>NC_063335.1:108595635-108619381 GCF_021869965.1 Rhincodon typus | reverse complement strand
TGGCCTGCTGTGTTCATCCAGCCCTGCACCTTGTTGTCAATGAAGAAGGTTAACTCAGAGTACAATTGCACCTTGATCAGATGGGCCAATGGGCTGAGGAGTGGCAGGTGGGGTTTAATTTAGAAAAGTCTGAGGTGTTGTATTTTGGTAAGGCAAATAAGGGCAAGACTAGTACAATTAATGGTAGGGCCCTGGAAAGTGTTGGCGAACAAAGAGATCTAAGGGTGCAGATGCACAGTTCCTGGAAAGTGGAGTTGCAGGTAGACAGAGTGGTGAAGAAGGCATTTGAAATGCTTGCCTTCATTGGTCAGTGCATTGAGTATAGGAGTTGGGACCTCATGTTGTGGCTGTACAGGACATTGTTAAGGTCACTTTTAGAATACTACATGCAATTCTGGTTGCCCTTCTATCAGAAGGATGTTGTTAAACTTGAGAGGATGCCGAATAGATTTACAAGGATGTTGCCAGGACTGGAGGGTTCAAGCTATAGGGAGAGGCTGAAGAAGTTGGTGCTTTTTTCCTTGGAGCATTGGAAGCTGAGGGGTGACCTTATAGAGGTTTTATAAAATTGTGAGGAGCATAGAAAGGGTAAATAGCCAAGATCTTTTTCCTAGGGTGGGGGAATCCAAAACTAGAGGGCATAGGTTTAAGGTCAGGGGTAGAGATTTAAAGAAGACCTGAAGAGCAACTTTTTCATGATTAGGGTGCTGCATGTGTGGAACAAGCTGCCAGAGGAATTGGTGGAGGCGGGTACAATTAGAACTTTAAAAGGCATCTGAATGGGTGTATACATAGGAAGTGTTTAAAGGGATATGGGCCAAACACTGGCAAATGGGACTAGGTCAGACTGTGAGGGCTCACCTCACTTTTCAACCAGTATTTTGCTGACTATTAATGAGTGGAAACCCTGTAATACATGGTCTGAATTATAGGAATGAACTAGGTTAGTGAATCAACTGTCAGAGAAACATTTAGGAGACTGTATAAGGAATTATTGGTTTTATGTTAGCTATGGGAAAAGACAAGATGCAATACAAAATAAAACTAATTTACTGTGGGAGGGCCATTTTCAACAGGGTGAAAATGAATCCATTTCAACTAACGAGAGTCAATATAAATTACAATGTTCAGTTCTAAATGGGTTACAGGAGCAAAGGGAGCTGGGATATATGCATAAAAGTTATTAAAGCTGGCGGGCAGGCTAGGAAAGTAGTCAATAAAGATTATGGGATCCTTGGCTTATAAATAATGCAAAAATAAGGAAGTTATTAATATTGGTTCAGCCTGAGCTCTGAGCTTCACACATTAAAACGATTAGAGAAGGTGTGGAAATGATTCATTAGATTAGTTCCAGCCATGACAAACTTCAGTTACATGGATAGATTAGAGAATCTGTATCTCTTTGATTTGGAGATGTTTGCAGGAGATTGATAGATATGTTATATCTTACAGGTAGTTTGCAATATACCTTTCAAAGACATTCTCTTGATATCATTACGTGCTATTATTGTGGCACATGACCTGACAGTATAAAGGTTTCAGTCTCCAACTTACTGGTACCACTTACAGCATGACATGTTAAGAGAACTGTGTTACAGTTTGTAACTGAATTGCTCAATACTTGGGCACATACTGCAGTACCTGGAGCCACCCAGGAGCCGTAATAAATGTTTATTGAATTATTCAGTTGTACGTTACCAACATCGAGTTCTGATGTTATGGGAGCTAATGTAATATTGCCTGATCATGTATAAGTACCCTGTTGAAGGTTAAAAAGCCCATTACTACGTCTATAGCAGATCGTGAGGGCAGAATGGATTATTTTTGGCAGCAATGGTGATAAGCAGTGCAAAGACCATTTGTTTTTCTTTATTTTTAGTCGTGGACTAAAATGAAAGAAAACTGTTTAAAAAAAAACCTCTAATGCTCAACAATTTCTGTTTTGAAAGGAAGTAATTTGATACTCATCAAAAGTAATGTTGCTGTTCAGTCAGTAGTTCATGTTGAATATACAGACAAATAGCTGATTGGTCTGTAGTTGAATAGCTTGGGGTTGTGAACAAGTTAGGGAGAAGCCATCAGATCTCCACAAGTTCAGGAGCTGTCTAATTTTCTGCAGTAAAAGCCATCTTAAGCCTAAAGAAAACCAACCGATGTTTCTTTCAGTTGCTATCAACTACAAATTTTAATAAGTCAGAGATCGTCTATAAATGTGAACCAGTTATCCTGTCCCTCCTACAAATGAAAATATCCAGAGAAGGAGTATTGAGAAGCAACATTCTGATCAACACTAGAACCATTACAGCAAATCCTGAAAACAGGGACTAGTGCACTGCTTTTCTAGTGTTTCCCTTCTGCCTATAACATCCACATGTTTCCTGCTGCCTGAGTCTGCCTGCAAATTGTAAAGAGGGTGTTTACAAGGGCTTTAGAGTTTTCATGATTACAGTTACATGCTAATGGTTTATAGTTGTTTACATATAACTAAAGTCTATTTATAATTAATAGCAATTGTTGTTAAGTACAGCAACTTGTCAATGTTTTCTGTCAGTTTTGAGTCTAAAAGACAGGTAAATTGGGATTTCTGTGTTCATTTTAAAATCTTTCCCTTTTGTGACAACCCTGGGAATTAATGGGATAACAGAGTGTGGAACTGGAGGAACACAGCAGGCCAGGCAGCATCAGAGGAGCAGGAAAGGGACCCTTCTTCAGAAATGGGGGAGGGGGAAGGGGGCTCTGAAATAAATACAGAGAGGAGGAGGGGAAGATAGGTGGGATGGTGATAAGTGAGTGCAGGTAGATAGCGGTGGAGATTGGTCAGTGAGGTGGGAGGAGCGGATAGGTGGGAAAGAAGACGGTTAGATCAAGGAGGTGAGGATGAGAGGGATGGTTGGTCATGGGATGAGGCCGGAGTGGGGAGATTTTGAAGCTAGTAAAGTCCACATTGAGACCATTGGGTTGTAGGCTCCCATGGCAGAATATGAGGTGCTGCTCCTCCAGTTTCCGGGCGTCGTCATTGTAAAACTGGAGGAGGCCCAAGATGGACATGTCATCCAGGGAGGGGGAGGGGGAGTTGAAGTGGTTTGCGACTGGAAGGTGTCGTCGTCTGGCGCAGCCTGAGCGCAGGTGCTGTACAAAGCGGTCTCCGAGCCTCCACTTGGTTTCACCAATGTAGAGGAGGCCACATCGGGAACAGCGGATGCAATAGACCACATTAGCGGATGTGCAGGTGAACATCTGTTTGATGTGTAAGGTTTTTGTGGGGCCTGGGATGGAGATGACGGGGGAGGTGTATGGGCAGGTGTAGCACTTCCTGTGGTTGCAGTGAAAGGTGCCGGGGGTGGTAGGGCTAGTGGGGAATGTGGAGCAGATGAGGGATTCACGGAGAGAATGGTCCCTACAGAAGGCAGATAGGGGTGGGGAGGGAAATATATCCTTTGTAATGGGGTCAGATTGCAGGTGGCGGAAGTGGCGGACAATGGTGCATTGAATCCGGAGGTTAGTGAGGTGATACGTGGGGACAAGGGGTATTCTGTCTTTGTTGTTATTGCAGGGAGGGGTTGTGAGGGCAGAAGTGCGGGAAGTGCAAGAGATCCGGTCGAGAGCGTTTTCGACCACTGAAGGGGGGTAGTTGCATTCTTGAAATACGAAGACATCTGGGATGTTCGGGAGTGGAATGCCTCATCTTGGGAGCAGATGCAGCGGAGACAGAGGAATTGGGAGTAGGGAATCACATTCTTGCAGGAAGGTCGGCGAGAGGAGGTGTAGTCTAGGTAGCTGTGGGAGTCGGTGGGCTTGAAGTAGATATCAGTTTCGAGGTGGTCACCAGATATTCTGCCTTAGGAGCCTACAAACCAATGGTCTCAATGTGGACTTTACAAGATTCAAAATCTCCCCACCCCCGGCCTCATCCCACGACCAACCCTCCCTCTCATCCTCACCTCCTTGACCTGTCTGTCTTCTCTCCCACCTCACTGACCAATCCCCACCGCTACCTGCACTCACCTATCACCATCCCACCTACCTTCCCCAGCCCCACCCACCCCCCTCTCTATTTATTTCAGAGCCCCCTTCCCCCTCCCCCATTTCTGAAGAAGGGTCCCGACCCGAAAAGTCAGCTTTCCTGCTCCTCTGATGCTGCCTGGCCTACTGTGTTCCTCCATGTCCACACTATTATCTCAGACTTCTTACTATCTCTGGGAATTAGTGGGGCTTGATTTCTAGAGCATTGCCCCAGTGAGGCATGACAACAGCAATAACTGTTTTGAAAAGACTGCAGATCTCAGTTGCAGATGTTTGGAATGTTCACTGAAGATTAGGTTGCTTTGCACGTCAAAGCTTTGGAAAATTAACAGCACAGGTTTATATGAGTACAGATCTGCAAATGAAATAGCCAGGAGGCAGACATATTTCTTTACTTCAGTTTTAAATTCTATCTGACCAGAGGTCCTATATCTCTTCATTTAAGAAGGCTTAGTATCAGCCTGCTTCCCAATTTGAAAGTTAAGATATATCAGTCAAAGGTTGCCATACAGCATTAAAAGGTAAAAGGTAAAGTCGCCATAATCCTAGAGGACCGCAGGCTGCGCTCTCATTAGAGTGAGATGACTGATGATGAGTTTAACCTGAGAGTCACCATGGCTTAGGCAAAAGATGAGGTGCAGCCAGAATCTTCAGCAGCAAGGGCATAAGTGTTGTTTCTCCAAAGAAGAACTTGCAAAGAGACAAATAGAATCATTAATTACCGCCGCATCAGACAAAGACTTTAGCAAATTCTTCTGCCCAAGGAAAAGGACAGTTGTATTTATTGCAGTATGAAGCTGTAGTAGCAGCCCAACATCAATCACTTCTGTCTGTGCAGACAACTCTATTGCTATGGTCAACAAAGTGTACCAAACCAGCAACATCTGTCATTGATGTAGTCTATTGCACCCAGCCAAAACTTGTCTGACACTTCTTCACATCTGCAAGCTAATTGGCACATAAGGATATTTGAGTATACATCTGTTTTAAAAAAAAAACTGTTTTCAAAAACCAAACTAGACACGGGTGACTAACAAGACAGTATAACACCATAAAGCTGACACCAAGGAAAGTATCAATGAAGCGCACAATCAACTGAGTGAAATATATACCTCAGAAAATGGCCATATCATCAATCTCACGTACCATGTCAACAGTATAAGGCAATCAGAAGCTTTTACAGCCATTAGCATTGTACTTTCCTAAAAGGCAGGTGGATACGCCTGAAGTCAAAACCAACACAGGAGCTATTGCCAATATGTCGCTACCATGGATTCGAAAAGAAAACTCCCCCAACAAATGGTATTCCATGGTACAGCCTACAAGAAACTATCTAACAGCATATAAAAGATCACTAATTTGGCATGACAATTCATAAGCACTTGGATTTTTGGGGTCATCTGCAAAGGAGATACTGACAGTCCAGCAATGTCAGGACTAACAGTATGCACAGATTTCGGTGTAGTCACAATTCATGACATTCAAATCACACCCACTCTGATTGAACATATGAGGCTTGACAGAATCAAATAAGTCAGCAATTTCACAGAGGTGTTCCCCAATGTATTTGACATAATCTGCAATCTTAAAGGTCATGCAATTTTTCATCTCAAGGATGATTCATCTCCGTTAATCGATTATTCCAGGAAGTGCAGCACACATTCAGCATAAAGGACTACCAATCATGAGTAGTCTTCAGAGTGCAAGTCAAATTACCTTGCCTAGCATTCCAAGAAAAGAGAACATTCTTCCTCAATGATAGAGGAGAATGAAAGAGATGCATGTCAAGCAGGCAGGTAAAGAACTATTTTAGCTGCACACTGGAGAAAGGGTGTGAGTCAAAAATCCAGTCGCAATTATCTGGATATGAGCAAAGGTTTATAAATTTGCAACCAACTCAGTTTGTATAAAGTCATAACTGATAATGATGTCATATATCAAAGAAACAGAAGCCAAAACAGACAAATATGACATCTCAATCACGCACACAGAGAGTGATGAAGGAAACTCTGGTGATGAATATGAGATGATCTGGACTGACAGAAGCCAACAGCAGGACAACAATGAATGACTGAGAATAAAACATAGCTCTCTAGGTAGGCATACACTCAACGATGAGGACAAGTTGCCAAACCTCTGAAACATTATATTGAAGTTTGAATTGTTAAACTTGTTAATTCTGTTTTAAACCCATTTATACAGTTATTAAATTGACAACTGGTACCTATGAGAAACTATATATATATCTGTTTAGATATCTCTTTTTATCTTTAGAAAAAAAGGGATGTTTAGTTATGTCTTACAGCTAATATGCATCGTACCTTTAGGAGGAATGCTCATGACATAATCACCATTTCATGGCATGTGATCTGACGGTTTAAGGTCTCAGTCTCCATCACACAGAGAAAAGCATGTCACAGTCACCAGATTGCTCAGTACTAGCTCAGATACAGTAATGCTTGTGATTTATATGTACATACAAGCAAATGCAACGAAAGTCTGCTGAATCTTTCAGCGCTGTGTTACCCATGACTAGTTCTTATGTTACAAGTGCTAAGATAAGTATGGTTTCATTAAGTGCAAGTACCCTGTTGAAGGTAAAAAGCTCATCTGTTCACCTATGATAAATCGTGAGTGCAGAACAGCTTGTAAAGGTGTACAAAATGAAGAATGGTCTAAACGGCAGAGAGAGAGAAACTGTTCCCATTGGTAAAAAGATGTAGAAACCGAGTTCATCAATTTACAATGATCAGCAAAAGAAGAAACAGTAAAATAAGAAAAAAAAACTTTTTTTTTATATTTTGAATGGATTTTTTTTACACTTTGAAATGTGCTGACTGAGACTGTGACCAAGGCAGATTCAATCAATGCCTTGAATGCATATTGGGTAATTTTATGAAAAGGAAACATTTGCAAATGTAACGAAAAGGCAGGGGAGTGGGAGTGGGAATGGGATTAGGTGAACTGCTCTTCCACACAGCCAACACAGATATGATAGGATAAATTGCCACCTCCTGTTCTGTAATCCACAAATTCTTACATTTGGTGTGATTCTGACTACTTTAGATAGGAGCTTCATCCACCTTCAGAATGCTGCTGCTCCAATAGGTTATAATAGAAACAAGTGTGAGTGAAGTGGGATTTGAATGTTGAAAAAAATGCCTCATAATAGTCCACCTGCTTAGTTGTAATGTATGGGTTGAATTAATATTGACCCCAATTGTTTCAGGATCCTATATTAGGCTAGAAGCATTATTGGTTGTCTTCATTCTTTCATGTAATCTTAGCATTTTAAATTTTTCAGCGTAGCTCAGCATCTGTATGATAAATATTCTGTACATTTTTCTCAATAATTACACTCAGTTGGTAAATCATAATTTATTTTGGTGACACTATTTTCCATATTTCTTTTGTCGTTCCTACAAATTACACCACATTCCTAAGCAAAAGAAAGGGCAGGTGACCTTCTCTGGCTCCACCCATGCATTTGAAGTGAATAATCAGTAGAAAATGTAAATAAT
Source organism: Rhincodon typus (assembly GCF_021869965.1). Classification (NCBI taxonomy): domain Eukaryota; kingdom Metazoa; phylum Chordata; class Chondrichthyes; order Orectolobiformes; family Rhincodontidae; genus Rhincodon; species Rhincodon typus. The sequence goes on along the minus strand of NC_063335.1, from coordinate 108,611,837 downwards.
CATCATTCATAACCAAAGGATTATGCACAGTTTGGGGGAGATGATGCAGCATTGGTAATATTATTGAACTTCTAATCATGAGACTAATGCTCTGGGAATATGGTTTCAAATGCCACCATGGTAGCAAATGAAATATGAATTTGATAAATCTGGAATTTAAAAGTAAATGATAATTTTCATTGCTGTTGTAAAAAAAATGCAGTTCATTACCGTCCTTTAGGGAAGGGAATCTGCTGTGTCTACCTAATCTGGCATACCTGTGACTCCAAACACACGGGAATATTGTTGACTGTTAACTGCTACTTGAAGTGGCTGAGCAAGCCGTTCAGTTCAAAGGCTGTCCTTGTTCTACTGGCTGCTGGAGGTTGTGGATTTGGAAGATACTTTCAAAGGAACCCTGATAAATTATGCATCTCATAGATAGTAAAAATGTAGATGGTGAAGAGAATGAATGTTTAAGGTGGTGGATCGTGTGCTGGTCTAGATGGTTATCAAGTTTCTAGATTTGTTGGAACTGTACTTATCCAGGCAAGTAGACAGCACTTCATCGCATTCCCAATTTGTAAATGCCAAAAAAGATTTGGAGAGTAAGGTGAATCATTCATCACAGAATATTCTGTCTGAGATCTGCTTTTTCAGCCAAAGTGTATGAGTGGGGAATTCATTGAAGGAATGCCAATTGAGGTCAAGAGAAGTTTAAAATGAAATACTCTTATTGGTGATAGTCATTACTTTGGTGGCAGGAATTACACTTGCCATTTATTAGTTAAAGGCTGAATGTTGTCCAGGTCTTGCTGCATCCAACTACAGTCTGCTTCATTCTTTAATGAGTTGTAAATAGCACTTCCTTTATTCATTCACAGGATGAGGGCATCGCTAGCTAGGCAGCATTTATTGCCCATCCCTAATTGCACAGAGGGCAGTTAAGAGTCAACCACATTGCTGTGGTCTGGAGTCATATGTGGGCCAGACCAAATAAAGAAGGCAGTTTCCTTCCCGAAAGGACTTGGAACTTTGCAATTTTGTTAAATGTTTTCATTTTTGCCCGTTTAATAAAGGAAAGGTCATTGACGAAGTAGCTATGAATGGTTGAGCATAGGGCACCATACTGACGAACTCTTGCAGTAATGACCCGGAACTGAGAATATTGGTTTCCAACAACCAGCTTCCTTTATAGTAGCTATTACTCTGCCAATGGTGAACTTTTCCTCGATTCTCATTGTTCTCAATTTTACTGCGATTCCTCGATGTTACATTTAATCAAATGTAGCCTTATGTTAAGAGCAGTCACTGTCACCTCACCTATATAGTTAATATTTTTGTTCGTGTTTGGCTCAAAGTCCCAATCAAATATGGAGCTGAGTAGTCCCGGTAGAGCCCAAACTAAGCATTGTTAATAAGGTAAGTGTTATTAACTAATATTATGGATGATTCTCTCCATTATTTTACCGATGTTTGAGTGTCAGCAGATAAGCAATGATTATCCAGATTGGATTTACCCTGCTTTTAGTTTGGGAAATCTTTTACTTCTGTAGGCATACTGAAACAGCTTAGAGATTCAACTAATTCTGGAAATTAAAAAGTTGGCACTACATTTAGAATGTTGCCAAGGTCCATAACCTGAAAGGAAAGGTTAATAATTTGGTCTTACTGAAAGGAAGTCAAGTTCATTGCTTTTTATGACAATCCAGAAATTGTGTGTTCCCAATTAACATTTGTCCCAGATTTATTTAATTAACTGAATTTAAACTCCTTGGCTGCCACAGTAAGATTTGAACTCATGTCCCTGGATCATTAGTCTAGACATTTAGACCAGCACTATTTCATTATGTTACCATTCTCTCAGTATTAATATTGTACCCTGCCTTATCTTTGCTAATATTTATTATTTTTCATTGCTTCTGTAGTAACTTTAAGCTTATTGATCATTTAACCTTGTGGAGTGTTGGCTAATTGTGACAATTTTTAGTGGTTTCTTATTACTTCTTTTCTTTCTTTCTCTCTTTGTCTATTTGTGTGCTTGACATTACTCCATTTTCCAGCCATGCCAAAGTTAATGGGCGCGTTTATCTATTAGTAAATAGGTGGGTACTATTGTGCTTTCCATTAGTTATCACAAATTTCATTTCAGTATTTTGATCTGCCTTTAGTTGTAGCATGCAAATCACTCTTGGAATTGTTTTTGCACTAGAATCCCAATTATTTGCACCATATTTTTAATTGCATCTTAAATACAGAAATCATAAGATGTATATGATGTTTTAATGGTAACTAGGGTATATTATGTTCGGTATTTTCTCACAAAGGTTTTATCTTATTAACTTTTAACATAACCTGTAAATTTAAACTACACATGACTAATTGTCTAGTCTTATATATGGTCAATGTTGAGCAGTGCTGAGTTTTTACACAAATGACTAAGTGATAAACAAAATGACAGTTTCCTGATGATTCATGGTGCTTCCCAGTTTCAAGTTATAATTTGCTGGAGATACATTTAATTTCAGAGTTTCATTCGCCAGTGGCAAATGTTACTTGAACACATTTCAGGGAACCTTGAGTACCTTAAATGTTGGACTTCTGCTTACAGATAAATGATTTTGTTTTTAATTCTTTATGTAAAGTAGAAAAAAAATGAATAGTTTGATCTAAAAGAAGGCACTGTCCACTTAGAGCCAGATGGTTGTGGAGTTATACATCACAGAAGCAGACTCTTTGGTCCAACTCGTCCATGCCAACCATAAATCCTAAACTGACTCAGTCCCATTTGCCAGCATTTGCCCCATATCTCTCTAAACCCTTCCTATTCACGTACCCATCCAGATGCCTTTTAAATCTCATAATTGTACCTGCTTCCACCTCTTCCCCTGGCAGTTCATTCCATACACACATCATCATGCGTGTTAAAAATTTGCCCTCAGGTCCTTTTTAAATCTTTCCCCTCTCATCTTAAATCTATGCCCTCAAGTTTTGGACTTCCCTTCCCTGGGAAGAAGACACCCTATCTATACCCCTCATGATTTTATAAACCTCCAAAAGGTCATCCCTCAGTCTCTGACGCCCCAGGGAAAATAGCCTCAGCTTATTCAGCCTCTCCCTATAGCTCAAACCCTCCTTCCAGGCAACATTCTTGTAAATCTTTTCTGAACCCTTTCAAATTTCACAACATCCTTCCTATAGCAGCGAGACCAGGATTAACGCAGTATTCTAAGTGTGGCCTAACCAATGTCCTGTGCAGCCACAACATGATATCCCAACTCCTTTACTCAATGCACTGACCAATGAAGGCAAGCGTACCAAACACCTTCTTCACCACCCTGTCTATCTGTGACTGCACTTTCAAGGAACTATGCACCTGCACCCCTAGGTCTCTTTGTTCAGCAACACTCCCCAGGGCCCTACCATTAACTGTATAAATCCTGCCCTGATTAGCCTTACCAAAATGCAAAACCTCACATTTATCTAAATTAAACCCCATCTGCCACTCCTTGGCCCATTGCCCATCTGATCAAAGTGCAGTTGTACTCTGAGCTAACCTTCTTCACTGTCTACCGAACCATCACTTTGGTGTCACCATATTTCCTGTTTTCAGATCCAGATTATTTATATAAATGAAAAAATCAGTCGACCCAGGAGTGGCACATCGCTGATCACAGGCCTCCAGTCCAAAAAGCAACCCTCCATCACCACCCGCTGTCTTCTACCTTCAAGCCAATTTGGTATCTTCAAAATACTTAATCAAGTTAGTGAGATGTGATTTCCCATGCACAAAACCATTTTGACTGTCACTACTCAGTCCTTGTCTTTCCAAATGCATGTAAATCCTGTCTCAGAATCCCCTCCAACAATTTAGCCACCACATCAGGCTTAGTGGTCTATAGATCACTGGCTTCTCCTTACCATCTTTTTTAAATAACAGAACCACATTAGCCAACCTCCAGTCTTCCAAATATCTCAGCAAGGGTCCCAGCATCTCTTTCCTAGCTTCCCACAAAGTTCAGGGATACACCTGATTGGGTCCTAGGGATTTTATCCATCTTGATGTGTTTTAGGATGTCCAGCACCACCACCTCCTTAATATGAACACTTTTTAGGATATCACGATTTATTTTCCCAAGATCTCTAGCCTCCATGCCCTTCTCCAGAGTAAATACTGATGTGAAATGTTCTCTTAGTATCTTATCTATCTCCAGCTGTTCCACGCATAGACAGCGTTTTTGATCTTGAAGGGCCCTATTCTCTCCCTAGTTAGTCTTTTGCCCTGAATGTATTTGTATAATCTCTTTGGATTCTCCTTAGCCTTATTTGCCAAAGCTATCTCATATACCCTTTTTGCCCTCCTGATTTCCTTCTTAAGTATAATCCTACTGCCTTTATACTCCTCTAGGTATATACCCAATCCCAGTTGTCTATACCTGACATATGCCTCCTCCTTTTCCTTGACCAGAGCCTCAGTTCTCTAACAAAACCTTAAAGAACAGTGCATGCTGTAAATCAGAGACAAAAATAGAATTTGCTGGAAAAGTTCAGCAGATCTGGGAACATCTGTGGAGGTAAATCAGAGTTAACATTTTGGGTCAAGTGACCCTTCCTCAGAACTTCCTCTGTTTTCAGTATCCAAGGGCCCAAACACATCTTCCAGGTACAGCAACGCTTTACCATCAATTTATCTAGTCATCCAGCATTACCTGCTCCTACCAGCCTTGCCCGTCGCACTACCAGGATCATACTGTCTCTGAACTCTCATTATCTCATTTTTGAAGGCCTCCCACTTTCCAACTGTCCCTTTCCTGCAAATAGTCTCTCCCAATCAACTTTTGAAAGGTCCTGCCTAAAACCATCAAAATTGGCCTTATTCCAATTTAGAATTTTAACTCATAGATCAGCTCTATCCTTTTCTATAACTATTTTAAAACTAATAGAATTATGATCAGTGGCCCCAAAGTGCTCCCCCACTGACACTTCAAATAATTATTATCAACAAAGTACGAATATTATGTTTTCAGATTTTAACACATTGCCTGGATAGTTTGTTATACCTTACTAAAACAATTGTACTTTGACATCAGAATTTCTCTGTAGTGTTTTGTTTATATTTAAATCCACATATCAATGCCGTATTTGCATTTCAAACATAACTCATTTATTTTCAAATGCAATATTAAAAGATATAAACAAATAGCACCTGTAGTGGCAATAAATTGCTCATTTATTTGATGTTTCAAAGCATTTCACATTGAAATCCATTTTTATTTGATATATCTAACAGAAATTCCTTGAGGTAGAGTTAATTCGTGAGAACAACTGAAACCAAGTCATCTTAGCATATATTCAAATTATTAACTTCTCAGATTAGTTACTTGTCCATTATAACTCTCAAAACAACTGGTAATATGCAGTGAAGCACATAAAATATGTGCAATGAATCTATAAAAATGGCTTAAATAATTACTTAACTGGGATTTTTTTAAAATATAAAGTTAGTCCCACTTTCCTAGGGCTCAATTTTTAGACAGAAGTAACATGTACACACATTGCACCCATGTGATCTCAGCAAAATGGTGACAGCCATTTGCTGCTTCATTTTGCAGCTGAACACCTTGACCAATCAGAGTCAAACTGTTTGGTTTGAAGTTTTAATAAAGTCTGGCAGTTAACTGTCAATCAGTATTAATGGGTGAATTCTCTATTGTAATGCCTCACCAATTAGAGTTCATTTGTCAGCCAATCAGCAGTCTCCTCTCATGCAAAATAAACATTGGTTTTCCACTGAATTAGTATTCTTGCAAATTGTCCTGTTGAGTGCAAAATGGAAAGCTTCAATAAAATGTCTTTTTTCAGCAATACTCAAGTTCAACGAAAACAATTTCAATGGAATTAGCAGAAAAAAGTACCGGTTTTTGTGATGGGGCAATTTTTAAATGTATCAGTCAACCTAACTGCCATAACACAATGCAATTGGCAAGGGCTAAAAAAGCATAGAATTGTACTATGAACTGTAGGATCCCGAAAGTGCTGGAGATCAGAGGTACCTTTGGTGTGCATATCTGCAGATCCACAAAGTTGGCAAGGCAAGTAAATAAAGTGGTTAAGAAGATGAGGATACTTGCCTTCATTAGCCGAGGCATAAATATAAATTTGGGAGGTTATGCTGGAACTGCAGAAAATATTGGTAAGGCCAGAACTGAAGTGTTGAGTGCGTTTCTAGTCACCTCATTAGAAAGGATGTGATTGCCCTAGAGCGGGTACAGGGAATATTTACCAGGATGCTGCTGAGCTGGAGAGTCCGAGTTGTGAATAAAAATTGGAGAGGCTGGTGTTGTTATCCTTGAACAAAAAAGATTGAGAGCTGACCACATAGGGATGTATAAAATTATGGGGGACATTGATAAGGTGAATAGGAAGGTACTTTTTCCATTAGTTGAGGGGGCAGTAACCTGAGGACATAGACTTAAGGTAAGAGATTGAAAGCTAAGAGGAAAGTTGAAAATATAAAAGCTTACATGATAAAACTTGGCAACAAGACAGCACGGTGGCTCAATGATAGCACAGATACCTCACAGAGCCAGGGACCCAGGTTCGATTCCACCCTTGGGCGACTGTCTGAATAAAGTTGCACTTTCTCCCCGTGTCTGTGTGAGCTTCGTCCGCATACTTCAGTTTCCTCCCACAGTCCAATGATGTCTGGGTTGGGTGAATTGACTATGCTAAATTGCCCATAGTGTCCAAGGATGTGTAGATTAGGTGAATTAGCCCGTAAAATGCAGGGTTAGGGGCATGGGTCTGGGTGGGATGCTTCAGAGGGTCAGTGCACACTTGATGGGCTGAATAACCTGCTTCAACACTGTAGGGATTCTATGAGAAGTAGCCATTAGCTGGCAATTCAATTCAAAGAAATCCATAACAAACTTCTGTGCTAATGCATTGAAATCTTGCCCTTCCTTCACATTACCAAAGTTACTTCTGAATGTGAATTCAGGACGTGCTTTGTTTCCAACTCTACAATGACTCACTGTTAATAAATGCTTAACAGCATTTGTTTGGGAATTTCATGTCTCACATTTTAAAAGAGAATAACTACACAGAATAGCAATAAGAGTGGCTTTTCACGACTGTGGTGGGTACCTGGAGTTGGGAAATTTCTTGCCAGAACACACCCACTTGGTAGAAGACAGTGACAATATCTGTGCGCCAAAATGGTCGATGTGAATCAGAGCCAGGCCCTCTGACGCCACGTGCAGCCATAGCAGCAGCTGAGTTCCGAAGCAGAATGGGAAAAACGCCTGCTTCACCTCTCTGGTGTTCCATTTGTTTGGTTATATTTTAACCCTAACTTTCCCATCCAGGCCCAGACTACCTCCATGCACTATAGCCCCACACTAGCTCAATGCCTCCTCATGTATCTGCACCTTCTGATCCCCAGACGCCATGCCAACTCATGGCCCTTCTCTATCCATTCACCCAATGTAAAGAACCAATGAGCCCTATAATCACATTTGCATGTATAAAACTATTTACAATAAGACAAAAACCATTAAGAATTATGCATTCTATGCTGAGAGCCAAGTCTCCTAAAGGTTTATTTGAGTGGGCAATTGTTTAAGCAGCTGGAAAGATGTATTTATTTTGCTTCATTGCCACATTTACATAGTTATAATAAGATTTTTTTCTGTGATGCTTTTTGTCAATGTTTCAATATCTGTTTTCACAGGATTAAGCAGTATGATGCACTTAAAGCTCCTGACATTGATACTTTAATGTTATGTAGGCTTATGTCGGCTTGTAGGAACACCAGTTGTTGACAAAGAATTATAAATGGATATTTTTTCTTAGCATTTTTACGAATGCCATTGTTGCTATATGGTTCCTTGGTTTAGTACCTAGTGCACACTGGCTGAATGGGCATGAAAAGATCATGAGTTGACATAGAGACGGTAAAAGGCAGTGGGGGTGGGACATAGGTTCACATAGAGAGGGCATGGGAAGCAAGGATAAAAATACTTTTGAACTTAGCTTTTAAAATGTTCCTGAATCCCAAACATTGCTCATAAAGATTGTTCTAAAATAGTGAACCATGTATCATAAAAAAGCTCACCATATTCTGTGAAAATTGTGGGAGCTAGGAGACGCTTATCCCCACAATAGAGCCAGCCAGGTGGGGTGTAGGATATAGGCTTGCTATCTGCCACATTTTCCTGAATGCGCAAATAGAGTTCGGGGAGGGGGACAGGGTGCAAGGCAAGGGAAGGGTTGAGGAGAGGGGAGCAGCAATTCAGCCCATCATTTCTTAAAATTTGTGTAGTCACTCCAACTCTTCAAAAGTTCAGACTGTAGAGTTATATACTACACTGAAGGTGGCTTATTGAGTTCATGCTGCCTCCCCATGGAGCAGTCAGTCTCACTCCCCTAGTTGGCCCCTATAAATCTGCAAATTTATTTCCTTCGTGTGCCTAACTAATTTCCTTCTGAATTCATTGATTTGTTTCCACATCGACCAACCTCATAGTCATTGAATTCCAGATTATTACTATAGGCTGCATTTTGTCACATTTCCTCTACAGCTTTTCCTCAAAAATCTTAAATCTTTATCACACCATCATTCTATAATCAGCTAATGTGATGGAGACAGATAAAATATCTATTGCCATCTTCCATGTGCTTGCTAATCTGGTGCTCACATCCAATTCGTCATTAAAATTAGTGGTCGTAGTAAAATATCTCTCTTGCCAACATAGAACATTCATAAAGACTTACTCTTAGTGAACATTTGTAAGGAAATTTTATTGTTTGTAAATATTAAATTACAATGCTATCATGTAACATTTGTGGAGAAAGCACATGATCTATGTTTTCCAAAGCATGCAAGTGCCTTAAGTGCCTTCTTTCACTTTGTAAGATATAGAAGCACAACTGCAAATGGATAGAAAGTTTTTTTTATTTGCTTCCAACAAAGCAAGCAGAATCAAACATTAACTTTTCAATGTGTGCCTAAAATAAATTGAAGGCATCGCAATATTAAGCACATCTAAAATATGGAACGGCAATTAATAGTTGAATGTGAGATGTTTTGTAAATATAAGCATTTAATTATGGATGTTGCATGTACTATCCTAATCAGGAATGCATGTTGCTTTACTGCAGAAAATGCAGTTGTGCCAAAAGAATACGATGCAGAGACAAACAGTTAACAAAATATTGAAGATAATAAACTTTGGCTTGATGCAAATCTTTTATTTAAATAATTTTCTTCCATAAGGTCTCTGTACTCATCCTCTTTTTCTTCCCATGTGAATTACTCTGTACAGAATCAAGCAATACATATCAAATCGCCAGAATGCGTAAGTCTTCCAAAGACATGAAATGCTTGCTCTCATATGTCATCATTTCATGTTCTCGCCTTAAACACTGACAGTTTTCTCCCCACGGAAAATGTCAAGTTTAAGCATGATTCATAAAAACAACAAACTGCAGGCTGTGAATTGAAGGACCATGTTTAATATGCACCTGCTTTTGATAGTTGTTTCATAAATCAGTTATTCTAAAATTCTAACATTTTGATGTAGACATGATCATATGGAAAGACTTATGTCAAATGATATTGTAAAGTGGTTGTAATTCTGTGAGAAGAAATGTCTGCACCTATTGATAGGGTTACAATAAGCTGGTTAAAGTATTACTAACTGGCCTAATAACATGCCAACAGGTTAGTAAATCAGGATGGAAGTCTCCCAGACATTGGTATGATGAATCTTAATACCAGTGCTCAAAAAGAGGAAAGAGTGGAGGCTAAACAGCCAAATGAGGGTGAAGAAGATGATGATGATGATGAAGAAGAAGATGAAGACTGCACAGGTGATTTATTTTTCACTTACCTTTCTTATTTATGTACAAAAACCTTCTTTAGTCTCAAAGTAGCTTGAAAAGACTATATAAGCAGCTATTTCTGTTGTGTCTGTTTAAAAATAAGTAGAGATGCTGATCCATTATTAGTTGATTGATATTGTTACAACTGACACACACACACACACACACACACACACACACACACACACACACACACCAGGTAAAGGGAAAGAAATAGATTTGTCTGCAGAGATTCACTTTGTTTAAAAAAATTGTTTTTGTCCAATGTCCTCAGTTCTTGAAAGCAAAACAAAGATAAAATTTGACATGTTTATATGTCTGTCAGCCTAATCTTCTGGTGCACACAAACAGATGTCACTGAATGCATTAATTTGTTTCTGGGTTCTTTGCAATCCATAGACTTCTTAGGAAGTACAATGTTGATAAGTCTTCCAGTTGCTCTTCGAGTGGACGATCAGGTTTCATGCTGGATTCACCACAAAAAGCTTCTTCAAACACATGAGACCTGAGCTCCCTTTCTTTGACAGGCTGACTACAAAGTACTCCAAAAATATTTTCAATTTATCTCTTCAAATGTGTTACAAGACATCGCCAGAACAAGTGAGACATGAATTCAGGCCTTCCCGTCCAGTGGAAGGGACACTACTTCCGCACTCTCAACTTGTCCAAACTATATCTAAAGCTCACAGTGAAAACTTGATAGGCAGGCATCTCCTTGTAAACAATTATCTCATGACTCAATACATAAGACATGTGACTACCAAAAAATACCTTCATAAAAAAGTTCCAATATCCTTTCATGGACCTTGTTAAAAGAAAAAAAATCCACAATGCTTCAAATACAAGTCCACAAAAAGTTTGTGAAGACCAAAAGACTATAAGATATGGGAGCCACATTAAGCCATTGGACCAGAGTCTGTTCTGCCATTGGCCTCCACAGCCTTCTGTGGCAATGAGTGCCAAGATTCAGCACCCTCTGGCTGAAGAAATTCCTCTTCATCTCAGTTCTAAGCAGTGATCCTTTCACTCTGAGGCTGTGCCCTGGGATCCTAGTCCGTCCTTCGATTGGGAACATGTCGATATCCACTTTATCCAGGCCTCTCAGTATTCTGTAAGTTTCAATGAGATCTCCCTTAACTGTCTGGAGTCCATTAAGTACAGACCCTCAACTGCTTCTCATAAAACAAGCCCTTCATTCCTGGGATCACTCTTGTGAACCTCCTCTGCATTCCCTCTAAGGCCAACACATACTTTCTTAAATAGGGACCCTAAACTGTTCATAATATTACAGATATGGTCTGACTAGAACCTTGTACAGCTTCATCAGCTTACCCTTCTCTTATATTCTAGTCCTCTCGAAATGAATGTTAACATTGCATTTGCCTTCCTAGTTGCCAACAGAACCTGCACATTAACCTTAAGACAATCCTTAATTAGAACTCTAAGTCCTGTTGTAGTTCAGATTTCCAAAATGCTTCCCCATTTAGAAAATAGTCTACACCTCTATTCTTCCAATCAAAGTATACTTTCCCACATTGTGTTTCATCTGCCACTTCTTTGCCCAGTCTCCTACCCTGTTCACGACCTTCTGCAGGCTCCTTTTCTTCTCAACACAACCTATCCCTTCACCAATCTTTGTGTCATCTGCAAACTTAGCAACAACTCTTCCTTCATCCAGATCATTATTGTATAACATGAATGGTTGTGGTTCCAACACTGACCTCCATGGTACTCTACTAGTCACCAGCTGCCATTCTGAATAAGACCTGTTTATCGCCACTCTCTGCCTCCTGACAATCAGCCAATCTTCTATACGTACTTGAACTTTGCCCCTAAAACCTCAAGCTTTTATCTTATTTAGCAGCCTCCTGTACAACACCTTTTCAAAGACCTTCTAGAAGTCCTAATCATATCTATTGGCTCTCCTTCGTCTAACTTGATCATTACCTCCTCAAAGAATTTTAACAGATTTGTCAGGCCTGACCTCCCCTTGATGAAGCCACGCTGACTCAGCCCTATTTATCCATGCACTTCCAAGTACTTGGCAATCTCATCCTTAATAATGGACAGTAGAATCTTACCAACAACCGAGGTCAGGCTAAACAGCTTCTAATTTCCCATCTTCAGCATCGCTCCTTTCTTAAACAAGGGTGTTATATTAGTCATTTTTCAGTTTTCTGGGACCATCCTTGACTGCAGTGATTCCTGAAAGATTCACAATCTTCTCAGCTATCTCCTTCTCAACCTTTATCCACCTTCAGACCTTCCAGCTTCCCAAGCACCTTCTCCTTTGTGATCGCCACTACACTGACTCTGTCCACTGATACCCTTGAAATTTTGGTATGCTACTGATATATGCCACTATGATGACATGCAAAGTTTCTATTCAGTTCCTCCGCCATTTCTTCGTTTTCCATTACTACTTCTCCAGCCTCACTTTCCAGTGTCCCAATGTCCACTCTTGCCCTCTCTTGCCTTTTATATATCCAAAAAAACTCTTTCAATCTTATATTACTAGCTAGCTTGCCCTCATTTAATCTTTTCCTCTCTATTGCTTTTTTCGTTGACCTCCACTGGTTTTAAAGGCCTCCCAGCCCTCTGGCTTTACACTAATCTTCACTGCATTATATTGTTTCCTTTTGCCTTTATGCTGTTTCTGACTTCCTTTGTCAGCCAAAGTTGCCTCAACCTCCTCTAAGTATGTTTGTTCTTCCTTGGGATAAATCTCTGTTATGCCTCCTGAATTACCTCCAGAAACACCTACCATAGCTATTCCACTATCTTTCCTGCTAGGATCCCCTTCCAATCAACTCCAGCCAGCTCCTCCCTCACTTGGAAACAGTGAGGACTGCAGATGCTAGAAGCGAGAGTCAATAAATGTGGAGCTAGAAAAGCACAGCCAGTCAGAAAGCATCCGAGAGCAGGAAAGCCAACACTTCAGGCCGAAACCTTTTGTCTGGACTGGGGAGGGGGGAGGGGAGCCCAGAACTAAATTGTTCTGGGGTGGGGGTAGGACGTTCAAGGCAAGGTAGTTGAGATGGAGGTATACGGATGCAGGTAGGGGGTTATTGTGGTTTGTCAGTGGGAAGGGTGGATAAGTGAGTCAGAAAATGGACAGATTGGGGGAGGAAAGATTTTGAAGCTGGTGAAGTCAATATTCAGTCCATTGGGGTATAATCTTCCAAGGCAAAATATGAGGTGTTGTTCCTCCAGTTTACATGTGGTCTCACAGGAGGCTGGAAGAAAGCAGCAGGCCAGGCAGCATCTGCAGGTGTTTTGTTTCTAACTACATTTGGCGTCACTCTGACAATGGAGGAGGCTAAGGATGAACATGTCACTAGGGATTTGGGGGAGGGAGTTAAAGTGGATGACAGCCAGAAGATTGATGGTGCATGCCTTTTGGCCTTCCTGATATAGGGGAGACCGCATTGGGAGCAACGGATATGGTAGATTTGTGTATCCTTAGAAGAGATTTCACAGTACGGTTTGTGCATCCTTAGAAGAGACTTTGCAGTACGGTCTTAGAAGAGACTTTGCAGTACTTGGGGACTGGTTTGTGGAGCATCTGCGCTCTGCATGCACCAACCAACCTGACCTTCTGGTTACCATCCACTTTAACTCCTCCTCCTATTCCCCTGGTGACATGTCCAACCTTGGCCTCCTCCGCTGTCAGAGTGAGGCCAAATGTAAACTGGAGGAACAACACCTCAAATTTTGCCTTGCGAGCTTATAACGCAATGGCCTGAATATTGTCTTTATCAGCTTCAAAAAGTCTCCTCCCCCAACCTGTCCATCTTCTGACTCACCTATCTGCTCCACACTTCCCACTGACCAACCACAATAACCTCCTACCTGCATCAACCTATCTCCATCTCACCTACCCTCCCCCCAGCCCCACAGCCCCGCTTCTTCTATTTATTTCTGGACTCCCCTCCCCCTCCCCAGTCCTGCCGATGGGTTTCGGCCCAAAACATTGACTTTCCTGCAGCTCCTCCCTCATGTCTTTGTAGTTACACTTACTCAGTTACAATACCATTACATCTGATTCCAGTTTCTTCCTCATGAACTGCATGTGAATTCTATCATATTGTAGTCCCTGCCCTACAGGTGCTCCCTCACGTTAAGCTTCCTAATTAAATCTGACTCATAACACATCAAATTCAGAATTGTCTGTACCCTAGTGGGCTCTACCACAAGCTACTCTAAAACAATTCCATAGTCATTTCACAAGTTCCGTTTCTTGAGATCTGCTACCAACTTATCAATTAACCCTAAACAAACTATGATAGAAGCTGATGGTATGACCTGGGACTGAAAGTTTCAGGAGTCACCTGTAGTTCCCCAGCTAGCATATGAAGTGTGTGCATCTGACCTAAAGGAAATTGAAAGATACAGTTTTGTCATTGTAAGAATGTTGTTTTAGTGTTCCATTCAGTAGGACATCCAAATGCCGTAAACTATTCCCTAGATAAATATAGAAGTAGAGTTCTCAATTTAAGGCTCCCTAATAACATCCATAATTGTTCTTTCTCCAATTTTTCTTCTCTTTTGACAAGTGTCTTGGCTGGGTTTTTGTGATAGAACTTTCATTCTAGTATTATGTGGTTTGAGTTAAAGGTAATTGGTAAACTGACTTGGCTGCTTAAATCAACATTGTGCATATATTTAATGAAATAGTTTTCTTCTATCTTTGTATTTAGAGGAAAGAAATAATAAATGGCACCTTGTAATTGATCGACTAACAGTGTTGTTTCTGAAATTTATGGAGACTTTCCACAAACTGCAAGTTATGGCTTGGTGGATCTTAGAGCTACACATAATCAAAATTGTATCCTTTTACATCATTTGGATTACCTTGAAAGAGGTCAGTGTAAAAACAGAATAACAACGTGTACATGGCTTTTGCATTCTTCTGTGCCATTCAAGAGCCTAATCATTTCCCAGTCATTTATGCCCCACAAAACCAGCATTCAATTGATACCTTTCCACTTAACTACAAAATTAGTAAAATATCAAATTAAGTTGTACATGAAATTGTAAATTTCGTCAGTTCAATAAGTGGTCATTTTGTACATCCTGCCTGTGCTGCTTTGTTTTCTAGAGCAATCCGCCTCTAATCTCACTATCTCACTATCTCACACCTAGTGTTGTAACAAATGCCATCATTTCACTATAGAAATTTCTCTTTGGTTAGTAGAAATGATTTGTTAGTTCTGTTTACCAGTTTGAGTCTTCACTGACTGAGAATTGGAGCTAAAATGTAGGGCCAGTATTTGCTCTCGAAAGGCATCTACCTAATCATATCTACCAATGATTTGACCTGTCTGTTCTCCAGAATAAAAGTAAGTTTCTGAAATCGAAAGCCAATAATGGTGCTGCAAGAAGGTAAAAACATTTGGAAGCTGATGAAGAGAATACTCATGAAGTTATTTCCTTATTTAATTTAAGGATTGGAAAATAAATATTGGAAGAATTGACATGGAGGGTAAATTAGAAGGGTTGAAATCAATGTAAAATCAGGCACAGAAAGGGAAATAAAAGATGGAAAAGAAGTGAATGAAAAAGAGATAAAAAGTAAAAGGGAAATACGTTGTAATATTCAACATTATTTAACAAAACAATAAAAACCTGCAAGAATGAGCCTCCACACTTGGGATAGTTAATTTTCAGTGCCAGATATGGTGATATACCAATTACCACATCACTAAAAGCGACCAGATTACATACTCCTAGTCTTATGTTCCTAAATATAGGTAGAATGGAAAAGGATAACAGAATCCCTTCCCTGAAGTGATCTCAATGGACTTCTACAACAAATCCAATAGTTTCATTTTTCATTATCACTATTTCTCTCATAGCTCTTTATTCCAGATTTCAACTTAATTAAAAATTACCTAGGAAATTACCTTTCCTAGCTTCTATGGTGGGATTTGAATTTTTATCTCTAGATTAATAATACAGTAACAAATTATTCTTTTTGCCAGAGATAATAGGAACTGCAAATGCTGGAGAATCTGAGATAACAAGGAGTAGAGGTGGATGATCACAGCAGGCCAAGCAGCATCAGTGGAGCAGGAAAGCTGACGTTTCAGGCCTAGACCCTTCTTCAGAAATGGGGGTGGGGAAGGGGGTTCTGAAATAAATAGGGAGAGAGGGGGAGGCGGATAGAAGATGGATAGAGGAAAAGATAGGTGGAGAGGAGACAGACAGGTCAAAGAGGCGGGGATGGAGCCAGTAAAGGTGAGTGTAGATGGGGAGTTAGGGAGGGGATAGGTCAGTCCAGGGAGGACAGACAGGTCAAGGGGGCGGGATGAGGCTAGTAGGTAGGAGATGGGGGT
>NC_063335.1:108578705-108595235 GCF_021869965.1 Rhincodon typus | reverse complement strand
TCCCTCCTCCCACCTCAAGTCCCACCCCCATCTCCTACCTACTAGCCTCATCCCGTCCCCTTGACCTGTCCGTCCTCCTTGGACTGACCTATCCCCTCCCTAACTCCCCACCTACACTCACCTTTACTGGCTCCATCCCCGCCTCTTTGACCTGTCTGTCTCCTCTCCACCTATCTTTTCCTCTATCCATCTTCTATCCGCCTCCCCCTCTCTCCCTATTTATTTCAGAACCCCCTTCCCCTCCCCCATTTCTGAAGACGGGTCTAGGCCCGAAACGTCAGCTATTCTTTTTGCGATATGCCTGTACATGACAACATGGAATACTTAGGCAGGAAAAGAAGTCTGCTTTGAAAAGCTAATGTTGAACAACGCAAACAAAACAAAAAAAAAACTTTTGGATATTCACATTTAATAGTACATCTATTCATCACCTGTACCATTGGTGCATAATTAACAGCAAATCTGTTAGGTTTACTGTTATTTTGACAACAAATTCTGGTCCAATATCCCTGCCTCTGGTCCATGCTTACTATATGCACAACCACCCTGCTGAGTGAATGTTCTTGTGGCTTCTCCTCACAAAAGTCCCTCCAATTAACATGCTTCTAATCCCAACATTAGGTTGGCATCACTTCAGTGTGAAACACTAATACAAGTGTACTTCTTCTGCAGGTTTCCTTGTTGAATTACGTTTTCTTAATTTCATGGGCCTTTGCTTTGCCTTATGTCAAGCTACGTCCACTGGCATCAAGTGTCTGCACAGTCATGACTTGTATAATCATTGTGTGTAAGATGTTGTACCAACTATCTTCTGTTCAGCCTTCCAACCACTCTTCTAACTGTACAATTGTAAGTATATAATTTAACTTTTTTATTTATGTTCCTATAATTTAAATTGTTCACTATTACCTGGAATAGGTTCTTATGAATGCAGAATGTTATATCAACAGAGACCCCGGTCTTTGGCCTTGTCCATTATCCACATCTCCACCATTTATTTTATTTGAAATGGGCCTGAAAATTGCAGAACCAGAGGATTGTTATGATGTAGAAGGAACACCATTCAGCCCATCATCACTGGCTTTCTGAGCATTTTGACTTAGTCCCAAACTCCTGTCATTTCCCCATAGCATTGTTTCTATTTAAATAATCATCCAATACACTCTTGACTGCCTCACATGAACCTGCCTCTACCACACTTCCAGAGAGTGCATTCCAAACCCAGAAACATATGGAATTAAAGGACAGTAAAAGACCATCTAATTCCTCAAACTTATTCCACACTATGATATTATTTTACAGCCTACAGCTGGACATGTTTTCGTTAGAAGGACACATAAAGTATGATGGGTGATTGATTAACCATCTTCCTATCCACCCCCATGCATTTCCCACAATTCAGAGAGATGGATAGACATCCCTTAAGCTGCCTGTCATTGGACCTTTCTGGCCATTAATCCTGTTTAATTAAGCTGTTTCTTTTCAATATATTGAAAAAACAGGAAGTGTTCTTTCAAGGGTGCACTATACACGTTAGGGGGGCACACTTCTCTTCTCCCACACCTATCTCCTTTGTTTCTCCCCAGCTAGTCTTCAGAACCCACCACCCAGCTCATCACCCCTCACTCTTTAGTTTGCCTAATCCCTTCCTGCTCGAAAAGCCCAGGACATACCTTTGTACAGGATTCTTCAACAATCATTGTGCCCCTTCTTACAGACTCAGTAGCATTCCACCACAGAGTTTTAATAATGCTGGGACTACTAGATTGAATGTATTGGTTGGACTTTTTGTTCACTGAGAAGCAAAAGTTTGACCTTCAGCCTCTTCAGGCTACTGACATCTTCATATTATTGCTGTGGAACAGGCTTTTTTAGAAGTTGATTGGTTTGGAACTGATTTTCTTTCTGTGAAAGGTAGCAGTACACCAAATTATCTTGGCTAAGAATTTCATCATGACTCCGGAAAAACGCATTGAGAAATTATCCAAAAGACTTACAACGGTCAAAGCTCACACCACAGAAGGAGGCCTTTTGTCTCTATGTTGATTCTTTACTAGAACAACACAAACCCAATCTCACAACCCTTTTCTTTACCAACTTTTCTGCACCTTCCTCGGCTTGAGATGCTCATCTTTTCTTCCCTTAACAGATACAGTAGACTCTGTCTCAAAGCAAATATATATTACAATGTCAGAGTGTACAGATTTATGAATATATCATATTATATATTCATTCTATTTTAGTAGAACATTCTAGAATATATCCTGCAATATTAACCAAAACTTTAATGGCCAGAGAGGGAGTGTGATTAAGCCCAAAAAAAGTGACAACTAGTTTGCAGCCTGAAATGATCCCACCCACTTCTGGGTTTGGTTTGGACGGATTTGTTTGACAGGACAGTCTATAAGCACCAATGACCAGAAGGCTTACATTTTCACCACTGGTTACTGCTAATTTCTGCAGCCTCCTGGAAGAAGATTTCCTTCCCAGTGAACCAGGAGTGCATCTACTGCCACTGTCTAACAAGGTGACTAACTTAATCCCAGAATTTGGTTTTCTACCTCTCCCAAGATCTTTGCAAAGTGTTGCGCTACCAGGAGAGAAAGCGAAGAATTGCGAGTGTGTGCAAAGTATCATGCAGGTAGGAGAGTAATAAGTTGAAAGAAAAGCATATAAAGTGGCCAAGTCAGTGATAGCTCTGAAGACTGGGATAAATTCAGAAACCAGTAAAGCGGACTAGAAAGATGATAAAGACAAAGAAAATAAACTACGGGGGCAAACTAGCAAGGGATGTACAAACAGTCAATTAGACCTTCTTTAAATATATAAAAATGAGGAGAGAAATCAAAGTGAACATAGGCCGCTTAGAATTAGGGGAGACCATTCCGGGGAACATGGGAATAGCACAGCAGTTAAATAGAGCTTTTGCATCAGTCTTTGCAATGAAAGATACATCAAGTAATGGTGGATGTTAAGTACCACCATCATCACTAAAGATTAGTAGTCAACAAAGTAATGGAGCTAACGGCGAATAGGTCCCCTGGCCCCTGATGGGTTGCAACCAAGATTCCTAAATGAGGTAGTGACAGAGATAGCAGATATATTGGTTGTAATTTTCCAAATTCTTTTGATTCTGGAGAAGTGCCTGGAGATTGGAAAACTGCCAATTTGACATGTCTATTTATTATAGACCAGACCAAAGTTCCCTCAAAATATATTAAGAAGATAGCCTAGACTCCCAACCTTTTCTTATTTTTAAAGGCAAATATAAGATGATGTGTCCCCGATACAATTTGATTGGTCAAACTACCAGGCTTGAAGCAAAACATATTTTATTCTTACACTACACTTAAAATAAAAACAAAAGAGAGAAGAATTAGAGTAACAACTGTATTGAAAACTTAACAGAAAATAGATTATTTAACTACTAAACAGCAACTACTACAACATAGTAACATCCCATTAGCACACCGTTGGCAAAGGCAAATTCAGTGAAACAGATTGTCTCATGCAATTTCCAGTCCAAAAGGAAAGAACATTGATAAAACACTGAGAGAGAGAGAACTCCGGCATTTTGCTGTCACAGGAAGAGATGTATAGCAGCTTCCAAACCTCAACAGCCACTGAAAGTTAAACTGAAATCCTGGTTCTGTGGGAGCTTGATCCATCTCTTCATGCTGCTTCTATTGTTCCAAATTTACAAAAAAACCCAAGGCTTCACAAGCTGTTTTCTTTATTTGCTTGGAGCTGACCGCTCAACAGTTCTGTCTCAACATCCCTTCATAACAAAAAGAAGGACAAAATACACCTCATAAAGCCACCGTATCATCACACTTACCCCCTTAAAAGAATGAACCATTAATAAATGATGTCATTTTTAAAAACCGTTAGTCTTATGCAATTAACATACATCAATACATATATATTACATTGACTCTGAGTGTGCAAAGATTAAATACCACAGTCCATTTCAATCCATTTCTTCTACCACTGAACACCTTCATTACTGTCATGACAATGCATTGGCAATGGCGTTCTCTTGTCCTGCCACATGTATAATTTTCAAATTTACAGGTTGCAATATTAAAAACCATCTAAATAAACTAATTTTTATCCTTAAATTTTTCCAAGAACTTTAAGTGGTTATGATTAGTACACGCAATTGTCTCAGACATTTTACTGTAAACATAGATGTTGAAATGTTGCAATACCAACACTAAAAGCATGATCTCGTTTTCAGTTCTGGAATGTTTCTGTTGATGAATATTCAGCTTTTTGGAAAAATATACAACATGTCTTTCTATCTTCTCAATGTCATTTTGCAAGAGTACAGTACCAACACCCACATTACTCTTATTGATAGTGACCTTGAATGACTTTGTGTAGTTAGGTATGGCCAACACTGGGGCAGTGGTTAACACAGCTATCAGGTTGTCAAATGCCTTCTGACATTCCTCCATCTATTGAAATTTTCTGTACTTCTTCAACAAGTCAGTCAGTGCAGCAACTTTGGATAAAAACCACGCAGTCTCAGGATTCGTAGTACTTCCCACTTCATCAATGGTGTGGGAAACTCCCCAAAATCCTTTGTTTTCACATCCTGTGGAACCATTTGTCTATGGCCTAAGAACATGACTTGGGCTTTTGCAAACTCACTCTTAGCCAGGTTTATCACCAAGCCTGTCTCCCTAAGTCAATCAACAATTCCGATAGATGCTCCATATGTTCCATGTGTGACTAAACATCACTATATTGTCTGCATATACCACATAATTGGGTAACCCCAAAATGACTTGATTGGTTAGTCTTTGACATGTGGCTGGCATATTCTTTATACCAAATGGCATGGCTTTAAACTGGTACAGCCCATTTAGTATCATGAAAGCCAAAATTTCCTTCAATCTTTGGATAAAGGTACTTGCCAGAATCCTCTGAGTAAGTACAACTTAAAAATATAAGTTGCTTGTCCCAACTTCTCAATACAGTCTTCCAAACATGAAATAAGATAGGAATCAGAATTTGTAATTGCATTGACTTTCTGATAGTCCACACATAATCATTTCGATTTTCCTCTGGTCAATAATTTATGTCAATTTTGAGAACTTCATCATTGTTGAGAAAAATTTGAAGAATGCCCAATTCAGAATCAACTGAATTTGATTCTTCACTGTGTGTTGTAACCAGTGACACATTCTTCTTTTGCTTTCCTTCCCTATCAAAATACCTTTTGAGCATAGTCACATGACACACACTGCAAAATTTCTTTCTATCTAGCATTCTCATCAAATAATTCACCTCACCCAATTTCTTTTCAATTTGATAAGGACCACTAAACTTTGTCTTTAAAGGTTCATGTACCACTGGAAGTAACACTAACACATTATCTTCACTAGCAAAACTGCAAATTTTTGATTTTTTGACTGCTTCCTGTTTCCTGCTGTGTTACTTTTAAATGCTGTCTAGCCAACTACTTATCTATTTAGTCTTTCCCTAAAATTTGATGCATAGTCCAAATATGTGATCTCTGAACTCTGACTCACCATTTTGCCCTAAATTAATTTCAGCGGTTTTCTCACCTCATGCCCAAAAACTGATTCAAATGAATTGAATTTAGTTGATGCATTTGGTGCATCCCTCATTGCAAAAAGTACAAATGGAATTCCTTTATCCCAATCCTCTGGATAGTCTTGACTGCAAGCCCTCAACATGGTCTTTAAAGTTTGATGCCATCGTTCTAATGCTCCCTGTGATCCTAGATGGTATGCAGTGGATTTGAATTGTTTTATTCCAATGCTATCCATAACTTCCTTGAATAACTTTGATGTAAAATTTGACCCTTGATCTGATTATATTTCTGTGGGTAGTCCATATCTAGTAAAAAAAATCTGGGTGAGTCTTCTACAATCCTTTTAGCCATGATACTGTGTAATGGAATGGCCTCTGGAAATCTAGTAGACACTTACATTCTGGTCAACAAACACTGATTCCCACTTTTTGTTATAGGTAGGGGTCTGATGCAATAAATTAAGACTGTTGTAAAAGATTCCTCAAATGTGGGAATGGATATTAAGTATACTGGTTCTATCACTGCCTAAGATTTTCCTGTTATCTGAAATGTATGACATGTCTGGCAAAATTCACCCACATCTCTATGCAGTCCAAGTCATTAATAATGTTCTTGCATTTTGGCTTGAGTTTTCATAGCTCCTAAATGATCTCCTACTGGTAATTTGTGTGCTATCCACAACACCTCCTTTCTATAAGCCACCAGTAATACAATTTTGAACTTCTGCCCATGTTTCATCTGCCTGAATATGTAATAGTTTCCATTTCCTCATCAAGACCTTGATTTTTAAGATAGTGGCATTCTGGGATACACTCAGATTCTTCTTCTATGTATATTTTTGATACAACTGCTTTAGTTTCTCATCCTTCTGTTGTAATTCAGCTAGCTTCTCTGAACTAGAAAATATCCACTTTGTCCTCCATCTGTTCTTGCTTTTCCTCAACTATTTGATCAAACATAATCTCTGATAATTGAACAAAAAACTTTCTTATCTTTACTCCTTGATTTCTCCTCCAGCTTCAGTCTGTGGCTTTGCGACCTTTTTACCACACAGCCAGGAAAAATCCCAGGATATACTTCCTGTAACACCTCAGTTGTCTGAGTTTCCACTGGCTTTTGATCCATAGTAGGCATCACTCTCATCTGTGATCCAGCTATATCATTACCAAGGATAAACTATATTTCTGTAACTGATAATTTCTCTATTACTCATACTACCACTTCACCATTTTCACCGGACTCTCCAACCACACTTTATATAATGGATCACTGCTCTTCTCACCATGAATTCCACACATTACAACCTTTCCTAACAATACTCCATCTAAATTGCATATCTCCTCATCTTTCACCATCAAAGATTGACTAACTCCTGTATTTCTTAAAATTTTAATTTCTTTACCTGCTCCTCCAGGCATTCATGACTAAACCTTACCTACACAAGTAAATTCTTTAAAGAGATCTGGCACTTTCTTCTCAACCAGCCCCTGCTAAGATTGTATGTTCTTTTGCAGCGTTTTAGCTTCCACTGTGCTTTCCTTCACCACTTTCACAAAACTCACTTGTTTTCCCTCATCAGTCTACACAGTGCTTTTTCTAAACCACCAACACTGTGACTTCATGTGGCCTACTTTATTACAGTGAAAACACCTTCAGGGATTTTACTTCTCTTCTCCCCTCATGGTTTCCAGTTTACCCTGTCGTAAGCTTTCTTTATTATCTTCATTGAGATTTCCTTTTCCTTTATGACCTGGGGATTTCTCTTTTCACCAATTTCTATTCTTCACAGATTGTAATTGATTTCAGAAGCCTGACTTTAATGTATGAATTTATTTGTAATCATCTGCTATTTTCACTGCTAAACTTGCAGTCTTAACTCTCTGTTCTTCCAAATGAGTCATCACTACTCAAGAACCATCACTACTTCAATGCCCTTATCCATCTATCAAAATTACTTTGTTTGATCCTTTCAAACTCAATGTACGTTTCACAAGATTCCCTCTTTAGATTCCTAAAAAGCTGTCTGTAGGCCTCTGGAACTACGTCATATGCACTTAAAATGGCTTTTTTCACCTGATCATACTCCCCAGATACTTCCTCTGATAGTGATGCAAATACCTCATTGGCTGTACCTACCAACTTTGTGACCACCTGAACACCGGTATTTTCATTTGTTTAGCCACTTTCTCAAATGAAATAAAGAAAGCTTCTATGTCCTTCTCGTCAAACTTAGGCAATGCTTGGACATATTTAAACAGATCCTCACCAGGCCTTTGGCTGCAAAGGGATTGCTGTCCTTCACTGTTCTCATCACTACTCCTACCTTTCACCTTTACCTCAGCTATTTTAAATCAACTTTTGAGTTTTCAGGTCCAATCTCTGAAGTTCAAAAACTTTTGGTTTATTCCCTTCTCCTGCTGGGCCTTTCCTTTCCTTTTTTTTTATCCCTCTGCTTTCAGTCATAATTCAAACTCTTTTGTTACCTTATCTCTTTCTTTTACTTTTGTGCACAATTCAAGTTGCTTCGTTTACAGTTGAATTATAACCATTTCCAAAGATTCCAATAGCATTTCAGGCGATCGTAAATGTTGAGCTATTTCTGCAATTACCTCCCCTTTTTGCACAGACAAAGGCAATCTCCAACTCCAGCTTGTCTGCCAATTCCGAAATCTTTGCCTTGCTCACTTTCTGTAAAACTCCTGAAGTGACTTCTTCTACCCCCAAGAAACTCTTAGTAACTGAAACTTCCATTACTACACAAGGCACACACAATCTAAACCAATCAAATGCAATGGCTGAAAAGAAAACACCAGCACTCACCACTCACTGTCTTTAAGTCCAGTACCTCTAAAACTAACCTTGACTTAGAGATTTTGATCCCAACGAAAACCCCCAATTGGTTATGGGCCAGACCAAAGTCTGCTCAAAATATATTAAAAACATAGCCTAGAACCCAACTTTTTCTTATTTTTAAAGGCAAGTGTAAGGTGTTGTGTTCCGTCTGCAATTTGATTGATCAAACTATCAGGCTTGAAACAAAACATTCTTTATTCTTACACTATAGTTAAAATACAAAGGAAAGAAAAAAAGAATTAGAATAACGTAACTTTATTGGAAAACTTAACAGAATAATAGATTATGTAACTGCTAAGCAACAACTGTTCCAAAATAGTAACATCCCATAAACATACCCTTGGCAAAGGCAAATTCAGTAAAACAGATTGTCTCACGTGGAATGTTTCTCCAGACCAGGTGGAAAGAATATCAAGAGAAAACTCTGAGAGAGAAAGACAATTCAAGTGTTTTGTTGTAGCAGGGAGAGAATGTATAGCAGCTTCCAAACCCCAACAGCAACTGAAAGTTAAACTAAAATCCTGGTTCTATGGAAGCTTGACCCCGCCCCTTCATTCTGATTCTATTGTTCCAACTTAAAAAAAAACCCAAGGCCTCACAAGCTGTTAACTTTATTGGCTTGGAACAGATGACTGTCATTTCTGACTCAGCCTCACTTCATAAAAAAACCAGGACAAAATACACCCCTTAAAATCATAGTATTGTCACATATTCAAAAGGGAGGGACATAAAAAGGTGATAACTTTAGGCTAATTAGACTATCATGTATTATTGGAAAATTATTGCAATCAATTAATAAGGAAGTAATAGCAGAACATTTGTAAAATCATAATCTAATCAAGCAGAATCAGCATGTCTTAATGAAAGGGAAATTGTGTCTGACTAAGTTAGTAGAGTTTTTTGAGAAAGTTTCAACTAGAGTGGATAGAGGGAAACCAGTAGATGTGTTGTATTTGGACTTCCAGGTGTTTGACAAGGTATCTCAAAAGGTTAAGTCATAAGACAAAAGCCCATGTTGGCAGTATACTGGCATGGATAGAGAAATGGCTTTTGGCAGGAAAGGAGATAAGGGGTTCTTTTTCACGTTGGTGACCTGTGGAATTCCAGAAGGATCAGTGCTGGGACTACAACTGTTTACAATATAAACTAATGACTTAGAGGAAGGAACTAAATGTCGTGTAGACAAATTTGTAGACGACACAAAAATAAGTGCAAAGGCAAGATTTGAGAGGGATACAAACAGTTTACAGAGAGACAAAGAACAAAGAAAATTACAGCACAGGAACAGGCCCTTCGGCCCTCCAAGCTTGCACCGACCCAGATCCTCTAACTAAACCTGTTGTCCAATTTTCCAAGAATCTGTATCCCCCTGCTCCCTGCCCATTCATGTATCTGTCTAGGTACATCTTAAATGACGCTATCTTGCCCGCCTCTACCACCTCCACTGGCAACGTGTTCCAGGCGCCCACTACCCTCTGTGTAAAGAACTTTCCCACGCATATCTCCCTTAAACTTTTCCCCTCTCACCTTGAAATCGTGACCCCTAGTAATTGAGTCCCCCACTCTGGGAAAAAGCTTCTTGCTATCCACCCTGTCTATACCTCTGATGATTTTGTAGACCTCAATCAGGTCCCCCCTCAACCTCCGTCTTTCTAATGTAAATAATCCTAATCTACTCAACCTTTCTTCATAGCTAGCGCCCTCCATACCAGGCAACATCCTGGTTAACCTCCTCTGCACCCTCTCCAAAGCAGCCACATCCTTTTGGTAATGTGGCGACCAGAACTGTACGCAGTACTCCAAATATGGTCGAAACAAAGTCCTATACAACTGTAACATGACCTGCCAATTCTTGTACTCAGTACCCCGTCCGATGAATGAAAGCATGCCGTATGCCTTCTTGACCACTCTATCGACCTGCGTTGCCACCTTCAGAGTACAATGGACCTGAACACCCAGATCTCTCTGTGCATCAATTTTCCCCAGGGCTTTTCCATTTACCGTATAGTTCGCTCTTGAATTGGATCTTCCAAAATGCATCACCTCGCATTTGCTTGGATTGAACTCCATCTGCCATTTTTCACCCCAACTCTCCAATCTATATATATCCTGCTGCATTCTCCGACAGTCCCCTTCACTATCTGCTACTCCACCAATCGTAGTGTCATCTGCAAACTTGCTAATCAGACCATCTATACCTTCCTCCAGAGAAAAACTGCAGAAAGCTGCAACACAAAAGAACTTGGGACATTTTTTCATGAAACACTGGAAACTAACACACACCATGCAGCAGGAAATCAGGAATGCTAATGTTACGGCAGCCCTTATTTCTAGCGGATTGGATTATAAGAGTAGGGAAGTCTTACTGCAACTGTACAAGATACTGGTGAGACCACATCTGGAGTACTGCAAGCAGATTTTGTTCCCTTATTTGAGGAAAAACATAATTCCATTGGAGGCGGTTTAGAAGTCTCACTAAGATCATCCCTGGTGTGGAGGGATTGTCTTATGAGGCTAAACAGATTGGGACTCTACTCACTGGAGTTTAGAAGAATGAGGGGTTATCTCATTGAAACATTCTCAAGGGACTTGTCAGGGAAAATGCTGATAGGATGTTTCTGCTTGTCTTTGGAACTGTTTGCCACAGAGAGCTGTGGGGGCAGAGTCCTTCTGTATATTTAAGGCTGAAATAGATTCTTCATCAGTAGATGAATCAAGGGTCACAGGAAAAGTTCAGGAAGGTGGATATGATGAATTTCGGATCAGTTAATCACCTATTGGATGGCAGAGCAGGCTTGAGGAGGTGAATGGCCTACTCCTGTTCCTATTTTGTATGGTCTTAAGGATGGCAACATTTGTGGAAGGAGTCTATTAAGCACAGCTGTGGCATGGTATACCAATGAGGATGAAGTGGTAAGTGTTTGCCATTCAGATAGGTAAGCGTAGAGGTGCCTGGAAAGAAAGGGATAAGTAGAATTTGCAAGGCTATTGATCTGAACACTACGGGCAAATTTGCATGGTCAATCCATCCTAGCCTGCACATCTTTGGACTCTGGTAGGAAACCACAGCACCCTGAAGACACCCACGCAGACACGGGGAGAATGTGCAAACTCCACACAGACAGTCGCCCGAGGGTGGAATTGAGCCCAGGTCCTTGGCGCTGGGAGGCAGCAGTGCTAACCACTGAGCCACCATGCCACCCCAGTTTTGTGGGAGAATGCTGAGAAAGTCAAGGTTGGTGTTGGCCTCTGAAAGTGCAATGCCACTCACCATTCGTGCTCTCTTGAGACCCTTGAATCTCTTTGACACTGTCTCCAGATCTGCTGTTTACTTGCTCAGTGCTTCTTTCAAACTGCTTGGTGGGAGAGGCTGTCTTCTTCCTACCATCATTCGCAAATAGTTCCTTGTTTCAGTCCTCCAGATCTGACAGCATAATGTCCAGGTAAGAGTCTATATCCTGGGAATACTTGGAGAGGGTAAAGGGGAGGTAGCCTTTCAGTTCTCATTCCCATTCTGCTGAAGTCACGGAAATCAATTTAAAGTTCAGGCATTCTAAGTCCTGCCAGGTCTCTTCACCTTCCTTACACAGATTTGTGGCAGCATCCTTTCTCAGATTGACAGAGAATGTGGACTAATGGTGATAATGACATGGTTGAGTTTAAAAAAGCTATGACAATGGCTACTTCAATTGCAAATGGTTTAACTTATAATTTCTTCTTAGAGTGGTCTTTTCATGCCAGTCATGTTTAACCATTAAAGTGAATGCAATTATATAGTAAATCATTTCCATTTACAGGGAAAATAATTGAAAATAGAGCATTTAGTAATATCAATTATTTTTGTATTTAAGATTTCAAGTAACGTTCTTGAACATTTAATTCCTCAGCCACAACTCAATGAAACAAATGTAGAGAGCATTGAGAAATTGAAGAAATCAGTGCTTTATGCCAGCCCAGTTGACCCAGCAAATTGGATTGGACTAAGAAAGTCCTCTCCCCTTCTGGTATATCTTAAGGTATGGATTTGCTCCAATATTTCCTAACTTACCTTTCCATTCTAACACTTATTGAACACAAAAAAGCATTATTTCATAAGGGACCAAGGAATGAATTTAAAGTCTGTGGAGAAACTAATGCTCAGCCAGAGTGTAATCATTTGTATATCTATTGGCATTGATTTATGTTCTACATTGCCTTCATTAAAACAAATGAATGCCCCTGATCTTGTTTACATTGTGACACACAACATGTGCTAAAGGCTTTTCAAACTACAAATAAATGTAAAGAGATAACAAGTTGTAGAGCTGGATGAACACAGCAGGCCAAGCAGCATCAGAGGAGCAGGAAGGCTGACGTTTCGGGCCCAGACCCTTCTTCAGAAATGGGGGAGGGGAAGGGAGTTCTGAAATAAATAAGGAGAGAGGGCGAGGCAGATAGAAGAAGGATAGAGGAGAAGATAGGTGGAGAGGAGACAGACAGGTCAAAGAGGCGGGGATGGAGCCAATAAAGGTGAGTGTAGGTGGGGAGGTAGGGAGGAGATAGGTCAGTCCAGGGAGGACGGACACGTCAGGGGGGCGGGATGAGGTTAGTAGGTAGGAGATGGGGGTGGGGCATGAGGTGGGAGGAGGGGATAGGTGGGAGGAAGGACAGGTTAGGGAGGCAGGGACGAGCTGGGCTGGTTTTGGGATGCGGTAGGGGGAGGGGAGATTTTGAAGCTTGTGAAGTCCACATTGATACCATTAGGCTGCAGGGTTCCCAAGCGGAATATGAGTTGCTGTTCCTGCAACCTTCGGGTAGCATCGTTGTGGCACTGCAGGAGGCCCAGGATGGACATGTCGTCTGCGGAATGGGAGGGGGAGTTGAAATGGTTCGCAACTGGGAGGTGCAGTTGTTTAGTGCGAACTGAGCGTAGGTGTTCTGCAAAGCAGTCCCCAAGCCTCTGCTCGGTTTCCCCAATGTAGAGGAGGCCACAACGGGAACAGCAGATGCAGTATACCACATTAGCAGATGTGCAGGTGAACATCTGCTTGATGTGGAAAGTCTTCTTGGGGCCTGGGATGGGGGTGAGGGGGGAGGTGAAGGGGAAGGTGTAGCACTTCCTGCGGTTGCAGGGAAAAGTGCCGGGTGAGGTGGGGCTGGAGGGGAGTATGGAGCTGACAAGGGAGTCACGGAGGCAGTGGTCCCTCCGGAAAGCAGATAAGGGTGGGGAGGGAAAAATGTCTTTGGTGGTGGGGTCGGATTGCAGATGGCGGAAGTGTCGGAGGATGATGCGTTTGATCCGGAGGTTGGTGGGGTGGTACGTGACGACGAGGGGGATTCTGTTTTGGTTGTTATTGTGGGGAGGGGGTGTGAGGGATGAGTTGCGGGAAATGCGGGAGACACGGTCGAGGGCATTCTCGATCACTGAGGGGAGGAAGATGCGGTCCTTGAAAAACGAGGACCTCTGAGATGTTCTCTCAGATTCTCCAGCATCTGCAGTTCCTACTATCTCTCAAATAAATGTAAACTTTATTTATGATCAGTGAAATGGAGGATAGTTGCTGAAAACTTTTGTAATCAAACTTTGACAATCAAATTTGATTCCAATTCAAAAAGATACCAACGAGGAACATTTATATTGTGCTTCCACACTATTTACAACAAGTGTTCTCAGCTCATGAAGTTGATACACTGTCACAGGTCAGCATCAAGTTGCTATGTAATCATTTTGCTTTGAGAGAACTCTCTTTTGGCTATTATTTAGGCATATTTTACATGATCTCCAACACTTTTTGTTCTCAGTGCAGGTTTCACTCATCTGTATTTTGCATTTTTATTTGTATGTGCTTCAAATAATGTAGATTTTTTTTTCATTTGAAAAAAATTAGATTGTCAAGTAAGCCGAATTAAGTTTTTCCTTGGATTATTCATTAGATTATTTTAAACAAGTGATCATAAATTAAGTATAGATCTTGTGCTCCTTTTAAAAGCTGAAGGTAAAACACATATAAATACACCAACTATATTTAAAACAAATCCCTGAGAAATTCTGACTTACTATTCACGAACCCCATATATAAGTACTGGAAAACTCAAGTACGCACATGATCAATGCAGAATTCATCTTCTGAAGCATTGAAACACAATTTGATGGTGCCAATCAGTGGAAGGTATACAACATTAAATCTGACATCATTTTTTGAATGGTTTCACAGGGATTTACAGTATATACATGTAATTCATCCAGTTGGGTGCAGGATTTTCAATAACGTACTGTGAAGATTAAAAGCTTTGCTTCAGACCATAGGAGGGCTGCCTATGCCTCAAGAGTAAATAATAAACGCATTTTTTTATAGGCTGTTGGAGATGTTGTATGGGTGAGAGGAAGGTCTCAGAAACTGATTTTTAGTTAAGTAGCCAACACAAGCCTGGGCTGTTCTGGCTTTTCTGAGGGTGGTATTAAAAAAGAATGGAGAATTCCCTTAGATTAATTACATCATTGTGAAGATTGTCAGTTATGAGATCCATTTACCTTGGATCCTGGATGTCTCAGTCATGTAATCTGTTTCCTGACTGGTCAGCAACTTTCCAAGATCACAAGACAAGTGTACAGCTGGAAGAGCTCCTTCAGTGAAACTGACAAACTGGGTAGGTTTTCATTAGTTATATTAACTCCAGCATTGTCCATTGAGAGACTTCTCTCAGAATGTGACTGTTTGATACATATATGCCAGTTTCTTGGAAGACTGTTCATGTATTGCACAGTGCTGTATCTGCTGGAGGGTCAAGAGCTGATACCACACAACTGCTCACTACCCTAGCAGCAAGAGCAACACCAGCAGGTTATTTTTTTTCCTCAGCTGCATGTTCCTCCATAGACAGATGGTATAGACATGAAAATCCTTCCAGAAGGAGGTGAGACTCTCAACAGCAGGTCTACAGGCAGAGGATCAGCACCCTCAACCAATGTTACCCAAGGCTCAGACACTTATGGCAAGTCACTTTCAAAATGTCCCGGTAGTTTTTTTTTCACAACTAATGAATTAATTTTGAAGTGTAGCCATTGTATACATTGTATGCAGTTATTGAATGTATTGCATAGCCTCCCAGCATAATCTCTCACGGTTTTTCAATACACTTCCATGCTTTCATAGACTTTCATCTTGTGAAGCAGGAGCTCCAACCTGTCAACCAGAAGTAGTTCTGGTTCTGCAATAACTTCCGTTTTTAAAATCATCTGTTATGACAACAGAAAGAAGCACTTGAATAATGGATGTACAGGTGTCAGGTGACTGAGGGGAAGGATGCCACGTGGGTGAAGCTAATTGAGTGAGAAAACTGGTTGATGGGGGAATGCATTGGATCGAAAGGTGCGGGAAGAGCGTTTAGGGATTTTTTTTTAAAAAATGTTCAAAGGACATGGGCATTGCTAGCCAGCATTTGTCATCCATCCCTAATTGCAAAAAGGCAGTTAAGAATCAACCACATTGCTGGGGGTCTGGAGTTACATGTAGGCTAGACCAGGTAAAGGAGAGCAGTTTCGTCCCTGAAAGAAACATTAACAAACAAGATGGGCTTTTCCTCCAACAAGCAGTGATTTCATGGTCATCATTAAAATCCTATTTCCAGATTATAGTTGAATTCAAATTTTACCATCTGCCGAGCAGGATTTGAACTTTGGTCCCCAGAACATCACCAGGGTCACTGGATTAGTGGTCTAGTGATAATACCACTAGGCCATCACTGCCCGATTAGTCCTGTCTGTAAGTCAGGTTAGTTTTGGATATAGTGTTAGAATTAACTTTTGGGGCCTTGTAAAACAATAAACTATACTTTGGCATTTAAGAAATCCATTGGTTTCACCAAGTGAAGTACTGACCTATGTGACAATATTTATAACAAAACAAAAGTACAAATGTTTCAGATTTATCCTTTACATTTCATTTTTTAAAATCTATTTCCTTGACTAGAATTTCCCACACATCCCATTTAGTTAATATTACTTCAGAGATAGTAGGAACTGCAGATGCTGGATAATCTGAAATAACAAGGTGTAGAGCTGGATGAGCACAGCCGGCCAAGCAGCATCAGAGGAGCAGGAAGGCTGATGTTTCGGGCCTAGACCCTTCTTC
>NC_063335.1:108533825-108578305 GCF_021869965.1 Rhincodon typus | reverse complement strand
AGGAAGAAGGGTCTAGGCCCGAAACATCAGCCTTCCTGCTCCTCTGATGCTGCTTGGACAGCTGTGTTCATCCAGCTCTATACCTTGTTATCTTAGTTAATATTACTGTCAGATTTGCTGAAATAAAAACAAATTGCTGGCAAAACTCAGCAGATCTTCTCATGAAAAGTCACCAAAATCAAAATGTTAACTCTGCTTTCCTCCCACAGGTGCTGCCACATCTGCTCAGTTTTGCCAGAAATTTCTGTTTTTGGTTCAGATCTCCAGCATCAGCACTTCCTTGTTTTATGTCAGAATTGCTGAGTTGTAGTAACTATTTATAGTTCATAGTTCAGCAGCTTGTTCCTTCAAAGTCCAATCCAAGACCTTAAGGCCCTGATTAACCAATGCCAAAATGATCATAGATGCTGAGAGAGATAGTAGGAACTGCAGATGCTGGAGAATCCGAAACAACAAGGTGCAGAGCTGGATGAACATAGGAGCAGAAAGGCTGACGTTTCGGGCCTAGACCCTTCATCAGAAATGGGGGAGGGGAAGGGGGTTCTGAAATAAATAGGGAGAGAGGGGAAGGCGGATAGAAGATGGATAGAGGAGAGGATAGGTGGAGAGGAAACAGACAGGTCGAAGAGGCGGGGATGGAGCCAGTAAAGGTGAGTGTAGGTGGGGAGTTAGGGAGGGGATAGGTCAGTCCAGGGAGGACGGACAGGTCAAGGGGGCGGGATGAGGCTAGTAGGTAGGAGATGGGGGTGCGGCTTGAGGTGGGAGGAGGGGATAGGTGGGAGGAAGAACAGGTTAGGGAGGCGGGGACGAGCTGGACTGGTTTTGGGATGCGGTAGGGGGAGGGGAGATTTTGAAGCTTGATCATAGATGCTATTCTTTTCACTTTACTGATGCTGTCTCATTGTTTAGATACTGGTCAAAGAGTCAATGGCATAGGTCTGGTCACATTTCCTTCAAAACAGATGATCTAGTTTTTCTGTAATTACTCGTTAAAAAGGCTGGAAAAGAGAAAATGGAGGATTACAGATGTTTTATTTTGATATCAGTAGGGGACTAAATATTGGAATCTAATATAAAGAATGTGATAAGGGGACACTTGGAACATTTCCCTGAGGTAAGATTGGGAAGAATGAACACGAAAGGGAAATCATGTTTGAAAACCCCATTTGAGTTTTTTGGGGATGTTACTATTAGAGATGTTACATAAAGGAGAAGCAATGGATGTGATATGTTTGGATTTTCAAAAGCTTTTGATAAGTCCCACTCAAGAGGTTAGTAAACAAAATTAGAGCACATGGGGTTAGAGGTAGTATTATGAATTGAGAATTGGTTACCAGACAAAAAAAACAGTAGAAATAAACATTCTCAGGACGGTAAGCTGTAATTTGTGGGATACTACAAGAAAGCTATTGAGTATGCTCAATGCAGAAGTCAGTAGACTTTCTGGATACTAATAATATCAATTAATGGAGTTAAGATAAATGATCAGCCATATTCTGAATGAATGGTACAGCAGGCTTAATGTGCAGTTTCTGGAAACTTGCTTAGTTCATTTCAGTTGCTATCAGTAGCACTTGTACATTGTATGAAGACAGATAGCAAAAGCACCCTCTGACTTTCATGGGAGGCCTTAAATTTTAAAATGTTTTCAGAGGTAGCCTAGAATATATCTTCAGAACTTTAGGAAATTCAAGTTTAATAAATGTAATTTTTTTCTCTCTTCTAGAACAACCTGCTGATTCTTGCTGTTTTAGCATTTGAAGTGACAATCTACCGTCATCAAGAGTACTTTAGGCTCCGCAATAACCTTCCACATCCAGTAACAAAAACAATCTTTCATGACATCACAAGGCAACACTTGGATAATGGACTGGTGAACTGTGCCAAGTATTTCATAAATTACTTCTTCTACAAGTTTGGGCTAGAGGTGTGCAGCATATGGATTTGAAATAAAATCTTATTTATATGCCTTAGTAATCAAAAATGTCCGAATAATATGCAAATAACAGTTAATTGAAAATATGAGTGTTCGGAACCACAAATAATATTTTTATTATTATTTATTGGGATGGCAGGGATTCCTGACAAGTCCCATTTGCTGGCTAACTGACACTACTATCAAGGTGTTCCCAGTGGGAACAGGTTTTTCTTAGGGTCATACCGCAGAGGTGCTTGGAGGTGGCTTGCCAATGGCTGAAATTTGATATTGAGGTCTCCCTTTCTAATTTGTGTCCTCATGCCAGAGGAGTCTCAGCAATCATTGGACAACACAGCCTGTAGAGGGTTTTACCCTTAAAGGAATTTGTGGTTGCTTCTAGTGGTCAAGTACCACTTCTAGAGGGAATTTTGCCCATCTCCTACAATGGTAGGAACAATCTTTCCAGATGACCTGCTGTGCTTCCAACATTGCAGGCTTTTTGATTTGGATTTTAAGTCTTACAAACCCAACACTGTCCTCAATTAGGAATAAAAACAGAAGTTGCTGAAAAGCTTAGCAGGTCTGGCAGCATCTGTGAAGAAAAAATCAGAGTTAAGGTTTCGGGTCCAGTGACCTTTCCTCAGAACTCTAAAAGCTTAGAGCCATGGTCTCCAGGTCACAGATTGTGATTGACTCATTGATCCAGTCCCAATACCAGACTTAATCTCTCATACTCATTCCGCATTCTGTTTAAGCTGTGCCTGTATGTTGATCATCATGCTGAATCATGATGTCCACTTCCAGAAGCCACTGCCGCAGTTGGAGGCCCTTGCAGAGCAAACAGAAATTAACAAACACCTGCTGTGCCCACGTCCAATATCTGAGTGACAGAAGCTGACCCAGGGCCCCAAAATCAAATTGCAGACACTGAAATGACCTGCTATGCCTCCATACTTGAGTGCAGCCAGCAACATTCCAGTTCAGAGGTGTGGATCCAGAGGCCTACCTGCAGTGTGACCAGTGGCAGAGTGTTATCACAAAACAACAAGATGAAGTGATGTAGGAGAAAGGGCTTCCAGATTTACATTTAAAACTCATAATTTGTTGCAAATGCACAATTTGTGTTTGAATTCAAACAATTTTAAAACTTGGTTTGCAAAAGCCTTTACATTTTGTTGTTTATTATGTGTGGTGCAGATCATGCAGAATGAGAAAATGAATTTCTGTTTACAACTGTAAAAGGTAACAGCGTTTGCCTTATGTCACCATAGTATTGTATATCAACAAGTTAAAAGAAGAATTTGGAATGACACCACACAGTGATGCACAGTAAATTCATGGATAGTTTTCTCTAGAACAGAAACAAAGCAAGTTGACAAGCCTCAGGCTGTTTTGAAAGTTCAACATTCATTTTTTTCCAGCAAACAAGCAAACTAGAACAAAGACTTCAAGGTATTAGCAGATAATGGGCAGTCACAGGTGTCACACTGAAACTTGGTGTTTAAAGGACAAAATTAGGAATTATTTATATTTGGTATTAGCTTTATATAGCACTAAAATAAACTGTTTATTCCATATTAACTTAGTGGTATATCCTGGGTTGCACTTAACTTCAAAAAGTGAAATTGTAGTGGGAGGTGGTGGTGTAATGATAACGTCACTAGGCAAGTAATATAAAATCACAGGCTAATGTTCAATGGTTCCAGCAGTGAGAAATTTCAGTTATGAGGATAGATTGAAAAAGTTAGGACTCTTCTCCTTGGAGAGAAGCTTAAGAGAAGATCTGACATTCGGTTGAAGAGCTGGCAAAGACACATTGGACCAAATGACCACCACCTCTGCCATACATTTCTGTGATTTTCCGTTTAAAAACAATTAAACGCCATTGGCCTAGAATAAAAAAGGAGGAGGTTATAACATCAGCTGGGATCATAGTACAGTTTTACGTGCCTTTTCCCCTCTAAGTTTTTATCTAATTCTTTGTTGAAAGTTTTTAATACTGAAGGTGGTAATGATAATGTTTTTCGCCCTTGTTTATTACACTTTGTAAACAAAACATCTCAAAATTAATGGTTGGA
Organism: Rhincodon typus; assembly: GCF_021869965.1. Lineage (NCBI taxonomy): Eukaryota > Metazoa > Chordata > Chondrichthyes > Orectolobiformes > Rhincodontidae > Rhincodon > Rhincodon typus. The sequence continues at coordinate 108,574,309 of NC_063335.1, read as the reverse complement.
ATTCACCTAAACTGGCAAACAATATGTGAATGACTCAAGGAAAAGCTGATTATCTTTTGGCAAAGAAGCAGAAGGTGAATTCACATTTCTAAAAAATATCGGAATTATCTTACACAGGATGTTGTTGACTCTTTTAAAATGTTGTGGATTGTCTCATCTGTTGTGAAGTAACTTGTCTCAGCTGTCAAAATGTGAAGAGTTTTCAGAGCAGATTGTTGGATGTGGATTGATCTGAAGCCTCCTTTGTGAGATAGAAGCTTGTAATAACAAGCTTTTCTTTTTATTTTCAACCTTGTAGTTAGATTATCAAACTGGCAGGAAAAGTCTCAGGAAAAGCAGTTTTATAAAAGCATTGTAATAACACTGAATGAACACAGCATGGGCATACTATGTTCCCTGTAATCTTTTTTTCCTGCTCCATGGACCTCCAAGGTCCATGCACAGCAGCAGCTGAACCAGAAATCAATGTGTATGCCCACTAATTGATGTGCATGGATTCTCCAGTGGCTGTGCAGAGTTAGAGATTCAGGAATTTGGGTTCAAGAAAGGCATGGTTTAATTAGTTGAATCTTTCTGCAACAGATTTGTAGATACAGTTTTACTCATGAGGACTGACCTCTAGGTCAGTATTCTTGTGTGCTTCATTTATTCAAAATAGACAGCTTGGAAGAGGTTAAATTTTTGTACTTAGACTTCATCAGAACATTTATCTGACTTGACAGACTGAGAGAAATGTTCTACTTTTTTTACTTTTTTTAATATTTACCAACTACAATGTTGTGGATGAAAAACTTTTTACTCCAGCTTTCTGTCTTTATTTTCACATAGACTGTGACGTTTATTGGAATACACTCGCACAGGCTAGGAATAGACCTTGTGCATAGAGAGCTGTAAGAGCATGGAATTCTTTGCTGCAAGAATTGAATGGGGAACTTTGAAGCAGAGAAAAATAAAGGACTATGGGCGAGACAGGAGCAGTGGGTTTTATTTTGATTGTCATCCAGGCTGATGGATCCCCAGTTCTCCAGAATCTTTTCCACAAAAACATTGCTTGTGTGTGAACCTAAATGCTGGCTTGTGATAAGCTATTCACCAAAGAGGACATCACTGCTAAACTGACTCTCCTCACATGACTTCCATGCATTCACACTTTTGACAAATAGGTGGGGGCCAACAATGCATCTCCTATTTTTCATCTGTATTTTGTAACGCAGTGATGTTTTTGAAGATATCAAATCAGATTCCACATGTACTCTAGCAATATCCTGCTGGAATTCACTTTTTCATTTGCTATGCAGTTTACCCAGTACTGAATATTTGATGAGCACACCATTTTGCCAAATCAATCCATTGTCTTGAACTAACACTGCAAACTCTGAACCCTAGTCATCAATCACATCTGCCTACTTGACTGCTTTCTGAGGCAAAACTGAATTAATTGCAAACTTTGTGCTCTACTTAACCCTGAGCTCAGCTTCTGACCAAATATTATTTCTTAATTTGTTCTTTGGATAAAGGTTTCTCAGGTATGGCCACACCCTAATTACACTTTCAAAGGTGGTGAAGATCTACCAACAAGTCTGTTTCACCTTCATAAAATCTCTGCCTCAGCTCATCCACTAGTGAAACCATCATCCATGAATCTGGTAATTCCAGAATCAACAAGCTGAATTTAACCAAATTTAAGTTTCAGTGAGGACTTCTGTCAATGAGCTCTAGCTCATTATGTCACACAATTCTCCAGTGATCATCTCATTATATATGTACCACACCTCTATAGTGCTGCTATTGTGCAGTCGCTAGCAGTGGAGGTAATCGCTGTTGTCAGAACTTTCTAGGATTCATGCCACTGGCATCAAATTTAAAGCCCAGCTGTACATGAGGTCAATTGCTGCCAGTACATGTCGTAGAAGGGAAGCAAAAAAGAAATGTTTTAAAGGTATTTAGATTACAGGGATGACACTTCATTACAAATATAATCTTACATTCATAAATATATTGCCATCATCAACTGTCGTTGCAACTGCAGCTACCGAAATGAAACTACACAGGCTACCTCTCCTTAGTGGCAGAATATATTAGAACCTCATGTAAGGGTTTCCCCAATGTCCAGTATGGCATAACAAGTTGTCATTGTTCAACGTGGGAGCATCACCACAGTGCAAAGCCTTCAAACAGTTGAAAATGTTAACAACAGGAAAAGCAAAGAACAATTGAACAAAAGAGCTACACTTGCTTCTAGGAACAAGCAGGGACTGCTTGCCTTTCAAGCAACAACAAATTTAACAGTCAATGAATGATCACTTCACCTAATTTATATCTGTTGAAGAGAGGTATCAATTAAACCTTGTCTGACTTATTACACCCAATGTTGCACTGCTCTGTCATGTTGAAGGTGATGGTCCCCATGCTCAATGTCCTCTGCTTCTTCCTTGGAAGACTGCTGCTGCTCTCCAAGCTCTTTAGAAATTATCACATCCCTTCTTTGCCTGTTCCAGTTATGCAGAGTGCAGCATGCAAGACTTATGCAGCGCAGATTGCCTGGACTGTCCTGCAAGGTTCCCTGTGACTGATATAAGTATCAGAATCTCATCTTCAGGAGGCTTATTGTCTGCTCCATGATGCATTACTGGAAGATTGGACTGCACTATATCTAATTCCATCTGAATCAGGAAGTTGAGTAATGGAGTCATCAGCCCTGGTATCGCAGTAAGCATCCTTGTTAAGACATCTGACCCTTGAGACTAAGCAGGAACCTGAGAGTTCTTAAGAATATAGGCATCATGTTCTAAGATTTGGTACCAAAGATTACAAAAAAACTTGTATATCCATGGAATGGAATCCTTTTCTATGGATGGAGTCTGCTGCGATAAGATATATCTCAACCCAGTGTGTGTACGGTGCATGCTGCACCTGGGAGAAGCAAGCACTGATCTTGTCACAGGGAAACAAGTCGAAGGCAACAAAGCACCTGTTCATCTGGAGGAAATAGCATCAATGATGATAGACTGTTAAGACTTCTGTAACTCCTCTGCATGAGGAAACCTTCAGCTGTGATTTCTTCATATGGAGGCCGTTCAGCAGCCAATGAAAATTGGCAAATTTGCTCCCAATTAATTTATCTGCACCTCTGTTGCAATGACGATAACCCCTTCTGTCCCTGGATCTATTGGTCATGGTTCCAATGAACCTGTCTAGGGAATATCAGAAACAAAACAGGCTCCTGATAATGTAAGCAGTCAGCTTTAACAACACACACTTGTGACAGTTCAGCATAGTCTAAATACAACAGGACATGGAAGACTTGACAAGGAATGCCATGGAATGAATGTACATAGACCTTTGACATAATGGACTTTACTCTGATAGTTGTAGCACAAACCATACCATTCAAATACAGTAGGAATTTGTAAGTGTGTCAGGATTGCTGAAACCTTGCAACCCACACCTACCCCTAATATCACCCAAAAAATGCAGCTTGCATGTAACAGTACCTGGATGAGAGCAGTTCTAAAAATGCTCAAGAAGTTTGACACCATCCAGGTCAAAATGGCCCTGTTCTTCCAGATGGTAGTGCTCATGAGTTTGGAAAGTTTTGTCTAAGTAGCCTAGTGAATTCCTGCAATGTATCTTCTACCATTCAATATACCATTCACAAGATACATTGCAGGAATTCACTAGGCTACTTAGAAAAAAATTTTTTAAACTCATGAGCACTACCATCTAGAAGAACAGGGCTGCAATTTACTGGGAACACCATCACTTACAAGTTCCTCTCCAAATCACACACCACCCTGACTCGGAAATGTATCACCATTCTTTCAGTGTCAATGACTCAAAATCCTGCAGTTCCTTGCTTCAAGGCATTGTGCCTACATTAAATTGATTTCCGCAGTTCAAGAAATTAACCTTCTCAAAGGCAACTGGGCAATAAATGCTTGCTAGCCAATGATGCTCACATCCCATGAGTGAACAAAACAAAGGTGGAGCTCTTGTGTTCAGACAGATTAAAAAAAAACAGTTACTTTATCCACTTGGGGTGTGATAGCAGTCAATTGCATCTTATGGTCTTATTTTGCGTTTGTGATTTGGATGAGGATGGAAGGTAACACGGATCATGCTTTGCAGAATGAGTCACCAGGCTCAGCATGTAACCTGGGACTCCCTGAAACCCTCATGTTCCTTTTTAACTTGCACTCTGAGCTTCTCAATTCTGAGCTTCTACACATTCCGACATTTTAATTTAAACATTTTAATTTCAGTCTTCATGCCCCAACATTACCCAATGAGCCCTGGCACAGTAGCTTAGCCATGCCAACCATCATGATGTATTGTGCTATTATTGAAGCCAGGGTTGTGGTGACCATTGATGACTCCCTCCCCATCTTTGCAAGTACCTATGACCTCCAGTGGATATTCTCCAATATAATTTTCCATTTTTATGCTTTAAGTTGCCCCCCATCACAGTTATTGTTAATTCTGCATGCCAGCATGCCGCTTCTGAACCCCTCAATAATTTCCCAACCTCTGTACCACATTGGTGGACCCTGAAAACCCACACTGACTTTCAGTGAGCAGATTCTAAGGACTGACTAAACCCTTGATCGACTTGGAAGGATAGCAAAAATGATGTGAGACCAAATCCTAATTGATCATTGTGTAGCTTCTCAACTAACTTATAATTAATCCTCAGTTGTTTCCACTGGATCTGCATGACTGACCATGGCCCATTCCCTGAACTGTAATGAAACGGAATTCCTGACCAAACACCAATTGACCATGTCCAAAACCGTCATCTGAAACAAGATGCTGGTCTTGACTGACTGGGCAGCTGCTCCTGAGTGATAATGGTACTTCTTGATTTTACTTAGAACTACTCCCCTTCAACTTTGTGACAGGGCAATTTGGCTGAGCACTTACAGTATATTTGCTGTGAGAGCTGCTGGCTTATTCCAAGTATGCCATTGATGTACCACAGTGTCATACCCACAACATGCCCTTTTACTTAACTCAGCCTATGGAATTCTCTGCCACAGAAACACAGAATGTTTTCAAGCAGTTATTCATATGGTTAAGGGGATCAAAGGGTATGGGGAGAAGTGAGAACTAGAGTACTGATTTGAATGATCAGTCATGATCATGTTGATGGTAGAGCTGCTTGAAGGGCCAAATAGCCAACACCTATCATTAAATGCATCTATAAACCTCATGATTTTATAAACTTCTATAAGGTCACCTCTCAACCTCCTACGCTGCAGTGAAAAACGTCCCAGCCTATCCAGCCTTTGTGTATAACTCAAACATTCCATACCCGGCAACATCCTGGCAAGTATATTCTGAACCCACTCCAGTTTAATTATATCCTTCCTATAACTGGGTGACCAGAACTGGACACAGTACTTGAGAAGATTCACTGATGTCCTGTACAACCTCAACATGACTTCCCAACTCCTATACTCAAAGGACTGAGCAAGAAAGCTAAACCTTTTTAACCACCCTGTCTATATATGATGAAAACTTCAAAGAATTATGTACCCAAATCCCTAGGTCCCTCTGTTCTACAACACTTTTGAAAGCTCTACCATTAATTGTATATGCCCTGCCCCTGTTTGTTGTATCAAAATGCAATACCTTGCATTTATCCAGATCGATCCCCATCTGCCATTTTTCAGCCCATTGGCCCATTTGATCAAGATCCCTTTGTAATCTTGGAAACCCTTCTTCACTTTCTGTGAAATGGGACAAACCTCAAACAAACTTAGCAACTCAAGACTGGGAATTCATGAGATGCTGTGGGCCATTAACGGTATCAAAATTGTACACCAACACAATCTGCAACCTCATGGCCTGGCATATCAACGACTCAGCCATTACAATCAAGCCAAGAAATCAACCCTGGTTCAATGAAGAGTACAGGCGGCATTACCAGTTGCAGCACCAGGCATACCTAAAATAAGATGGCAACCTGGTGAATCTACCAAACAGGACCACCTGCATGCCAAACAGCATAAGCAGCAAGTGATAGACAGAGCTAAACAATCTCACAACCAACAGATCAGATCTAAGCTCTGCAATTCTGTCACATGCAGTCGTGAATTGTTGGATGATTAAACCACTCATTGACGGACGAGGATCCACAAATGTCCCCATCCTCAAAGATGGAAGAGCACAGCACATCCAGTGTAAAAGATAAAGTGGATGCATATGCAGCAATTTTCAGTGAGAAGAGCCAAATAGATGATCCATCTCAGCCTCCTCCAATGGTCCCCAACCAATTTGATTCACTCCACATGATATCAAGAAATGGTAGGAGGTACTGGATACTAAAATGGCTATGGGCCCTGACAACATTCCAATAATAGTACTGAAGCGTTGTGCTCCAGCACTTGCCTGTCCCCTAGCCAAGTTCCATCACAGTTGTAATATTTATGTCTACCTGATAATCTGGAAGAATGCCCAGCTATGTCCTGTACACAAAAAGCAGGACAAATCCAACCCTGCTAATTACCATCCCATCAGTTTACTGTCGATCAACAGTAAAGTGATGGAAGGTGTCATCAACAGTGTGATCAAGCAGCACCTGCTTAGCAATAACCTGTTTAGTGACACCTAGTTTGGGTTCTGCCAGGGCCATTCCGTACTTCACCTCATTGCAGCTCTGGTTCTAACATGGACAAAAGCATTGAATTCCACAGGTGAAGTGAGAGTGATTGCCCTTGACATCAAGGGTACATTTGACCAAATGTGGCCTAAAGGAGCCATAGCAAAACTAGAATCAATGGAAATAATTCTCCACTGCTTGGGGTCATACCTGGCATATAGGAAAGTGGTTGTGGTTGCTGGAGGTCAGTCATTTCAGCTCCGGGACATCTCTGCAGGTGTTCCTCGGGGTAGTGCCCTTGGCCTAGAAATCTTAATCTGGTTCATCAATGATCTTCCCTCCATTATAAGGTCAGAATGTTTGCCAGTGGTTGCTCAATGATCAGTTCCATTTGTGACTCCTCAGACACTGAAGCAGTCCATGTTCAAATGCACCAATACCTAGACAATGTCGAGCGCTGACAAGTGCCAAGTAACATTCACGTCAGACAAATGCCAGACAATGACCATGTGCAATATGAGACAATCTAACCAGTGTCCTTTGACATTCAATGGTGTTACCATCACTGAATCCTCCACTATCAACATCCTGGAGGTTACCATTGACCAGAAACTTAACTAGTCTTGCCATGCAAATACTGTGGGACAATACCAGGTCAGAGGCTTGAAATACTGCGGTGGCTAACTCACTTCCGGACTCCCCAGAGCCTATCCATCATCTACAAGGCACAAGTCAGGAGTGTGTTGGAATACTCCATACTTGCCTGGATGAGTGCAGCTCCAACAACACTCAAGAAGTTTAAACCATCCGGGACAAACTAGTCCCCTTGATTGGCACCACCTCGCACACATCCAACTCGCTCCATCACTGAGGCTCAGTAGCAGCAATGTGTACTATCTAGAAGGTGCACTGCAGAAATTCACCAAAGATCCTTAGACAGCACCTTCCAAACCCATGACAACCTCTACCTAGAAGGACGTTGACAACACATATGTGGGAATACCACCACTATTTTCACTGCTACTGGCTTAAAGCCCTAGTATTCCCTCCCTAAGGGTATTGTGGATCTATCTACAACACATGGACAGCAGCAGCTTCAGAAGGCAGCGCACTACCACTTCTCAAGGGTAACTAGGGAAGGGCAATAAATGCTGGCCAGCCAGTGATGCCCACATTCCACAAAGGAACTTTTAAAAATTGAGGTATTTCTATTATTGGCCTTTGAATAGCAATCATAAGTAGGAATCTTGGCTAACTTTATAAATTCCTTTATGTTGGAGTACAAAACTAGGAAATTTACAGTGTCCCCAAGATCGTTTCACCTGAATTTAACTATCATTAATGAAGAATTCAATATGAACCTTGTCTGATCTACAAGGCTTAAAACTACAAAATAGACATTCACATTTGATTTATAACTTGCTTATATAGAAACTAATTTTATTTCACAAATTGTCCAGAACATTGGGTGGAATTTTCTGTTCTGTTTAGTCATGTGTTTGGAGGTGGGAAAAGTTTTTAACCAGGCAGAAGGCAGGTGAACACATTACTGTATCAAGAAGAGAAGTTCCCACTGGGAGCAATCCCTGACTTTGCTACTGCCCTTATTTTCTCTACCCCTGCCTACCCAATAGTACCCACTGTGCACCTGCAGCTGGGTCACACCATTATCCTGGACTTCTGGTCGGTGTCTTTCCTCCAGAAGCCATTATCTCCTTGGTGATGTTGCTGAACAAAAGAGCCACCAGCCTGTAATTCACTGACAGATTTCAATCTGTGGTTTATTAGTCCCTGTTATCCAAATCCCAGGAAACAGTCCACTACTGGCCTTTCAACTGCATCATTCGCTCATGATTTGGCAGTCCTTCCCCAAAGAATGCAGTGCAAGTTTCTTGCTGGTCATGTGGCCAGTAAGTGAGAACCCCATCACCTCCACACGATTCAGACCATTGTGTTAATATTACCAGAATTTTTCTTTGAACTGATACGTACCTACATTTGCCAAACCAGCCTCTGCCATATGGTCATAACAACACTCAATGGAGGAGTAATTCACCTTTGTCTCACTCATTTTTTAAATGTAAAACAAGTAAAAACTTACCAAAATTCAACCGTAACCTCTGCCCGATTCATATTCAATATTTGGGCCTTTTTATTAATGACTTACTTCATATAAGAAATTGCAAGTTGAATTTGGAATTTTACGTTCCAACTCTCTGTTTACAACATTATTTTGACAGTATTCTTTTGTGAGTGATACCATTTCTATTTTGTTTTCCACAGATATGTTTCTTAATGACTGTCAATGTGATTGGCCAACGGATGGATGTGTATGCCATGCTTCATGCTTTTTGGTTATTTGCATTACTCTACCGACGCCGCAGAAAAGCCATTGCAGAAATATGGCCTAAATACTGTTGCTTCCTAGCATGCATTTTGACCTTTCAGTACCTACTTTGTATTGGCATCCCACCTGCTGCGTGTAAAGGTAAAAGTATTGTAGTTTTTGAATTATTGTAATTAATATCAATAAATTTGAATTTCCAGTTGAAGAGATTGCTGGCTTTGAAAAATCTAAGAATAGTGGTCTGACCTTTCTTTGACTTAATTTATGTATCTTGTAACTTGTGTCACGTTGACACAAATAGTAATTAAAAATCATTGGTGTGAGGGGTACCTTAGTACAATAATTATTAATACTCTTGACTTTGCTGAAAATAGGAACGCATCATAATCCTTATCAATGTTTATATATTTTTTATAGATTGAAATGCACAATTCTGATTGTACTGGCACAGACAAATTTATTGTGACACACTTGCTCAATTAATCGTGTGCTCCAATAGTTATCATGATTGTTTCTCTTCCAACACTTATTGTTAGTTATAAAACTTAAAAAACTAAATTTAAAACTCTACGAAAGTGATCATACTCAGTTTGGAGGGAGACCAGTTTCCCTTTAACTAAAGAATAAATTTGTTTGAATTTTGCTTTAAAATATCATGAGCTGAGATAGGAGTACTCTAAGCAACAAGTTGGGCAATACATTACTCTCTCTGTTCACAGCTGAATTTACAATGATATCATTTTTCTCAGTCTTTTTCTTTTCTGATTGTAGTGACAATGATGAAATTACCTGTCAAAATGAAATGTAGACAGATCTGTTTCATTGTCCAAATAAATACCAATAGATATGTTTCATAGTACTTTGATTGTATTGCAGAGTATCCATGGAGATATGCCAGTGCCAAAATCAACTCAAACTTTATTAAGTGGTTGTACTTTCCAGACTTCATCACAAATCCAAATCCGATGTTTCTCATTTGTGAGTACCGGAAATGTTTTGAAAGCATTAGAATTAGGGACTAAATTCAGAAATATGACATAATTCTCGTGTGTGGTACACAGTGTTCTATGTTGCTGATGTTTACTAATATATCTCCCTGTTTTGTTTAATAACTTCTGCCATTTTAGCATTCATGCATAATCTACTTTCATGCACGATAATAACATCTAATTTCTACTATACGAACAAGTATTTATAAACGTTTATTGCACAAATGTTGAGTTTAAGTTATGTTTAACATTTTCACTGTTATTTGGTAGTAAAGTAGCAAACCATAGCCCTATAGCATAATGATAGTAACTTTAACATTTTCTTTTAAATGTGAAAACATTTATAATTTTTCTGGTATTTTTTAATACAATGATATAAATATTGTCAACTATAATTGTCTTTTATTAGTTATTAGAAACTAAATCTAAGTTACACCAAGTATCCCAAATTCCAGTTACAGGTAATTACAAATTGACAAAATTACAGTTGCTTGAGAGAAATTTATTTTACTTCGAATCACTGCAATGGCTTTAAAAGATACACTGAATACTTTAAATATTTCTGTCTAATTGTGGAAATTTGCATTTTTACTATTTCAACAACTGTAATAATTCAGTCGGATGCTTATAAATGAAATATTTATGATGGAAATTTCCAGCTACATTTTTCTTAACAGTCTTTAATATTCATCCTACTAAGAAATTTCTTTTCTTTGTAGTGTTGAAATTTTCTACATCTATGCTGAAGGACAAAAGTAGACAGCACAATCATTTCATCCTGCTAAATTTAATGTAGTCTCACAACAAATTATCGAAAATGGTGTATAATTTTTTGTAAAATCAAACTGCACAGGAATGAAGGAAAATAAATGCGACATTGCTTTTTGACAGTAACCCAATGAAAATATTCATAGTTAACTAGGATAATTTAAATGTTTCTGTAAATTCCATGAGAAAACTTGTGTTCCTGCTTCTTTTCAGTCACTAGCTTGATACTTCATTCTTTCCACATATAATACATCTGTTAAGTGAAAATCATAGAATGAACTATTAACATTTATTCTGTAATCTCAGAAAATAATCTTTTTATCTGACACCTGCCAATATAGTTTATTTGATTAGATTTATTTCATTAACTGAAGCGTGGTGACATACTTTAGAGAAATGAACTCAGCATATTTATACTGTCAAGAAAAGCAGATGAAGTTTACGCTTTCATGATGACTTAAGTATCTACCCAAGAAACAGCTCAATTGCAAAGTGTTTTAAACAAATAAAAAATAATGATTTATTATCACAAGCAGTTAAGGAAACATTATATTGATGTGGAATACTTGGAGCAGCGCGCAATAAGAGCTGGTGTAAGCCAAATAGTTCACTGATCCTGCTGCACCATTTAATAAGGACATGGCTAAATCCCCATATCAACTGTTTACAGTATCTCCATTTTCCCTGATTTCATTTGTGCCCAAGTATTTGTTAATCACTGACTTGAATGTACTAAATAACTGAATTTTCAAGTCCTTTGAAGTGGAGAATTATAAAGCATCACACCTCTGAGTGAACAATAATCTCCTAAATTCACTCTTAAATAGTTGACATATGATCTTGAGACTAATTCTAGATTCCAGCCAGGGTATTTATGTTTTGTTTTATTTTTAACCAACCTGCTCAGAGTTGATATCACCATCTCTGGAGCAGGTGAAACTTGAACCAAGGTCTCTTGGTCCAGAGGTAGGGAAAATACCACTGTGCCAAAAGAGCTCCCAGCCAGGGAATTAAACAGTCAATTTCTACCCAATCAACCCCTTTAAGAATTTTCTGTTATTTTACATTATACAATTTGATGCATTTCATTCAATCTCCAGTGAATACGAGTCCATTTTGATCAGTAGTTTTTAAACCTATAGAACCCCCACAGTGTTGAAACAGGCCATTTGGCCCAACAAGTCCACACTAATTCACTGAAGAGTATCCCACCCAGACTCACCCCCGCTACTTTATTCCTGTAACCCTGCATTTCCCAAGGCTAATCCACCTAGTCTACAAATCCCTGGACACTATGGGCAATTTAACATGGCCAATCTACCTAACCTGTACATCTTTGGACTGTGGGATGATACTCAAGCACCCAGAGGAAACCCACTCAGACATGGGGAGCATGTGCAAATTTCACACAGATGGTCACCTGAGGCTGGAATTGAACCGAGGTCCCTAGTGCTGTGAGGCAACAGTGATAACCACTGAGCCACCATGTTGTCCAATGTGTTGCCCCAGTGGTTCCTGACATGATTAGGCTAAATCCCAGTTAAAAGTGATTTTGTTGTTAGGGTGTGTGGTTAGGAATTGGGATGTGTAAAATAAAGACAACCTGTGTAGGAGTGCAGACTGGAGTCCTTTTCAGAACAATGAAAGGAAAATTGATTGCTATACTAGGTTGTCCTCTGAAAAATCACATCATTTGTACTTTCAAATGTTGCAAAAAATGCAAAGTGTCTTTTTAATGTAACACATTTAGTTCGAAATGCAAAACAAAATATCAGATATGTTTGTCTTGTTGATTTTTAGATGACTTCATGATGTTGCTCTGTGCATCACTGCAGTGGCAGGTGTTTGAAGATGAAAACAGAGCTGCAGTAAGGATAGTTGCTGGGGACAATGTAGAAATTTGCAGAGATTTGGATGCAGCCACATTCAGTCAACATAATCCAGTGCCGGACTTCATTCATTGCAGGTAAAGCATGAACCCTGATGGCTGTCTTTCATATTTAGTGAGAGATAAATGTTTATTCTGACATGAGCTTGCACATGTTCCATATAATAGTACTATGTTTGTTGTAACATAATGTGTATAAATATATATAAATCACCAGCAACTTTAATGAGCATTAATTTTTGTTACAAACCTGTCCACACAATAGCATGTAAATTAGTGTAATTCCACAAGAATTCTTGATGATTTGCAATCCTATTAGCGGTGGTCCATAATACCTTTATAAAGATGCATATCTTTACACTTATGTTCCTCAAAGGAGTCACTTATTATCAAACCTGCTGTTCTGCTGAATAAATGAAAATGCTGGAAGAGCAAACACCAAAATCTACTCAAGACCAAAACAAAGTTGGTAGTGTAGCCATTCATTATTGCCAAAGCTTATGGTTGAGCCATTTTGAGACTTCGCCTTATTTTCATACAGCCAGTGATGTTTTTATTATAAGACTAACTCTTATGCAGAAGCTAAATAAACCAACAGATTAAGTTGCAATATGGTATGCATCTCTCACTAATGTTAGAATCATTTCCTGAAATGCAAAATCTTTCAAGTATTTTGAAATCAGTAAGAACTTGTATTCTAATTGATTTGGCAACCTAGCTATTGAATTTATTTGCATTATATTTTACCTGCTATTATTGACCATCTTTATATTCTGTTTCAAGGTAACGTACTAAGTTAACCTGAAGCTTTATTAATATAAACTAATAAAAGGCAAGTTCAGGACTAATTAGAGGAAATAAAAGATGATTAATACCTTTAACAGTCTTCTAGATAATGCAATGAACTCTGAAATTATAGATATTAGATGTTATGATTGGGGAATGTAGATTTCTGAGAAAAAAAATCTAAAAAAAAGGTGTCCTGAATTATCTGCCTCCTCTGTATGATCTTTATGATCTCATGGTTGAAATTTCATTGCTTTCTTTTCTCAAAACACAGATCCTACCTGGATATGATAAAAGTAATTGGATTCAGTTACCTATTTTGGTTCGTGCTCACAATCATCTTTATCACAGGAACAACACGAATCAGTATCTTCTGCATGGGTTACCTTGTCGCCTGTTTTTATTTCCTGCTCTTTGGTGGAGAGCTATTACTAAAACCTATTAAAATAATCCTCCAATATTGGGACTGTCTTATTGCCTACAATGTTTTTGTGATCACAATGAAGAATATTCTCTCTGTAAGTAGTGAATGACAAAAGCTAGAAGCTTTATCTATAAGCAATTTTGAAGAACATTTTAATGTTGTTGAAATATGTACCATTATTATTACATTTCTGAGGCAGTTATTTATTGGACTAATTTCTCAGATTGATCAATAGTCTAAAAAAAAAAGGAAGGATTTTGCTTTAAAAAATGCAGGTCGAGGTATCTAAACAGTGGCAATCAAAGAATCTCAAGCCTTGCAATCGGCAAGCAGGTTTAATGCCCTTCAAGCTGTATGGAAGGAAGATAAGGAAATGATCACAGCTCTGTACTGTGGCATCCATTCATGTGGGAGGGTTTAAAAAAGGCTTAAGTTACAATTGGGGACTGTATAAATTGGGGATATAGGTACTGTCTCTGCAGCTAAAAGTATGAACCCTGAAGGCTGTGTTTTATTTTCATGCATGGGATGTGAGTATTGCTAGCTGGGCCAGCATTTATTGCCCATCCCTAGTTGCTCTTGAATCCCTGCAATCTATTTGATATAGATACATCCACAATGCCGCAAGAGAGGGAATTCAAGGATTTTGACCTGCTGACACCAAAGGAATGGTATTATATTTCATAGTCAGGCTAGTGAGTGACTTAGAAGGAAGCTTGTAGGTGGTGGTGTTCCTGTGTATGTGACGCTCTTATCTTTCTAGATGGTAGTTGTTGTGGGTTTAGAAGGTGCTGTTTAAGGAACTGTAAAGGATTTGTGAATTTCTGTCAAATCAGGAAGTTTGCAAGGTTGTTAGCTGTGATCAGTCAAGGGAACGGACATGTTGCTGTATGGTACCATGGTATATCAGTCTCACACTTGTGACATGTGTATGTGCAGCAAACACAGTGCATTTGCGTCAATGAAATGACAGTCAAGACAAAGAAATCACACTTTATTCGGGGCACTAGGCAGGAACTCAAGTCTAAGTCAAGGGTAGTTTCTGGCTTCAGTTCCAGGCCTTGGCATTATCATTGGAGTGCTCAGGGTCAGGTTCAGGAATGTGTCCTTGTAGGAGGTGAGGATCCAAATGTCAGGCATCCTGCAATCTGTCTTAGATCTTTCTGCCCAGTTGTTGACTGTTTTCTCTGGGAATGAGATAAAGGGAAGGATTGAATGCTGGTGCAGGTGGATGAAGGGTGGTGAGGTGTGCAAATAGACAACACAGATGACATGTTGATGGTGTGAGAAATTGGATCGGTAATAATAAAAAAAGATGTTGACTGCAGAAGTGAGAATTGTAGAGCATGAGTAGGTGTTGAGGCCATCCAGGGTTAATGCTGTCAGGGAATTAGATGAGTATAAGTCAGGGAACATGTTGCATGCAATTGTCTGCATGGTAGAGCATGAGCCTCAGTGGGAAGTGTATGCAGCAGCAGGTATAGAGTGAGTACAAGGTAGCAGAGAGGCGATGGTGGCACTTACCCAGGCAGAGTGAAGGAGGTCAATGACTGTCTTCCTAAACTGTTAATTGTTTCTTCAGGCTGCTGAATTCCTACTGATTCAGGTAGCAATATTGGACCAGGATGGCAGAGTCTAGAGTCATGGCCTCCGTTGCCAGTCTTGTGGGAAGAGGATATTCCTTCTCTGTGCTACTCCATCAAATAGGACCTCTAGGTCCCTCTCTGAAAAGCAGGATTTCAATTTCTGTTTATGTGCCATGTTCAGAGCAGATGTCATGAGCCATGTAGAGCCCATGATGCAAGATGATGCCGACACCGGATGACTCCTTGTGAGCTCCTACAGCAGATTTAACTTTAATAGTCCTTATAACCATTCTACACTTTTAAACTTAAGTTCTAAATCTGTAATGCCTCTAAGTCTTTTTGATCTGTACATCCTTTGCTTGCTGTGATCTGCCTGTACCGCCCGTAAATAAAGCTTTTCACTGTGTTTTGGTACATATGACAATAAAATCAATCTGCTTTGACAGTATTTGACCAAGTGCACAGTGGCCTTTTAAAGATGGCACTAGTGCCAGGGGTGTTGGAATATCCTGTGACATCTTAGCAGTGTAAGTACTTGTGGCTACAGTTAGTGGGAGATTTAGGCTCAAGGCAAGTCTTTGGCTCATAAATATGGATTACTGAAAGTACTCAAAAAGGACTTCAATTTTTGAAACATCAGGAGTTGAGAGCAATGAAAAGCTGGCATGAAAGAGAAGTTGAAGCCTTAGGCATATCAGCCATGATCTTATTGAACGGTGGAGCAGGCTTGAAGGGGTCAATGGCCTACTCCTGCCTGTATTTTCTATGTTCTTAATGACTGTTGTGGTTAGTCTTTCTCCTGGTTTTTGTTATCCGTCTAATGTGCTTTGCTGCAAGTGTTTTGTCATCACTCCCCACTGCCTCCCCATCTCACCACGGCAGACTGCGTATTCAAACATGTCTTGATTCTTGAATATTTTTGAAAAAAGACACATTTTTTGAAGCTTTTGCCTTGCATTCATCAGGATATCATTTCCTGAACTACTTCTAAGGAAGAAGATATAGGCCTTCAGAGAAAGCACCAACAAAGCTATCTTCTCTGCCATCCACTTGCTCAGATACTGACATCTCGATGTATAGTACAGCTAGAATGCAGTCAGGAGCATAATCTTTGCAGCTCCCTAAGGAGAAAACATCCAGGAGCAGGCAATGGAAGTATTGCTGGAGATCAGGCAGCTGCTCAGCCTAACGCAGGTGATGATCTTATGAGTTGATCATCAATAGCTTGATCAAAATGCACAGTCTGACACAGGAATAGTACTCATGTTTGACAGAGACATTCAGATTGAAAATAGGAGGTATCCACTCTCAGTGCTTTCTATGCTCAGTTTTAGCAGAATACCACCAGCATGGCGACGCCTGCCCCGACAGCCCCAGACAAACTTGTTCCCTCTGTCACCACTTCAAAAGTCTTATCATCAATGGTCTTAAAGAACAAAGAACAATACAGCACAGGAACAGGCCCTTCAGCCCTCCCAAATGTGCACTGCCACATTTTGCCTTTCCATACTAAAACTGCCTTTACTTATAGGATCCGTATCCCTCTATTCCCTTCCAATTCATGTATTCATCCAGGTGTGTCTTGAATGCTGCTGTTGTGTCTGCTTCCACCACCTCCTCTGGCAGTGCATTCCAGGCACTCACCACCCTTTGTGTGAAAAACTTGCTTCACACATCTTTAAACTTCCCTACTCACACCTCAAACATGTATCCCCAAATAATTGACCCCTCCACCCTGGGAAAAAGCCTCATACTTTCCACAATATTCCATGCTATTCAAAACCTTATAAATTTCTATTAGGTCACCCCTCAACCTCCTGCGTTCCAGTGAAAACAAACCCAGCCTGCCCAACCTTTCTTCATAGCTAAAATTCCCCATACCAGGCAACATTCTGGTAAACCTTTTCTGTACCCTGTCCAAAGTATCCACATCCTTCTGGTAGTGTGCTGACCAGAACTGTACGCAATATACCAAGTGTAGCCTAACTGAAGTTCTATAAAGCTGCAGCATAACTTGTCTATTCTTATACTCAGTGCCCCTTCCAATGAAGGCAAGCATGCCATAAGCCTTTTTTATTATCTTATCTACCTGCGCTGTCACCTTCAGTGATCTGTGGACCTGCACACCCAGATCCCTCTGCATATCAATACTCCTAAGGGTTCTGCTATTCACTGTATAATTTCCACCTGTACTTGACCTTCCAAAATGCATCACCTCACATTTGTTCAGATTAAGTTCCATCTGCCATTTTTCTGCCCATGCCTCCAACTGATCCATATCCTGCTGTATACTGTGACAATCCTCCTCACTATCTGCATAGACCAGCTACTTTTCCTCCAAATTATAGATCACGAGCAGCAGAAGTCCCAACACTAAACTCTGTGGAACACCACTAGTCACAACCCTCCATTCCGAAAAGCATCTTTCCACCACTAACCTCTGTCTCCTGTGACTAAGCTAGTTCTGTATCCATCTTGCCAGCTCACCCTGATACCATGTGACTTCACCTTTTTTACAGTCTACCATGAGGCAGGTTTTGTATATAGTTCTTCAATATACCCCTTGCATGCTTTTCTTACCTCATTGGTGTCTACACTCTCTTGCTGTTGTTTTTAGTTCCTTATGATGAGTGCCACAAATCTCCTTTGCTTTATCATATATTGGATCTACCTGTCTTCGTCAATCCAATGCCTCAAATATATCTGACTCCTTCTTAAACTATTGTTCTCATGCCATTTCTGTTTTTTTAAGCTCATTGTTCAAGTGTGTGTATTTCAGCTTATCTTCTCATTAGTGATATCCTCTACTTTCTCCTCTCTTCCATCTTTTACAGCACTGCCGTCAAAACCCATGGATTCTACATCCTTTTGTCTTCTTAAAAGCACATGCTACTTAATCCTCTTCCTTAGCAGATTCTTTCATGTGTTTCCATTGCTGATTCATATTGGTGGTATTCTTATCATTCTTAGCTAGTGCTTAATTCACCCAGTTTGTAAATTCTGTTTAGTACTTTCTCTCTCTCTATCTCCCTCTCTCTAAGTTCCATTGCTTTCTGTGTATTCCATTAGCAGTCTTCTTTAGCTGGATTACTGTTCTCACTTTCACAGGATTATGCTCCTTTTCTAACTGATCCCCACATGACTATTCCAGTCTCTCATAATTCAATAGTACTTTCCACTCTCACATCCAATTAGTCTTTTTCCATTCTGTCATATTTCATCAGCCTCCTCATCTGGATGTTTACCTGTAGGCATACATACTTGAATGGTAGTAGTGTCCACAGGTTATCAACTAGCATTGATCTACCTGAATTATATTTAATGTCACTCACACATATTCCTGCCTCTGTGTTGATTGAAATGCTACTTTTCATTTTTTTCTTCTGATAATATAATTTTCATTTCATCACTCATAAATTGTCCACCATATTTCACATAATCCAAGGTTGTCTAATTTCTCCTTTTCCTGATTTCGGCTCTCCAGCTTTCTTTCTTTCTTTGTTCATATATCTTTTGTTTCTGTTCTTTCAATATTTCCAAATTCTATTACATGGGGATTTTGATGGGTGGTGAGCTGCAAATTCTCTTATTCTGTCTCTTGCCAAGTACAACAGCACCGATCCTGTAAAAAGAGTTCCCACCTATTGGTGTTTATTTGTCCTGTTGCCAACCTCAACCATTTTATTGGCCACGTTGGATCCAAAATTGGCTTTGTGAAAGGAGACAGAGGGGAATGGTAGAAGGCTGTTTGTGTGACTTGAGCTTGGTTGCAACAGCATTCCACAGGGATTATTTCTGGTCCCTTCTTGTTTGTGATATTCATAACTGTACTTGAAAATGTGAAGGGGCATGATGATCAAGTTTGTGGATAACACAAAGATTGGCTAATTGGTTGACAGTGAGAAGGAATGTGTTAGTTGCATGCGTATGTAAATGGATTGGTAAGGTGAGCAGATCAATGGCAAATGGAATTTAACCCTGACAAATTGTGAGGTGATGTGTTTGAAAGAAGGAGCAAAGTAAGAGAGTATTCAGTGAATGGCAAGACACAAGGACGTTCAGAGGAACAGAGGAATTTTGGGATGCATGTCCACAGATCGCTGAAAGTGACAGGACAAGTTAATAAGGTAGTTAAGAAGACATACACTTGTCCTTGTCAGTTGGAGCATAGACTATAAGAGCAGGGAGGATATGTTGGAGCTGTACAAGACTTTGGTTAGGCCACAGCTCATTTACTGTGTGTAGTTCTGGTCACTACATTCTAGGAAGAATGCAAATGGACTGGACAGGGTGCTAATTCACCAGGATGTTGCCTGGATTGGAGCATTTCAACTATAGAGAGATGATTGATAAACTAGGGTTGTTTTCTTTGGAGCAGAGAAGATTGAAGGGAACTGTGGGAGGTGTATAAGAGTATGAGGGGCATGGACAGGGTGGATAGCAAGCAGCTGTTCCCCTTAGTCAATAGCAAGTGAACATAATTTTAAATTGAAAGAAGTTTAGAGGGGGTTTGAGAAAATAACCCTTTTTATTCAGAGAGTGGTGGGGTTCTGGAATGCACTGCCTGGGAGGGTAGTTGAGGCAGTAAACCTCATAACCTTTTTACAAGGTCTACCACAGGTCGCCGTTTATCTAGATAACATGCTAATAACAGGGAAGACGATAAGAAGCACTTAGTCCTTGGACATTATGCATACATCTCAAAAGGGAAAAATATGTGTTCCAAGTATTCCAGTTGATCTAATTGGGCTACAAAGTCGACAAGAGCAGATTCCACCAATGGAAGATAAAGTGAGAGTGATCAAAGGTGCCCCAGCTCCCAGATCTGTACCACAGCTTAGGTCTTTGCTTGAGCTGGTGCATTTTTGTAGAATTTTCATACATAGCCTAGCTCCGTCCTGGCACCTTTGCATCAACTCTTAAAAAATAGGTCATCCTTGGAAATAGTCACGGAGCCAAACCATAGCTTTCAGGGAAGTGAAGAAACAGCTGTTTAACGTGTTGACACACTATTATCCCAAGGGAGATCTGTTATTGACATGCAATGCCTCCCTGTACTCCAACAGGATAGTATTAGTATTATCAATATGGGTGGCCCAATGGCGAGGAATGCTCAATGACTTATGCATTGAGGACTTTGGCTAATGAAGAGCATGAATTCACTCAGATAGAGATGAAAGATTTGGTGGTCATGTTTGGAGTCAGGATGTTCCACCAATACCTTTATGGATGTAAATTTATAATAATAAGGACCATAATCCCATGCTGGGTCCACTTAGAGAAGGCAGTGCCACCTATCGCTTCAGACCTAATTCAGTGGTGGGCTCTAATACTAAGTAGCAAATGCAGATGCATTGAACTGTCTGCCACTGGCAGATACACCACTGGTGGTACCTCCAGTGGAATAGTCTGTAACAGTTTTAAATTTTCTGGATACGCTTCTAGTCACAGCAGACAATTTCAGACTTTAGACACAGAAAGATCCGGTCCTGGCAAAACTGAAACAGCTGGTGGTGATGGAAGAGACCAAAGCGCTGTCACAACCAGAACTGAAACCTTTTTGGACCCAGAGAGACGAGATCACAGCAGAGAACAGCATATTATTATGGGGAGCAAGAGAGATTGTCCGAGCAAAGGTCGCCACCAGATACTGGCCGAACTCTATCAGGATCATCCAGGGTTTTCCAAAATGGAGAAGTTAGCAAGAAGTTATGTCTGGCAGCCAGGACTGAATGCAGATATATCTGCTTTGGCGGGGCAGAGCTGAGAGTGCCAACAAGGACAAAAATTATCACCAACAGCTCCCCCCTATTCGTGGGAATGCCCGGGTAAACCTTGGACTCAGTTACACATCAACTATGCAGAACCTTTCATAGACTTAATGTTCTTAGTCATTGTAGCTTCCCACTCAAAGTGGCGAGACGTGCCTAGAGTTCATTCATTAAACACGAGGACGATAATAGAAAATGCACGTATTTTTTACAATACACAGGCTCCCGGAAATGTTAGTCACAGATAACGGGCCATCGTTTACCAGTAGGGAGTTTGAGTCTTTCTTAAAATCAAATGGTATTTTTCATACAGGGACAGATTCATACTATACATTATCCAATGTTCTGGGAGAAACAGCAATCCGAATTTTGAAGCCAGGCTTAAAGAAACAGCCTACCTGGACCATCTCTAACACCTCTCTCCCCTTCCTGGACCTCTCTGTCTCCATATTGGGCAACCACCTCGAAACCGATATTCATTTCAAGCCCACCGACTCCCACAGCTACCTAGAATACTCCTCCTCCCACCCACCTTCCTGCAAAAATGCTATCCCCTATTCCCAATTCCTTCGCCTCCGCCGCATCTGCTCCCAGGATGAAGCATTCCACTCCCGTACATCTCAGTTGTCCTCGTTTTTCAAGGACCGTAACTTCCCCTCCTCGGTGGTCGAGAACGCCCTCAACCGTGTCTCCCACATCTCCCGCACCTCATCCCTCACACCCCGTCCACGCAATAAAAACCAAAAAAGAATCCCCCTCGTCCTCACGTACCACCCCACCAACCTCCGGATCCAACGCATCATCCTCCGACACTTCCGCCATCTGCAATCCGACCCCACCACCAAAGACATCTTTCCCTCCCCACCTTTATCTGCTTTCCGGAGGGACAACTCTCTCCGTGACTCCCTTGTCCGCTCCACACTCCCCTCCAGCTCCACCACACCCGGCACTTTTCCCTGCAACCGCAGGAAGTGCTACACCTGCCCCCATACCTCCTCCCTCACCCCCATCCCAGGCCCCAAGAAGACTTTCCACATCAAGCAGATGTTCACCTGCACATCTGCCAATGTGGTATACTGCATCCGCTGTACCCGGTGTGGCTTCCTCTACATCGGGGAAACCAAGCGGAGACTCGGGGACCGCTTTGCAGAACACCTACGCTCGGTTCGCAACAAACAACTGCACCTCCCAGTCGCGAACCATTTCAACTCCCCCTCCCATTCCTCAGGCGACATGTCCATCCTGGGCCTCCTGCAGTGCCACAACGATGCCACCCGAAGGTTGCAGGAACAGCAACTCATATTCCGCTTGGGAACCCTGCAGTCCAATGGTATCAATGTGGATTTCACAAGTTTCAAAATCTCCCCTCCCCCCACCGCATCCCAAAACCAGTCCAACTCGTCCCTGCCTCCCTAACCTGTTCTTCCTCCCACCTATCCCCTCCTCCCACCTCAAGCCGCACCTCCATCTCCTACCGACCAACCTCATCCCGCCCCCTTGACCTGTCCGTCCTCCCTGGACTGACCTATCCCCTTCCTAACTCCCTACCTACACTCACCTTTCCTGGCTCCATCCCCGCCTCTTCGACCTGTTTGTTTCCTCTCCACCTATCCTCTCCTCTATCCCTCTTCTATCCGCCTCCCACTCTCTCCCTATTTATTTCAAAACCCCCTTCCCCTCCCCCTTTTCTGATGAAGGGTCTAGGCCCGAAACGTCAGCCTCTCTGCTCCTATGATGCTGCTTGGCCTGCTGTGTTCATCCAGCCCTGCACCTTGTTGTCTCTTTAAAGAAACAGCCGACAGCTTCACTAGATACCAAACTTCCAGGTTTCTAGTTGATTATAGGACCACCCCTCATGCAACTACAGGAATTTCTCCAGCAGAGTTTTTAATGGGGAGAAGACTCCACACCAGGTTAAGTCTGATCTTCCCAGAACTGAAGGGGGAAGAGTGAAACAGCAAAAGGAATGCTAATGCTGGACACAAGACTCTGCTCAGCAGGAGAAGATAGTTTACTTCATGGGAGTAATTTTGGTTTAGGAACTATGGGAATGATCCTGCATGGGCAAGAGACATGGTCGATGCGAGCACAGGTCCTTTTCCGTATAAAGTTCAGGTAGGTGCAATGATCCCAAAAAAGCACATGGACAATACGTAAGTAGCAAACTCGCAAACGGTGCAGGAGCACAACATGCCTTGCTCCTCGACTGCCTTTTTGACTGTTCCAGAACTCGTCTGTTCTCTATCTCCATCAAGCATTGAAGATACCTCTTGGAATCAAATACATACATGGCAGATGTCACCTCCTTGATGCCTTTGTCACCTGAGGAGGAGAATGGATTTATTCTGAGATGCTTTGAATGCAAGAGACAGACTACTTTGCGTTACATGCTGCCTGTATCAGTGGCTGAGTTGGAGGAACTTGTCCCAGTGCTAAAATGCCCCAGGAGGAGCTACAAAAAAGAGAACTGACCTATATCCTTGAACTCAAAGGGGAGGGATGTAGTGATTGTAATGAGGTCAGCCAAGTGGACCTCATAGAATATGAGTCCTCGATTGGGGCTGTTAATCTGGTCCAATCAGGGTGCCCTGGCTGACAGATATAACTAGGAGTGTCAGAGGTTCTGTTTATTTTGAGAGCTGGTTCTGAAGAAGCTGGATTGTTGTTAAGGATTTTGCACGTGTCAATACAGGGTGACTTGATGATAGGATACCAGCCTCTGTGGCGTTGTTTTGGTCATTCTGCCATCATATTTACATAATAGCTATCAAGACATACTCATTTATTTCTACTTATGCCATCAGCTTATCAACCTTGTTAGAAATGTTATGTGCATTTTGATAAAGATCCTTAAGCTTAACTTGTTAATATTATTACTTACTCTTACTCTAGTCTCTGTTGCACACTTCTCTGTATATTTTCTCCTCTTTCCTGGCACAATTTGATTATTGTTATCTTCATGAAGTACAGTAATGCTGTCTTGTTTCTTTTATATTTTACAATTGAACCCTCCCCCACAGTAATTAGATTACAGTCCTATCTGCACCCCTAGTTATACACACCTGTCTCATTTATCTATATTGGATATATCTCTTAAGCAGTTTAGCTTGCTTTCTTAGCTCTCACTCACTTTGCACTTACTTGGATGCATCTCTGCCCTGCTTTGGCAATATTCCTTCATTCAGAACTTATGGGTGTACAGCATCTCTGCCTTGCCTCCTTAGAACAGACAGAAAGCCAGGCAGCTTAACATACTCACCAGTGCTGAACAATCAGTTTGGGGAGGAGGGGTTTGGACATATATTTCAGACTGCTATGGAGCCACACAAGGATTTTTGTTTGAACGTGGCCTGTTTGTTGCACTGCTGATTGCTTGGGATAAATTACAAAGATTGTATACTCACGTCTTTGAGGTCAGTAGAGTTTGCCAAGTGCAGTCGGTTCTGCTATAACACGAACTGGCTTTAATGCAATTGAAGAATTTAGACCGCAGTTAGTAGAACGTGAACTTTCCTTACCTGTATTGGCTATAATGCGATTCTGGCCCAATTAGTTTAAATAGTGCGGCAATTGCACGATTTTCTTATAACGTGAGATCGCATCAGAATGAAACTACCACGTTATATCAGAACTGACTGTGATCAGTTTTTCACCATCAACTCTTCTTTCAGTTAGTTATATTTAATACAGCCCCAACCCGTTCTCTTGATTGGAATCCTTGAATTCTCTCTGAAGTCCAAATTCCTGCTCTAGAATACTTATGAATAGAAAATAACATCTTGAAATTGTATTTCATGAGAGTTAGTTATCTCAAAGGCTGAAGATAATCACTAAAAATGCAATGCACAGAAATTAAACAACATTTTATGTGAGATAAAATCATTTATGTAGACGTCTGATGTTGTCTGATAATATATTTAAAGTATTGAAGCTGTTCCATATTTAAGTGCCCTAAGCAACAAAACTAAAGAAAGTCAACAATACCTTTTGTTCATAAAAATGTATATTTAACTATTTATTTCTATTCCAGATAGGAGCCTGTGCCTACATCAATTCTTTAATTTTGAAAAGCTGTTGGTTAATCCAAACATTTGGTCTTGTTTGTACAGTTAAGGGCTATGACCAGCGTAAGTAATATATTTAGCTTTTTGTTGTACAAAAATATTTACACCAAGGAAATACATTCTCTAAAACGTTTGAGGTGGCAAATCAGCACCGCAAATTAAGATAATTTTTTAAGCGGAAGTATGGCTTATCATTTATGTTAATGAGATTCAACCACTCACCCAGCACAAAAATAATGA
Source organism: Rhincodon typus (assembly GCF_021869965.1). NCBI lineage: Eukaryota > Metazoa > Chordata > Chondrichthyes > Orectolobiformes > Rhincodontidae > Rhincodon > Rhincodon typus. Next base: position 108,548,845 of record NC_063335.1, on the reverse strand, counting down.
AATAGGAATCCTTTATTTTAGTGCCATTAAAGCTTTATACACTTCAATGGAAAAGCTTAACTTAGAGAAACTATTTGTATTGGACATTCATTGGACAGCCAGCATTCTGTCAAGAGCTTAAATTCTGATCTCTAATCAGCCCAGTAGCAGTGTACAGTTGATGGAGCTCCTATTAGTAATTTCTATTGATCATATGAACCAGATTTGTCTCCTAGACACAAAGAGAATCATCTTCTCCTTGTGGCATCTGGGATCTTGCAATCCACCTAGGTTCCCAGCAGCAATATGCCTGCCCCAGTTTCTCTTCCTGGTTCTCTAAGCAAAGTCAAAGCCTTCAGTTGGGAGTATACGTGGCTATGGCTGTGTCTCTTCCACACTGTAATTCACATGTCTTGGGATTCTGCTTCTTGCTATTGCATTCCCTCCTATCCTTGTGGCTTCCATCTTCTTCAACCTGTATTCCAAGCTTCAGGCTCTACCTTAAGTCTGCCAAGGGCATCGCTTTGTGTCCCAAATGGGGCTGATATGGACAGCTAAATCCCCTGCATAATGGCTTCCTGGGCCAAGGATCTATATTGGTAAAGACCTTGTGCTCTGCAGTGAATACTGGGCCCAGCAGCTGGATATGTGGTGAAATCAGAACTTAGGACCCACTCACACATCCCAAAATGAAATTTAGAATTGCACTCTGTGCAAAATGCAAAAGGGTTTCACAATCTTTATATCTGCATGTGGAATTATGTAAATTAACCTCTAAAATTAATCAAATTGACACCGTGTATAGTAAAGGGTTATCAAGTGGATCATTATTAATTTTGTGCATCCACAGATCATTGATACACTGCTAATAAATTAACCCTAATGCATTGCTAAATCTAATACCCTGAATCTTAATTGCGGATGAAAAATTTTCTAAGTTCTTTTACAACCTATAAAATTTCCTAGAACCCTGCACAATTTCTGATAACATATTTTACGTACTCTACTCATTAGCCTCAATGATATTTGTTTTAAATTTCCAATTTACTTTTGTTGTTGCTAGGTTGAAATTGAAGCTAAATTTGGCACCGTGGACTGTGCTTATCACTATACAATGAGATCTGTTGTACATTCATGCCAGGTCAATAAAAAGGGAAGGTTTTAACGTTGCTTAAATATGCAAAATGGCCACATGTGCCTGAATGTTAACATTTCACTAAATATAATGATGTACTTATAAAACTTAAAAAATGTGTAAAGTTTAGCATAAGAAATAGAAAATTGATTATTTCTACAATACATTTTGATTTATAACCATGTTGAAATAATATCCTCTTTTCTAGCCCCTGCTGAGAACCTTAAGAAATGTCCATTGCCTAAGGATGAAGCAGGCATTATATGGGACAGTATATGCTTTTCTTTTCTGTTGCTACAAAGGAGAGTTTTCATGAGTTATTACTTCTTGCATGTAGTAGCAGACATAAAATCTGCTCAAATTCTCGCATCAAGGTGAGTTAAAAAGGAATAAATATTCATGTAACTGTATAAAATCCATGAGACATGAACCATTTATAGAATTAGCATTTAGTTAATACTATCATTGAAATGGCCATATTACAAATCATTTCTGCTTACATTTCAACTAAATGTTCAGCTATCTTCCAAAAATAATACTTACTGCCATTCATTATTAAGTTAATGCTCAATTTTTTTCCATCTGTTAAGTTCTTTTCTTTTAATTACTCGAATATTAGTTTGTTTATCATCTTTTTTAAATATGGTTTGCTATGGTGCTTATTTTATGTCTTATTTTAGAGGTGCAGAGCTGTTTCAAGCTACAATAGTAAAAGCTGTGAAGGCTAGGCTCGAAGAGGAAAAGAAGTCAATGGATCAGCTCAAAAGACAGTAGGACCATATTTTAATTAATTATTTTTATGAATACTCCTTTCCATGTCACAATTCTGAACTTACTTGAATATGGCAAGATTAAGAACCATTGATTTGTGTATTTGTTGATTGGTTGTATGTGTGTATTTTTTCTTTATTTTAAATAGGATGGATCGCATCAAAACAAGACAACAGAAATATAAAAAAGGCAAAGAGAGAATGCTCAGTTTGAATCAGTCAGCAGATGCGCAGGGTCCTCAGTTGAAGCCGGAAGATGATGATGATGATGACGATGAAGGTAATTCAACATTGGCAATGGGAAGCAATAAGACAAAAAAAATTTACATGCTTATTAATTCCATTACTGACCAATGTTATTTGTGTTATACCACAGGTCATGATTGTCATGGATATGCAGTATGGTCATCCCCTTAATATTTCAGAAATAAGTTATAGAATTTAGACCCACAAATGCACAGTGAATGAACAATTATGCGTAGAAAAATTGAATTTAAATCTACACTAATTTGAGTATAAGTTCCTGATGCAGCATTCTAATGTACTCCCATTTAAGACAACCAACCAGTGAAGCACACTGGCTGGTCACCTGTATCCACATGAAGATGCAGCCACAATAGGCTAGGTTACTTCCATTTGGCCAGCCAACTGCACCAGGATGTCTGTTTGTCACACTGCAGTTCACTGGGTATGCACTGTTTGATCTGGTAGTTCTAACTGTCCCAACCACTATTAAAGTAAAGCATATGTGGAGTGGCAGAGGGTTGGATCATGGAAGTCAGAGGTAGGTGGCAATGAATCAGATTATTATAGTGGGGTTTTGGAAGAACATTACTGCCAATTGAACTGATAGAAGCATAACAATGTACACTCTGATTACTTAAAAACTAAAGTAGAACCACTTTTTTTCTGGTACAAAAATAACACGGGAAATGAGGGCCAACTGTGGCTAATGGGGAAAATTAGGGTTAGGAAGAAATAAATTGGTCAAAAACAGTAGCAGACCTGAGGATTGGTAACAGTTTAAATTTCATCAAAGGAGGACAAAGGGGGAAAATATGGAATGAAAGTAAACTTATGGGGAACATACAAACTGATTGTAAAAGCTTCTTTAGATATGTGAAGAGAAGAACTCAACTTGCTAATTCAGAGATAGTAAGAACTGCCGATGCTGGAGTTAAAGATAACACAGTGTGGAGCCGGAGGAACACAGCAGACCAGGCAGTATCAGAGGAGTAGGTTAGTTGACGTTTCGAGTTGGGACTTTACTTCAGAAATGGGGGAGGGGAAGGGAGCTCCGAAATAAATAGAGAGAGGAGGGGTGAGGCTGGGGAAGGTAGGTGGGATGATGATAGGTGAGTGCAGGTAGGCAGTGGTGAGGATTGGTCAGTGAGGTAGGAGGAGCAGTTAGGTGGGAGAGAAGATGGACAGGTTGTGTCAGATCAAGGAGGGGATGAGAAGGAAGATTGGTCATGGGATGAGGCCAGGGGTGGGGAAATCTTGAAACTGGTTAAGTCACATTGAGACCATTGAGTTGTGGGCTCCCAAGGCAAAGTATGAGGTGCTGCTCCTCCAGTTTCTGGATGACATCATTGTGACACTGGAGGAGGTCTAGGATAGACATATCGCCCAGGCAGTGGGAGAGGGTGTTGAAGTGGTTCGCGATCGGAAGTTGTTATCGTTTATTGTGAACAGAGCGCAGGTGCTGTACAAGGCGATTTGTAAATTGTACTGCTGACTGATCCTCGATGACCTCTTTCAATCATTCCTGGGGCTTGGGTTTTTAAAAAGTCTGAACTGAAAACTTAAGGAAGTGAGAACATTCATTCTACACTATGAGTACATTGAATCCTCCAACTTAAAATGGACTTCCTATCAGAAGAGAAATATTGTTAGTTGTCTGTGTTGAGTCTTCCCATTTATAGCCAATGTGGAAATATTAGAAGTTGACATTGGCCATCCCAAATAGAAAGTTCATTTCCAAGCATTAATATCATAGGCTTAGTAGCCACAAATTGACAAAGAAACAAATTACATTTGCAGTAAATTTCACAATTTAGTTCTACAATTATTAAAATAAGTAATTTTCATAATATTCTTTCCAGGTTGAATTTTATTTTCAACACAGCACATAGTCTCTGATCTGGTGAAGCAAGCAGTCTATCTTACTATTAAGGAACCAGATTTTTGCCCTAGTAATTTCAAATAATTATTTACACTATTGTGTTCACAGCAATTTTTTTTACCTAATAGTAGACAACAAGGAGTGTTTCACTAAATTCAGTCAAAGATAATGTTCAAAAGGAATTATTTTTTAAGCCAAAAGGTAATTGTAGGCTAAAGTAGCTGAGGAAAGTGAAAATCTCTAATTCAAACAAATACCACTGAGACGTAAAACTAAAAGGAGTAAAGCTGGTACTGCTGTATGATCTGAAGAAACAATGTTCCTCACTTGATGCGCAATGATTTTATGTAAAATTCTGGCAGGGGTGTATTAATAAATGATTCGGTAGATATTGTAATAAATAGTTTCAACCAATTAATAGTAATTTTATAGTGAGAATAATTCATAACCCTACCTTATCAGTATTATTGTAACGTACAAAATTGTGACCAACATCAACACACCTTACAATCATGAGCCTTGTGTAAGAATGTCAGTTTCCCAATGTAGAATTATTGGAACTTCTTTTGTTTTATTGATACATCATTCACCATAATGAAATGTCATTTAAATTTCATCTATGCTCGATGCATTACTTTTTTTTATTATTTTACCTGACTTTTGATGGCATTTCTTTATACCAAAATGGGTATCATACCTTAGGATTTTTTTTCTATTTTGAGTCTTAATTACATTTTAGCCTGAGGAACAGATCATTTCTTTGCATTCAAGGCATTTCTCATATGGTAGAAAAAAGGTTGGCTGGAGATTCCATTGGACAATCATTATAACCTTTGCAGTGGAGAGTAAATTTGGTTGGGACATAAACAATGTTGCACCAGATTCTGTCAGATTTCCAATAGGCAAGATAGGTTAAAATGACCTCCCTGAATCAATACCCTTTGCTGAAAATATGTCTTGATACCAGAAGAGAATAAGATTTGATCTCATTTTTGTAACTCTAATAATGATTAGCCTGCTGACGCTCTCACTAAGGATTTCACATGAATAGCTAATTTGATGAAGGAGACCGTAACCATCTTTGAAATCCTGGACAACATTAGAACTCACTCAAAACCGATGCAGTTAAAAGTTAAAATCAAGTCCCATAAGTATTAAATAAATGAAATAATTATTTTCCCAGCCAGTGAAGCCCACATTCCATGAATGATTAAAACAAGAAACCCAACATGAGAACTGGGAAAAGAGAAAAATATCAGCAAACAACTGGATTGCAATTCTCATTTTATGAATTATACATACAAACAGCAAGTTTTATTGTCATTAAATAGTGTGCATCCGGTTTAAAACTTTTCTTTAGTTTAGAACTACTTTTGATTGCTTGTTTTCAATTTTCATTAATTTGTTCTTGTCAGTATGCGCTATAATAGTAGCTAAAGCCTAGGGAATACTGGTAGTACTACTGGTGGGCGAATATTTAACGAATTTGTAAGGCATTCCTCCACCCGCTAATTTACTACAGTATTAAACTGTTTATTTTAAACGTGTAATGTTTCTGTTAAAATATGATGTAGGAAATGTCATACGAATTGCCAACAATAATTGCTAGGCCAGTATTAGCACAGCTAATATTTTAATAAGGTGCTTAGATTCACATTTGTCTGGAGGTAAAATTAGTTGAATTAATGTCAAATTAGTCAATTAACACTGGTGAATTTAGTATTATCTTTTTCTTTCAGTAAATGAAAATAAACAAACTTTTATTAAAAGGTTTTAAAAAAATAGGATTGACAAAATAGGCAATTTTGGCACATGATCTGGAGTGCAGCCAAATAATGAAATACACATGTGTTATCATAGAAAATGTAACCTATTTTCTGGAATAAAACAAAGGACTGCAGATGTTGGAGATCTGAAATGAAAGCAGAAATTGCTGGCGAAACTCAGCATGTCTGGCAGCATCTGTGGAAAGCAAAGTTAACTTTTCAAGTTTGATAACTCTTTGTCACATGTACTGCCAGAACTGCTGAGACTTGCCTATTTACTGGAGGACTTCTATCACATTTGAAATATGCAAAAATGTAATATGTGTTGCTTATTTACAGTTTAAAATTGTTGTAGCAGAGAGCCCATGGTTCTAGCTATGATCCTATCTCTGACAGAAAATATAAATTTTGCAAGTCAAATCAGATGATGAGTGTATCAGAAAGATCACTTAAAATGTGCATGAGCTTTATTATTTTATGACACAGTAAAACATGGGTACGTCCTTTTGTTAGCAGATTATACAATTCACCAAACTGTGTAGCATAGAAGTTGGTAATTCAGCTGATAGTGCAACTACCAGTAGAGATGAAGAAGCTGGTCCCTACCGTTGTACTTTCTGTCTCTGTGACTTAGTTCAATGCAGTCGGTTCTGCTATAACATGATATTTGTGTTCCTGCGCAACATCATGTTATAGAAAGTCACACTATAGAAATAATGGACCTTTGGGAAAAGTGGAGTTACGGCAGACCACCAAAAAACATCACTCAAGATCACTCAAAAATCACTCGAAAGCCTAACACAAAGGATAGCACAATTTGAATAAATGTTTAATTCATATCTAATAATGAAATAAAAGTAAATTTAACACTTTACTTTGAAAACATGTCAAGATGACTTGATGACGGGAGAAGGTAGTACCGTACCTCTCCCTTCACAACAAAGCCTTGAAATGATCACATGACACTCGTGCGGAGACTGTTTCAGCGCTAACATTGTACATATTCACGACAAAAGCCTGTGAAATGATCATGTGATGTCGATGCATACTCCTCCATGCACCAATGAAATCATGTTATAGCCAACACAAGTTCGCATTTTAGAAAGCATTCCCCTATATGCCAATCGCATTACAGCCAATTTGCGTTGATGGAACACACGTTATAGCAGGACTGACTATACTTTAATTGAAAAGGAAGAGTTGCATTTGGGTGGGGCACTAGTTCCTTTACCTCAGTTCAATTGTTATGGACAGAAGAATTAAATCATTATTCCTCGGCACCTCTTAGCTGCAAAATCGTTGGGTATTTTTGTGGGGCTACCACTGTGTATTCTTCTTTGGAGATTCAGGGCTAAGTGAGATGCTTTCTCAGTTGATTTTGGCTGAAGAATGACAATGGTAAATTGTTGCTTTGAGACTGTTTCTATCCATTCAGCAAGCTATGGCCTCAGTGGCAACCTGTATGTCATCTGAAAAATTTTAGATATAATGTGTGTGGTGTGTGACAAACTGTCTCAGTTGATAGCTTCATTGGTTACCTGTACACTGGCTAGTTGTTGAAGGAACCTCTAGATTTGCCTCTGCATTTCAGCCTATAAATTATCTTTCTGAAAATTTTTCAGTAGCTTATTGGTTTGGAAATTTTAAGTATTGTGCTGAGGTTTTTTTGTTTTGCATGTCAGATACATATACCCAAATAAAAAATCATGAGGTGATCTCTTCAACAGCAATTTTCAGAATAAGGAATGGTGTTGAGGGGTTGGTGGGAAATCTTGTTCAGCATAGGAAAATAATCTACATGTTAAAGAGACAATTCGTAAGAGAAAATGTAATGATTAAAATAAGGAACCTATGTATTAGTGAAGTATTGTTTATTTCTTGCATAAAATTCTCATTAACATATTATTCCATTTGTAATCCTCATAGGTTAAAACTCCACTAACTTGCCCACCTGATTATTTTGTTTTTGTTTTACATAATTAATATTTGGACCTATTTTATTTTAGGAGAACCAGAGAAAGACAAAGCCAAGGGCAAAAAAAAGCAGTGGTGGCGGCCCTGGGTTGACCATGCTTCTAGTAGGTTTGCCTCAATCATCTGTTAGTTATGTGTGCTAATCATGTACCAATTTCCTTGAATAGACAATTGTTTTGTTTTGTTTTTTAAATAAAAGTTAACAAATAATAAGTATTTTCTTTCAAAAAGTTGCCTATCCTGGTTTGATTTAAAGCATGAATTTATTTTAGCCTACTGTTGTTATTTTGATGGGCTTTATGCTCAGTTTCAAACAAGGATAGCTGTGTGCTGATTTGTTATGCACGTGGGTCATTCTGCATTAACTCACGACAACTATAGGGATCCATGTTGAATGCAGAATTAACTGTGAAGCTACAGTACATTAAATATTATCATCTAACCATTTTGCATTGCACTGTAGTTCAAGTAACTTAAAACCATCAACACCTGTTGATTTGGAGTTATTATTGACTGCCAAATTTTGATTTATCCAGTAGTTGGAATCAAACAATTTGAATAATATAGTAGAATAAGGATTTTTTGCATGACTTCAATTCAAATTAGCTATGCATTTGTGCCATGCTACTTCAATTTAAGACAAATAAACTACACGTGTAAATGATTAGATGAAAGCAATATATGAGCTACCTTTGTGCCATCTGAACACACCATGGAAAATGAAAATCAATGGCTGATTACTGAAAAACGTAGTTTTTAGTTGAATTAATGTTGTTTTCTGATCTGTAAAACCGTCTCCGTTAATCAGTATTATTTTCAATACGTTAATATACCCAGGAAATACAACATTCTGCTAGGCCGCAAGAAATCGTTACTTGCAGCTGTTTGTCCCAGTCAAACAGCCTGTTGCTCCATTATTTATATTTTTGGGTTGGTCTTTACCTTTATGACTCTGTTTTAAAATGAGGCATGAAAGTAATGAAGTCATGATCTATTCAAGGAAATTAGGTATCTGTTAAATGTGTGACACCAAACCAATTGGTTATTTCGGAGGCTAAGGTCAGTTCCGGGATGCTGTGAATTTTCATTAAAAGTGTGTGGATCCCTTAGGAAGTTTTTGTGACAGCTTCATTTTCATATAAAATTGTCATTAATTTTGACATCTGCTTATTTTTTTCCATCTATTTATTGTTTTAGTTAAATTGATTCTATTTAAAAACTGATAAAACTGCTGATGCTGTAAATCAGAAACAAAAATGGAAATTGCTGGAAAAGCTCAGCAGGTCTGGCAGCATTTGTGGAGAGAAAGCAGAGTTAATGTTTTGGGTCAGAACTGAGGAAGGATCACTTGACCCAATACATTAACTCAATTTCTCTCCACAGATGCTGCCAGACCTGCTGAGCTTATTCAGCAGTTTCTCTATTTTTGTTTCTGATTCAATTTTGGGAAAGTTACTGAACTCTTCATGAAGGGAATAAATTATAGTCATTATGGTTAAAAGTTTTGATAAAACCACAAAACCTTCTTTATGAATGGGTTAATAATGGGCCAAACCTTTGTCCCCTAATTGTCAGAGATTGGAAGTATGACTGAAGATGCACATTGGGACCATTCAGAAGTCCTAACATATGGACCTGGATGGGAATTGCCTAGATAATTTAAATTTCAAACCGTCCATTTCCTTCCATCAGGATTCGTTGTGAATATCTCTAACCCTGATCTAGAATTGGAGGGACTTGGGAAAGATCCACAGTATTTAACAGAATTTTGACTCAGGAAATGTAGATTAAAACCTACTCAAACACCTGGGTAACTCAACAACAAACACCATCCTCCCCCCACCAATCACCAGCTCCTCCCCAAAATACCCAACCAGCCCCTCCCCCAATCCAGCACAACAGCACTCTTCACTACACCTTGACCCACCTGACCAACTTCGTCTAACCACCTGACCACCCCCTGACTTGATTACCTCTTCAACAAGACCCAGCTGCTCCCCACCACACCTGACTACACTGATCTACCTGACTTTCTGACAACACGTAATTTCCTTCGATCCAACATGAGTAACCAAACACAGTAACCTACCTACTCACATTATCCATAAATCATTTACTTAACCTACCTACTCACCCATCCACTTCCGCGCTACCAACTCATCAACCTACCAAATCACTCACCAATCCTCTCACTCACCTACCCAGCTATCCATTCACTTGTTCACCCATTTCAATTCATCCAGTAACCCATTCATTTGTCCACTCAGTCACATTAAAAGACTGGACATTTAAACTTACCATACTACAGTTAATATCAATTAAAAAAGACATGTCCTTTCTTTTCCTCGCTTTATTACTCTCCAACAGAGATCCCTGTTGGACACCTCCCTCAGCATCTCATTGACATCTGGGAACAGACAATCCCAAATGAAATCTGTAGCAATATCATGTTGGAGAACCTTCAAGTACAGTGGCAATCTGTTCCTTATTGCTGCTACTCAGTAGAACCTTGTATACAAGAGAGTAAATCTCTTATTTCAGTTTGTCTTCAATTCCTTCATTTTACCAACACAATATCTTTCCAATTAAGCATGCTACTATTTAGAGAACACTGAAAACAAAGTTATAAACATAAATAGATAGAAAAGACTAATGAAGTTAATGACAATTTGTTTTAATTATTAAATTTTATTTTCTTTATAAACCATAGAAACTTGAAAACGATATGTGTAATGTAGTTCACTTGTAATTAATGCATACCTTTGACAATAAATTGATAATGAATGAAAAAGAGTGCCGTGTTCATATTGACTCCTTTTTATCATTTGGTATGTAATCCAAGTTTGCTTTGTTTATATGGTTACAGCCAGTCAAATGTAAATCTGAAAATTTAAAATTTATAAAAGAAGATTATTATATATCATTTTGCATTGTCTTTTGGACACATTTGAATTTCATTGAAATACATATTTCTGCATTAAGTATTTAAAACTGAAATGCAGAAATATAAATTTAACTATGTTTCCAGCAATTAATACGTACAATTTTAGACAAAACTTCAACTGAGGCTCTGATTCAGTTTCTTACTTTTTTATTCACAATACTTGCACAGAAATATTGCCAGTCTTTGCAATATTTATTCTCTGTTTCTCTGCCTTTCTTCATATTTTTCAACAATAGCCATCCTTTTTGATGTTCTACATTCTGCTACTAAATCCTCCTTACACTTTGTGAGCCTGGCTACCTCCTCTTCTTGATTTTCTTGTGCATTCCCTTTAGTTGGATGTTGACATTCAGGTATCCATTTGGGTAGCTTAGTGCTGTACATTCTTTACACTCTGCTCTCTACTACATTATTGACGTGGTTTGTTCTATAATTTATCATTTGTTTTAATAATGCCAGTCAGTTAAAATAGAATCAAGAGATTTTAAGCAACACTTAAAAATAACTAACCATAAAATTGAATTATTTCACCTTTCATTGCACTAGTAATGTTATCTCCTCCTGCTTAGTGGTACGAAGTGGAGATTACTATCTCTTTGAGACAGACAGTGAGGAGGAAAATGAAGAAGAAGTAAAAGAAGATGAAGAAGAACAACCCAAAAAGTCAGGTTTTCAGGTAATAGTCTGGAATCCTGTTATATTTTATCAAATAGTAACATTTGTAGAACTAAATTTGAAAAACATTCAACATCCTATGTTAATAATAGACTCCATACAGTAAATAAGATCTAAAACATTCTCACAGTTCACGGAAATAAAAGCTGCCAATACAAAGGTTAATTCAGCATTTAAAACTTAGATTAATGCTTGGAATCCAATACCTTGACTTTTTGACTGGAAGTGTGAAAAGCATCACTCCTAAATATTGACATTTCTTGTCTTTCAAATGTTGACTGATCGGTGGTTTATTTCCAAGAATTGTGAGAGACTTTTATAATTATACCTTTTTTTCATTTTTATGCTTGTACATGGTATGTCAATGTGACTGGCAAGGACAGTATTTATTCTACATTCCTAATTGTTCATGAGAAGCGTAATCAGGAGAACATCAGTTTTCTTGAACTGCTGCAAATCATGTAGTAAACCTATCATGCTGTTAGTGATGGAGTTCCCAGATTTTAACTCAAATGGGATTGGAAGGTGGTACCGAAATTCCTGCAGTCCACTTTGTGGATGATATGCACTGATGTCGCTATGTGTTGGTTGTGGAGGGAGTTAAAGTTTATGGCGGTGGAGTGCTGACCAAGCAAACTTAGCTTGTTAGAGCAGTACTGATCGAAACAAATGGAAAGTATTCGCATCATTCTTCTGATTTATCCCCTGTAGACGATAGATAAACTTTGGGAAGTTACGAGGTGAGTTACACTGCCAAGAATTCCAAGATCCTAAGCTGCTGCTGTATCTACTGCATTTATATGGCTGGTCCAGAGGACATCTCCTGTCAGTTTTAACTGTTCAAGATTTTTATGGCAAGGATTCAGCAAAGGCAGTGCCATTGGATGTTACAGGGAGATGGTTAGATTCTCTTTTGTTTGAGTTTATTAATCCAAACCTGAATGTTGACCAGGTGTTGCTGCATGCAGCCACAAACTACTACACTACCTGAGGAGTTGTGAGTGATAATGAATATTGTACAATCATCAATGATGATCTCCACTTCTGAGCTTATTGAGGAGGGAAGGTCAATCCTTAATTCATTAAAGATGGTTATTCCTAGGGCACCACCCTAAGGAATTCCTGCAGCAATCTGTTAAGGCTGTGATTATTGGCCTTCCAACAACAACAACAACAACAATTTTCCTTTGTGCCAGCTATGATTTCAAACAATGGAGAACTTTTCCCGTGATTCTGGTGACTTTAGTTTTGTTGAGAATTATTATGCCACAATTAGAAATGCTGCCTTGATATCAAGAACAGTCATTCTCACCTCACCTCTTAAATTCAATTCTTTTGTGGATGTTTGGATCAAAGTCATATTGTATTGAGGACTGGGTTTGACTGCTCCTGGGACATTGACTTTTAGATAAACTGCATAAGTGCTGCTTGTTAGCATTGTCGACGACATCTTCCAGGAAATTGCTGAAACTTGAGAATAAACTAATGCCATAGTAATAGCTGGATTTGATTTGTTTTACATTTTAAAGACAAGATACACCTGAACAATTTTCCATATTGTCAGACAGATAGACTGATCTTTATAGCTATACTAGAATTCTTTGGCTAGGGACTCTGGTTTTGGAGCACAAGTCTTCAGTGTCACAGTGGGATGTAGTTGGGACTTATGCTGTCACATCCATTGTGTACAGCCAATTTCCTACTTACTTACAATTTTAAATGAATTAAATTGACTGAAGATGGGCACCTGTGATGCTCGGGATCTCATGAGCAGACATAAATGGTTCATTATGTCAATATCTGTAGCTGTAGATGGGACTTTTACCTATGACTTCTTTTTATATTAGCCATATTTGTCCAGAGTTTGGGAAAATTTGATAACAGATCTTAATTGAAAAGAGAAATGCTTTATACATGATTTACACATTCATCTTATATATGATCAAACCATATTACTGAAAATTAGCTGTCAAATGTAGGATAGTTAATTATCAACTACTTTTAAATTTCCATGCATTTAACTGAAAGTATATGTGGTGCTTGTACAAAGAGCTGTTAGAAGGTCTGTAATAATGTACAAGTGCTTTTTTGTTCTTTTCTCTCCTTGAATTAGAAATGTCATTTGCTCATGATAACTGTTTGCCTTTTACTGCACCCAATTTCGCAGATTGACTGAGATGTAAGAATGTCTTCTTCCCACATCGAAACATGAAAAATAAAGTTTCAACTCAAACTCTATTTTCATGATCATAGTATATGAAGAAGAACTGTAATAACTGCTTACATCACATTTGTGGCAATGCTTTTGAATTGGCTTGAACAACTGAAATAATTTTGCATAAATTGCGCAGAGATGCTTCAGATATAAAGCAGGATTTTATCAAGAATCTGCAAATGCATTGAGTTATATTGCTATATATTTTTACTTATTGATTTTATTCTTGATGCTTTGTAATGCATAAATATTGTAAAATTCTGGTAACTTTTTTATTTCTATTTGCCAATGTTTAATGTTAAGTGAATGAAATTTTAATCATTGAGATCTCTGTGGAGTTGATGAATTAAATGACTTGTGTGAACTTTTTCTATAATGTAGAAACTGATTATTGCAGATGATCTGAGGCTGGAGTTTTTGTCTGAGGTTAATCATCAAATTATTGTCCTTATCATATATTCTCAAAATTTGGCTCCTGTTCATTTTTTAATTAATGTTCTGCATTCACGGATGTTATTGCTGCTAAAATATTTGTGAAACAGCAAAACAGAAAAAAATACAGCATATTTAAGACTATTTGTAAAAAGAAAAACATTTTATTTAAATAGAATTTAAAGTTAAATTAAACTACTAGAGTACAACAACAATCTTAGAAACCACATCACTATTAAAATATTAGTGTCCAAAACTGAGATAATCTATTTTGTGACCACTGCTTAGTGCATCTGCCTACCCCCTGCTCAGCACTTCACGTATAAATATGACACAGCACAAGCTATTCACCAGTCCTCCACCCAAATATCCCCTCATATTCTTTCCTCTAATTTCTGTACTGCCATCAGTATAGTTAAACACTTCATCCTTGTCCAACATTTCTATTAAAGTCCATCCTTCAATGCTACTGTCACCTCATAGTTATGCATCAACAAATTTTGGCCCATTCACCTAATCTATTCATATCCACTTGCAAACTTTTTGGTCCTTTATTGCAATGTATTTTCACACCTATTTTAGAGTCATCTGCAAATTTGGTTATTGTACTTTCCATCCCAGAATTCAAATCATCATTATAGATTGAATATAGTTGAGGACAGAGGACCAAACTGTGTGTCACCCTACTAGTTACATTTTGCCAACCAGAAAAAGAGCCATTCATCCTGACCCTCTGCTTGCTGTTGGTTGGCCAATCTGCTATCCAAGCTTAATAAATTACTCCTAACCCCGCGTGATGTTAAACAGAAATTGCTGGAGAAACTCAGATCTAGCAGTGTCTGTGAAGAGAAAGCAGATTTAACATTTTAAGTCCAGTGACCCCTTCCTCAAAACCAATGGTAGATAGGAAAAGATCATGTTTTTGTGGAAGATGGGGGTAGGGGCAGAAGGGCGTTGGGTGAGGTTGGTAGAGGAATGAGGAGTAAGAGGATAGGTGGAGATGGA
>NC_063335.1:108510064-108533815 GCF_021869965.1 Rhincodon typus | reverse complement strand
ACAAGTAGCTGAAAAGTTTCGCTATTACTGTTACAATGGGATGGTACTAGTGTCCTCCACCACAAAAGCTGAGGCAAAATATTGATTTAATGTCGCTGCCACTTTGTGTTCGCCACTATTAACTCTCCACTATTAAGTGATTAGCACTTTTTCTCCTAAAGTCTCAAACTGAATGAAGAATTTGGAGAATTATTCCAATATTAAACTCAGATTGCTAATTTTGAAGTGGACTGTTTCCCATATTTTGGAGACATTCTGATTGATGCAGAGTTTGAACAAACGGCACCACTCTTAGCTACTTTCAAATGTTAGCCAAGCTGGGAGCAACAGAGATTTAATGGGCTGCTGAACTCACGTAGATTTGATTTCAGATCTCATCCAATTCAGTCAAAAGTAATAATACAAGTGTTGATGCCCGTGGTTGGAAAACTACCCACAGGAGGGAAGCTACCCCTGGCAGCTGGAGAGGGCTGTGGCTGACGTCTTGCTCATGCCCGTGCCCCAATTCAGAGGCAGCATTCCAACTCTTCCTTTTGGCATTCAGACTAAGATTCAGTAGACTGTCATCAATGCATTTTGAGGTGATCCAAACCAGATACAGACAAGTAGAATCTGGTGTAGTTTCATCTTTGCCATCTAACTTGGCAGAGGATCTCAGACAGCTTCTATTCATTGATGTGTATATCTGTAGACTGCAGCATTATTGGAAGATCCAACATCTACAAATCCAGTGCCAACTAATGAGGGAATCCAAACCAGCATGGAAACTGTTAAGGTGCTGGAAGAGGATCTGGGAGGAGCATTGAGTTCTCTAACATCTGTTTTATAACAATGAGAGAAGGGTAAAGCACCTCATCCTTCAGACAGCCTCAAGTGTCAAGTGTTGATAGCTATTCATTATAATACGCCAAGCAATGGAAAAGGTGACCACCCTGTCCAGAGAATGGTGTTACTGGCCTGAGATAGCTGCTGATTTTGATAACTATGATCGCAATTGAGAAGAGTACTTTGACCACAGCAGGGAAGTGAGGACCCCATCCCCTCATTGCCAGGGGATCTCTAGAGGTACCTATAATGGATTTTATAGTCGTTGACCTCATTAGTAATGGGATAGAACATGTTCATGTACTCACAGATGTCTTCACTAATTTCATGCTGGCCATTCCTACCCATGACCAAAAGGTCTCAACTATAGCCAGAGTTTTAGTGTGTTCTTGATTGTCCATTTCAATGTTCCATATCTAATTCACAGTGCTCAGGGTGAAACTCTGAGAGCAAGATCCTACAGTAGCTTTGCAAGGACTATGATATTGCTAAGAAATGAACCATCACCTATCATCCAGAGGGTAGTGGATATTGCGACCAATTCAACTATACTCTGCATGACCATGTGGACTGACCTTGCCTCTTGACAGTAAACACATGTGGTCTGAATAGCCTCCAGAAGGGGTCTGTGCTTATAATAACACCCCACACTCATCTGTGTACTATTCTCCACACCATATATCGGCCCTTCCTGTGGAGCATCACTTTGGGCTCACAGACCTCTGATGGCAATGACCAGGGCAACAAGTGGATGAACACCACAAGAGGCTAAGCCAGGCATTCAAGATGGCATCCAAGAGGCCTCGGAGAGAAGTGTTGAGAAGAAAAACTATGTCTCATCAAAGAACTAGCAAGAAAGATCTTCAAATCGCCATAAGGGTGTTCTTCTGAAATTGGAATATCTGGGTCAGAATAAACTACAGTATGTGTAGGACTCCAAACTCAACAGAATCATCAAGCGGCTAGACATGTGACCAAATCAATAACTGAAGAGGGGGTGTGGGTAGCCTAAGAAAATGGTTTTCAAAGGGAGCTGCTAGAGGCCAGGAGTCTGGATGATATGCAGTCAGGTAGTCACTCAGCAGTGTTGTGGAACATGAAGTGTCAGAACATGATGGACCAAATGGATACAGAATACCTTAAAATCGAAAGGTTGTATCTAGTATGGAGAGGCCCACGTCCACGTGTGAAAACGATGCAGGGAAGACCTGCTGGGAGAAACTCAAACTGAAAAACTGAACCAAACATTACCTCCAATATTTAACTCCTGAAGCACCAATTAACCTAGACCCTACGATGGGCCATCCATCATAGAACCTGTATCTCTTGGAAGGTACCAGTACAGATAGAAAAACTGAGAAAGTCTTCTTAAGTAAATGCTGAGTATTACCCAACCCTTAGTGTTTGCCCAGGTCTGTAGTGCAAGAAGAGAATGTTATCAATAACTGGAACTCAAACAATCTAGATATCATGGCAGAATGTTGTCATCACTAAATATATCCACAAAAGACTGCCAATGTACATTTATCGAAATAACACTAAAGACTTTGAATCACAAAAGACAAAAAAGAGCTATTTTACACTGTACACGAACTAGTTGAAACAGTTTACTATAAATATCACAATAAAGATTCAACCGTTCTACCATCAAGAACAACTTTGCAGATATTCAAACCTCCAGTGAAGGCTCACTCTATTTTCACTTTAAAACTCCTTGTCCGTTGAGCACAATTATAATTAGATTCTCTTTGGCAAATTTAGACATTCACTCAATGCTATTTCATTAGTTAATGTCTGTTCCTAACACTCTTATACAAAATGCTGCACAGCTCATTTATTTCTTAATATGTATTGCTTAAATTCTTCTTCCACAGCCCTTGTGTCAGGACCTGTTCTCTGACTGTTATTAAACCATTCAGGACTTCATAGGACTTCTTTACAATATATTTATTTTTAAAATGCTTACTTTTTATTTGAAATCCCTTTATAACTTCATACCACTATGCCTTAATGATCTACGATTTAACTGACCTCATGTCTCTTTGTATACATTGTACCATTTGTGGTTATCATCCAGCTACAAAAACCCTGACCTTAAATTGATTCACACAGCAAAAGTAACCAAGTTTGAGAAGCATACAACTTTTTGCATGTCAATAGAGGCAAAATTGAGTGTGTAAAATGGGCATTGTTCTGAACTTTCCTAGTTCCCACCAGGCCAATTAGGTTAAAATTGGGTTCATTTGCATTTTGAAAGTGGCTGTATTTCACTGCTCACTGTCTCGTTAATTGATTGAAGAAACTTGATATAAAATCTCTTTCATACATGTCTTCCATTTGCCCAACAAAGCTCTCTTTTAACTAATTTAACTCTCTTCCTCAATATCATTGTCCATATAGTAATTTCCTTCTTATTCAAAATTTATCCCAAATGTGAGAAGCTATGTAAATACAAGTTTTTATTTTAAGCTAGTTAATTTAGAAACTCAAATTTCCTTTAATTTTTTTTGTAGAACATCACATTAGCTTTAGTTATTTCAATTAGACTATGTAAACTTCAAAGATAAATAACTTCTGAATGAATGTAAAATCTTAAAGTATTGACTTGAATTAGTCTTCAAAAAACTTAAGTTTTAGGGACCTCCTTTCTACTAACAGTTGCCTTGCTTTATCCTTCTCTATAGAGAGCAGTTCGGAAATTTGCTTCAGCCATTATAGCCTTGCCAAAGTCTATCCTAAAACTTCCAAAAACCATACTTCAGTTGATAGTCAGAGCTATAAAGGTATTTCTCAGATGTTTCATGAGTGTGTGGAATGATTATGCCTCATTATGTAGTATGCCAACACATTTAATACAGTGAATCCCAACCAGTTGACAACTCTTAGATAAATTTGGTTTAATTGTATTTTGAATGAATTCTTTTTCTGCAATGTTTGTAATAAAGTTGAAAACTTCTGTGGAGGTGAAGTTTGGAACCATTGATGAAATGACCAACTAATATCTATTTTTCCAATGAAAGTACCTGATAACAGATAAAATCTGGCTCTTTCCATCTCCTGAGATTGCCAATTGGTGGGCTTGTACTGTACTTCCCTCTTATATCAAAACTATTCTGCCTTATTGTAACTAGCTTTTAGCTGCATGTTTAGTTATCGTTCATTAGGATTGTTCCAAATTAAATAGAGAGCTGGATAGTTGACACATTTCAGATAAGTGAAACCATTTAACAAATTTAAAACAAAGAAGAATTTTCTGAAGTTGTTACTTATTGAGATAAGTTGATTTGTGCACTTTTTACACAAGCTAGATGCTCAATTCAGTGATGCAATGCTGACTGCGATATTAACATCCTATTATTATCAAAGTAAATACATTGAAATCTACTGAAAGTATGTTCATATTCAAGGATTGTGCATTATATGAGCAGAGACCCTTTTTATAGGCTGTAAATACACAAATCAAAATCTTGTAGTTTAGAGTTGTTGCTGATATTAATTCTCAGATGAAACAAAGGAAACCGAAATTATTGATTTAAATTGAAAGATTCAAATTACGAAGATCTAAATGCTGATTGATTTTTTGTATTTTTGTGTTGGTTGTTCTGTACATGAGTTCTGCTGGAAAACAGCTAGGAAACATTTTGGTTTCTGTACAACATAATATGCATGCTTTCTTTTATGCTTGCTTTAAGCCAGTGCTGATATTTTTTTCATGCTTCTGGTGTTGTTGCTTTGCATGCATGTGTTTGTCCACTACTGGTACATCTGTTGTGGTAGTAAAACAATAACAAAAAGAGAATTGATGTGCTGCTGAATAAATGGGATTTTTACGTGGCATTAAAAGTCACCACAGAGACAAATGCTTACAGCCGATTGTAACTAAATCAATACTACTGATAAATTATTTAAACTAATCACTAATTATGATTTTAATGAACTAACAATTGATACAAAGTAGCAAACAAATCTTGAGTTTTTCTTCTTTCTCTACTACTCACTTATGATTGTTCAATTTATACTTGCATAGTGCTGTATTTGGTATTTCAAAAATAAAAACCTGGCCAAAGTGATACAGAACAACTCTACTGATACTCTTGAAGTAGACTTCCATTAATGGCAGTGAGATGGCTTTATAGTGTGTCAGTCACAATGACAGCAATCAATAAACATGTTGATAGGAACATCTCTCATCAGCTGTAAAAGTTTGTTTGAATTGACAAAAAATATTTAATGTGCTAGTCGTAGTGATTTTTTTATTTAGGCAACAGGCATCAGCATCAAGTCTCTCGCAGCCAATATGGTATGGTTAAGTTCTGTTTGGAATGCTTCAATACTAATTTCAAAGATAAATCCTACTCTCATTAGATCACCGCTAATATACTAAATTGACATTTCTTTGATGCATTCTGTGGCATTTTAGGATGAAATTGCTAAACTAATGCTGGTTTGTGCCGTACAATCATGCTTACCAAGATAAAGACTGCATTTTCCATAACTAATTTTACTTGCAACGATTGTCACCAACAAATAGGCAAGTAAGATAGTCATTAATCAGTATCAAAATATTATGTTGCACTTCCTTTTAGTCAAACCCTTTTATGTGTCCAGTGGTAGAAATATGACAGTGGATTTTAATTAGTACTTTTAAATTAATGTCAGTATAGTGCATGCTTTTTGTATACTTGTACAGCACTATAGTCAAAATTGTTAATTGTTAGTAACCAAAACATGCAACAAAGTCTAGACTAATGCCTGACTCTTCCAACTAAGTATATGTATGTTTAATCTGTGTTTTGAATCCAACATCATACAATATTTTAATCTACTTGAGCTGTGGTGAGTTTCTGAATGTCACTTATTTTTCTATGTCGTATGGTTGTGCACTGAATGGGGTTACCTTAAGTCTGTTGAAGAGATATGTGAACTTTTCTCTTACAGTTTATTTATCAGACCTGGATGAAAGATTCAAAATCGGTATTAAAAGGAAAGGAGAAAAATAAACGGAAAGAATGGGAAAACAGTAAAAAAGAAACAGGAGGTAACTTTGGTGCAGTCATTTGGTAGTCCATGGGGCAGTTAGTTCAGTTGTCTAGAGGACTCGAGTGTGGTTTAGTAATAAAGCTAACAACATGGGTTCAATCTTTGTACCAGCTGTTGTAATTCATGGAGGCCTGCCTCTATATGTTACACCACACTTGTGGAATAGTTCCTGTCAAGCTATACATAACAAGTTGTCTTTCTCAAACGCAAAAAAAACCTCTGGTGATTCATGGACTATGACTGATAACGTTGTAATTTTCTAGTCTATGTGAGACACGTCCTGCAGCATTGTTAAAATAACATTCATAAAACTATTAGTATGAGTTGTCTTAGGTCACAAGTAAAGTTACAAGTTGAAATGGAGTTGCTGGATTTGGCTTCCCACACACATTTGGTTGCCATTTGTTTCAGTGTCTTCTAATCTGATGTTCTTCTTGGTGATCAGAGGTAAAATCAGATATCTGATATTGAAATTATTCTGGTGGGGGACAGGAGGGACAGTGGGGTGGGGGGAGGGTGCGCGATCTAGTTGTACTCTATGTATTAATCAGGAAAACTGCAGTGTATTTCCAACAATTAAAGCCGAGATTGATAGTTTTCTTGTTGAAAAATAATAATCTGGAAAGGAAATAGTGTGTATTTGAAAATGTCGATTTCTTAATGCATGCCGGGGTTTCTGCAGATCTTGGAGTGTGGAAAGTATTTGGAAATTTCCAAAAAAGACCCAAAAGTTATTGAAAATTTCTGGAATTTTCTTAAGAAAGTTGAGGTTTTTTGGAATTTTAACCTTTCGTAGTACTTATCCATGTCCACGTCCCCTCTTTGTAATTGTTTGCTTTTCTACACCTATCCAGAATCCTGTAAAGGTAAATAGACTGTTAACTACAGAAACACTTTTCCTAGAACATAAATATTCTATAAAATATTTTAGTTGGAAATTGATCTTCCTGTTTAATTGAAATGCAATGCAACTTTTTAATTCTTATAAAGCTGCAAATACCTGAATTTGTAATGTATTTAAAAGAAAAATATGGTTGTGAAATATTTCAGCTTGGTTATCCAAGACCATTGAATTTTAGTGGTGCAAAACTCTATACGTCTTCATATGTTTTTTTTGTAAAAATCTAAAACCTTATTAAATGTTGGAGAAGAATGGGGTAATAGACCTGAGGGTACAATTCATTGATTTAATTGTTTTTTTTTCTTCAGAGAAAGTGCAACTGTTTTCACTTCTTTATTCAGATATTTGCAGCGTCTACCATGAAGGCAATTTGAGATCACTTAGGTGACTTTTCAAAACAGTAATGAAAAATGAAGCAAATGTATGGTACATACTTTTGGAATAATGTTAAGCTTATTGACATGTCCCTCCACTATCTTTTGGTTAGGTCACATTGCAATTGAATGTGAAGAGACAGAAGAACTACCAACACCAGAAGAAGTGCATAAACACTCTAATGCACCAGGTATGACAACGTTTAATGATGATAAATGACATCTTAATTTAAAGGAATTATGTTAGTTCTCAATTCAAGAAATCAAAGTGTAATAATTAGAAGAAATAGCACCAAGCTTCACAAATGAAGATGACTGTTTAGAATTCAGCCATGAAGAATAGCACATCCCATCAGGGTTTTCAAATTTATTTTAACAGACTGAAAACCATATGAACTATAAAATTTAACCTCGCTAGCTTATCTATGAAGAGGTCTCATACACAAAATTTAGCATCAGGTATAATGGTCATGATCTTCCAGTGTCCAAATAGTTTAGACATACCCTGAAAGATATACATTGGAAGTCCCAATGCTCTAACTATGTAATTTCCCAGGATGTTTAAACTTTCAGTCAGCAATTACCCTGTTTCTGAAACCTCCAAAATAGTTCCCAATTCTGAATTGGAATCTTTAGACGAATATGACTTACTTACCTTGATAATTAGACAGAAGAAGTTAGATGAATTAAAACCTGCTTGAACTTCTGCTTAACTATACAACTGACCATGTTGTTCACCTACATTGATCCCCCAAGCACCTGATCCAACCATTTTCTTACCCAGACTCCAATCCCATGGGACATGTGATGGTGGCCCACCCATCAATAAAACCAATATTCCCCTGCACACTCTCAGACACCTAACTCCTCCGCACCAGACAACTGACTGCTACCCAGGTACTGATTCACCCACCCATCTAACACATTACCCCCGTCCACATGCCACTCTATACCCTCAACCACTTTACCCCATTACCAACCTGGCAACCCATTACCTTACCCATCTGTCGTACTACCCTTGCAATCCTCTCTCCTTGCCCTCCTGCCAAGCTCTCCCCCTCACCCAGTTACTTGCCACTCTGACCCTTTATCAAGCTACCACAATATCCCCTAACCAACCTGCCACACTGTCCCTCACCTGCTTATCTGTCACTCTCTTCCTCCTCAGACAATCCTTTGAGATCAAGGCGACTTTCTTCTACCATAAAGTTTTGGGTGCTGAGTTGACTAAATGGTCAAATATGGATCTCTCCAGTTGAGAGAGATTGATGGGATGCTTGTGTTTCTCCATAATCCTTCTACTGTTTGCACTTGGCTGCTACATGGACTTGTTGGAGATGCTCAGAATGGTTTGAACATTCATAGATATTTCTTGTCCATTTTAAATGGCCTTGGTAAAGAGATTCTTATGATTTGGTGGGCATTTATTTCAGGGACACTTTCATAAAGTCCTTGAACCATTTGCTCTGTCCCCTTGGTAACCACTTGCCATGACAAAGTTCAAAATAGACAGCTTGTTTTTCAATTCTTGCATCAGGCATGCAGTCAATGAGGCCCACCCAATACAGCTGATTGACAACAACTAGTTCATTGAAGCTAGGTATGTTGGCCTGAGAGCAGACACTGATGTTGATATTGAAACAGCTGTCTTGCCAGTGGATTGGCAAGATTTTGTGGTGGCATTACTGGTTATATTTTTCTAGTGATTTGAGGTGTTGTCCATGTCTCTAATGCATACAGCAGAGCAGGTTTCTCCATGTACCATGGATTTGGTGCTGGATTTGAGGTCTTTGTCATCAAACACTCATTTTTTTAGATGGCTAAAGGCACTAGCAGTGGAGGTGGTGTTGAGTTTCAACATCAAAATTAGAATTAGAATTTGATTTTATCTAATTTACTATTCAAGTACAGGGATACAGTGAAAAGTGTACAATGTTGCCATTCTACGTAACCATTTTAAATTCAAAATACAAAACCAGAATTTTTTTTAAAATGAGAGGAAATCAAAGAAATAGAGCCAAAGGAAAAAGAAAAACACCCAGATCTTAAAGTTCTTAGCCAAAAGAAAAGGAAAAAGTCCAGATTTTAAAGTCTTAACAACTTCACTGTCTGCTCTCACTGAAAGGAAGCCAGTCATTGATGAGTTATGCAAATTAATCTGCATTGTTCATAGTTTCACTGTGAATCTTGATAGTTGGGGTAGCCTTGAATGGCAGGAGCAAGTTGGTTAATGACCTTTGTCGGAAGTCACCCCAGTCCAACACCGGCACCTCCATGTGAACTTTTTCTTGTTGATGTTTATCTTAAGGCCCATTCTCTTGTCTGCCTCTGTGAATGCATCAAAAACGGTTTAGAGCTCAGCCTCGGAGTATGTACACACACTACCATCAGCTGAACACAGCAGCTCATTGACAGAGATTAGGGTGGTCTTGGTTGTAGACTGGTGGCAATATGGATTGAACAGTTTCCTGCTTGTCTGTAGATTAGCTTCAATCCAATGGAACGCCTCTTGAAGGTGAGGTGAAATGTTGTAACAAGGTAGATAGAGAACAGTGTTCGTGTGATGACACAACCGTGCTTGACCTCGCCTGCCCCCCACCTCCACTCCCCCCCAGTTTGCACTTCTGTTGGTTGTACGGTGGACATATTCTTGAGGATCACAGTTGCATGCCATTAAGCAGCAAGTGGAGGAAGATTTGCAATTTTTTGTGGGCAGACAAACTTGAGAAGGATGCTCCATAATCAATTTAATAGAGTTGAAGGCCTTTGTCAAAGAAGGCCATGTTGAGAGGCTGCTACTGCTGCCTGCACATATTTTGGACTTGTCTTGCTGTGAAGATTATGTTCACTGTGTCTTTTGATAGATAGAATCTGCTTGATCTCCATTCAGAGCTCTTCACCCATTGGATTGTGGGTGTTTGAAGAGGCTTCTTGCAATGAACTTCCCGGTGGTGGACAACAGGATGATCCCTGTGTAGTTATCACAATAATTCATGTCTCCTTTCTTGATGGTGGTATCAGTTGTGGTGTCTTAGATATCCCTGTCATACTTTCCCCCTGATTTTATTTGATTTTGATTTATTATTGTCACATACCAAGATACAGTGAAGCATATTGACAAATCATACCTTACATGTATATGTCAGGGTGATAGAACAGAATGCAGAATATAGTGTTACAGCTACAGAGAAGGTGGTGAGGGTGAGAAAGATCAACTCTAATATATGAGAGGTCTATTCATAAGTCTGATAACAGCGGGGAAGAGGCTGTTCTTTTTTTAAATGTATTCATTTTGTGGGACATGGACGTCGCTGGCTGGCCAGCAATTATTGGCTGTCCCTAGTTGCCCTTGAGAGGGTGGTGGTGAGCTGCCTTCTTGAACTGCTGCAGTTCACTTGCTGTGGGTTGACCCACAATGCCATCGGGGTGGGAATTCAAGAATTTTGACCTAGTGACAGTGAAGGAATAGCGATATATTTCCAAGTTAGGATGGTGAGTGGCTTGGAGGGGAACTTGAAGGTGGTGGTGTCCCCATATATCTGCTGCCCTTGTTCTTTTGGATGGAAGTGGTTGAGGGTTTGGAAGTGCTGTCTGAGGATCTTTGGTGAATTTCTTCACTGCATCTCATAGATAGTACACACTGCTGCTACTGAGTGTGGGTGGTGGAGGGAGTAGATCCTTGTGAATGCAGTGTTAATCCAGCGGGCTGCTTTGTTCTGGAAGGTGATAAGTTTCTTGAGTGTTGTTGGGGCTGCACTCATCCAGGCAAGTGTGGAATTTTCCATCATACTCCTGACTTCTGCATTGTAGGTAGTGGACAGGCTGTGGGGAGTCACGAGGTGAGTTTCTCGCTGCAGTATTCCTAGCCTCTGATCTGCTGTTGTAGTCACTGTGTTTATGTGGTGAGTCCAGTGAGTTTCTGATCAATGATAACGCCCAGGATGTTGTTGATCCTTAAATGTGTTGGTAGGTGTTTTCAAACTTTTGTATCTTCTGCCCAATAGAAGAGGGTGGAAGAGAGTAGAACAGAGGTGGGAGTCTTTGATTATGTTAGCTGTTTTCCTGAGGCAGCAGGAAGTGTAGATGGAATCAGTGGAAGGAAGGCTGGTTATCATGATAGACTGGGCTATGTTCACAAGTCCCTGTAATTTCTTGCGGTCTTGGGTAGAGCAGATGCCCCACCAAGCTGTGATGCATCTGGATAGGATGCTTTCTGTAATGCTTTTATAAAAATTGGTAGAAGTCATAATGGACATGCCAGATTTCCTTAGTATTGTGAGGAAGTAGAGGTGTTTGGTGTGCCTTTTTTGACTGTAGCTTTGATGTGGATGGACCAGGATAGATAATTGGTGATATTTACTTCTAGGAAGCTCTCAACCACCTCCACTTCAGCACCATTGATACAGACAGCGGCGTGTTCTCCACTGTGCTTCCTGAAGTTGATGACCAGCTCCTTTGTTTTGGTGACATTGAGGGAGAGATTGTTGATAATCATCCTTCAGATGAATAAGATGAGGTTATGTTTCCATACCAGGGTGCTACTGTCCCATATTTTACTGTGTTGTTTCGAATTCTATTTGTGCCTATGGCCTTGTTGGTGTTCAGTTGTCAGTTGGACTTATGAACCTCATGCCAGGTTGGGGTTACGCTGAGATAAAATCATAGAATTATAGAATACAGATGAGATCCTTTGGCCCATTGAGTCTGCATCACCAGATACACTAGTCCCACTTTCCCACACAAAGCCCTTAGCTTTGAATACTGGGAGCTGGCATGTTCTGGGTTGAGGCCAAGGATACTCGTGTGAACAACTGAGTCTCGGTTGAGGAGATCTTTGAAATGTTCGTCCCAATGAATTTTGGTTGTCTCTGTGTCCATGATGAGGGATGGTCTATTCTTAGCTCTCAATGGGATAGATCCTTGGGTCCTTGGGCCGTAGATAGTCTTGACTGCATTGAAGGATGCATAGTTATTAGTAAGTTGCTGAACTTTCTGCTTTCTTTCCACACACCACCAATTCTTTCAGATACTCATTGTTATGTTGAACCTCGGTTTTCATTTCTCTGTAAACCTGATCATTTTTCCTAGAGTATTGGTGGTGCTTCCTGTTCAGGAATTCTTTGTGCTTGCAATTTACTTTCTGGATTCCCTCATAATTCTTATTGCCCCACTTTTGATATTTACTGGTAGAGAAGATAACAGTGTCCCCGTAAGTGCTCTTTATGATGGATTTAAGGACAGATTAGGTGCTGTGGAAATTCTGAGGTCCCTGTTGAGCATCAGTAGGTTGACTTTGAGATGCTGACTCTTCCAGCCTTTCTATGTAGGCTGTATAAGTCTATCAATATTGAATTTTATGTAGAAGCACTTCTGCTGCTGCTGCCACTACTTTTGGGCTGAGTTGATTGAAATTGAGGACTGGATTAGGCAATCATTGGTCCGGCACTTGCCAGCTTCTGTCATGACATGAGTGATGTGGACTGCCTTGCAGTTCCCTAAGTGGGCGATAACATAATCAAGCAGATGTCTGGAGTAAAGGTTTGACATGGTGTCCTGTATTGACCTTCGACAAGGGTTTATTATGCCCAACCATGTTCTAGGCTTTTCATTAGGAGAAGGACTCTGTTGGTGTTTGCTTCCCTGTTGGTGTTTGCTTTCCTTATGCCGTCCTTGCCAGTCGTTTTTTCCAGAGGTTTCTGGCATTGGGATCTCCAAGGTGAATTAGCTTGTTTCCTTTTGTGGAACAGGATAATGACTGAAGAAGACTGGAGCCAAATTCCTGTTTGGCCTCAACCATCATTTCTAGAGTTGGGCCACATGCACTGACAACTATCGTCTATTTCTTCTGAGTTGAGGTGAACTAAAGGCCATGGGGCATTGTTTATCCCACAACGATGGTTAACAGGTTCCTCTCTTGGTGAAGGCAAATCCAAGTAGTCAGCTTTGTTCTTCTGGGTTACCCTTCCAGAAGAAGGTTTATCTGCCACCTTATTCCTTGAACAGGCCCTGACCTGCCCACCTTCTCTCACTCAATGTTATTGCACTGGGTTTTCAGGCTATGATAATGCTGTATTGTTCAAGCCTGTAACAAGTGGCGTTATCCTTGAGGGTTTTAATGTACCAGATCCTGAACTTTATTTTGAAGGCCGTGTGATAGCCAGCATACACCCATGTTAAAAAGATTTCTTACACAGCCATCTAGCTATTCCCCACACCCTCATCCAGCCTCTTAACACCCTAATCCTTCACCTGGTACCTTACCCTTTTGCCCAGCTACCACTCTAGTCCCTCTGCGACTCAATTGCCACCCTAGCCCCTCAACTACCTCCTGCCAACTTAGCTCTTTATGCACTTAGCCCACTTATCTGCAACGTTACATCCTCTTCACCACCTGCTCCCCCGTCCCCTCACACAATTGCCTGCAATCCTGTCCCCTCAACTACCTTCCTGCTACCCCACCCTTCAGCTACATATCAATGTATGTACACCTTACTTACTACCCTACTTCCTCACCTTCGTATCTGATCCCTACCGCTTCATCCATCTGCTACCCTTACATACCTACTACCCTACTTGTGTACTGACGCTTCATTTTACCCCCTCACCTATCCATCAGACTATCAACCCACAATACCCACTTCAGATGTCAAAGAGGCTTTTGGGACATTTAGCCTGAGTTTACTGACTAAAATATGGCAACTAATGCCATAACTTGGTACCATGTTTTCTGTGAAGGTTCACTAAATGTTGCTTTACTATTTGCTGACATCTCTCTCTGGGATTAATCCTGTATTGGAAGTCTGACCTGAAAATTCCTGGGAAGGTATATAGCAACATGTTGTTAGATCTTGATTGGGAATAGAGATTTCAATACAGATTGGAAGATTGGACTGATATGTAAGACCATTATCTTTCTTATTGTTGTGGTTTTGGAATATCTTTCATAGTTCAGTTATTAAACAAACAAAATTGTACACAGTATTCTAATCTTAATATAGAATAATTTGTATAATGAAAACTTTATGAAAGACAAAATGCTAGAAATTCACAGTAAGTTAGGTAGTAGGAAGCAAAAATAAAGTTAATATTTCAGGTAGATGAAATTTCAGTTGCTGAAAGGCCATTACAATGATAAGACTGTATTCTAAATTGGCTTGGTCATTAAGTGGCAGTGGTTTAACATAACTCCCTTCAAATAAATGTCATTAAATTCCAACGAAATTCTTGATTAATATTTTTACATATTCTGTAACTTAGAAAAGTATTAGTCTAACTGAATCCTATCCATTGTTTTGTTATGGTACCCTTTAATTGTCTGCACATATTTCACATACACTATCCCATACAATCTTGCACTAGTGCAAGTTAAATTCCACCTGTTTCCTGTTTCATCGTACTATTATCAAAGAGCAGCATGGGTGCATTTTGTGATTTAGTTCTCCCAACTGAGATGAGGAATTTCATATCTTCAATTCATTCATTGAGGTCAACATACCCCTTTGTAGTTGTAATTTTCTGTCTACAGTGGAACAGGAGTTGACTATTCATAAGAACTGGGTGCAGAAGCAGACAATTCAGCCTCGTGAGTCAGCTACCCTATTTGATACAATCATAACTGATCTCATTTCAACTTCAATTCCACTTCTTAGCCAATCTCTATAATTCTTCAATGAATTACCAATTAAAAATCCTTCTTAAATTTACTCAATGTCCTGACTCCCACCATACTCTGAGGTAGTGAATTCCAGAGATTCACAACCCTTTGAAAGAAGTAATATCTCCTCACCTCTGTTTTAAATCTGCTAATCCTTAAAACTATGACCTCTCATTCTAGATTGTCCCACATGAGGAAACATCCTCTCTACATCTACAACTCAAATCTGATCTGCCATTTGTTTCGATCAGAATTGGTCTCTACCTTGACTCCAAATACCTGTCTTAGCTCAGATCCTTTAATACTATTTCCAAACAAAACATTACCAATCCCAGCTTTAAATTTTAATTGGCTTTGTCTCTATTCAATGGATGGAAAATCTTGAGGCCCTATTTCTATGAAGTCCTTGTTTGTACTCCATGTTGGAAAAGCTGAATTCACCCTTATGTTTCTTATTGATCTATTTCTAATAATCTTTCTCCTCTCTGTTTCTCAGATAATGTTTTCAAGCGGGTGTTTAATCTTCTGAAGTTCACATGGGTTCTTTTCTTGGCTCTGGTGGACAGTTTTACAAAATGGCTAAATTCAATCTCAAAGGAATGCATTGATATATCCACTGTTCTGAGGATAGAGAGATGTATGCTTACGAGAGAAGTAAAGAAGGTATGGAATATTTGAATCATCGTTCTAAAAATTGTGTTTATTGAATAAAAAGATTTAACTGAGTTTTCAAAAACATTACTGTCTAATATCCTGACTATACCCAATATATGACTATTACCCGGATTTTCTTTTATTCATTCATATAATTTCAATGTCACTGGTTCAGGCCAGATTAATTGTCCATCCCTAAAGGACAGGAGTGAACAGATGATTTTTTACAATAACTTACAATGGTTACATGTCTGCCATTGGGCTAGCTTTGTAATTTCAGATTTTTATTGAATTCAAATTGCACCAGTTGTCATGTTTGGATTCAAACACATGTCCTCAGAATATTAGCTAAGGGTTCCAGATTACTAGTCCACAACACCACACCCAGTGTTTACGCTAAGCTGTGCAGTTGTTCCAAGGGTCCATACATGGCAATTAGTAAGCCTATGCCATTTGTAGCATTGGCTTCGGACTCTGGAAGTTGCTGCTGTGCATGGACTTCAGAGGTCCACTCAGAAGGAAAATGAAGCAGGAAGGTTGGCCATCATCTCCTCTTAGTCTATTTGATGATAACTGGGTGATTCTTAACTAGAAACTAAATAGGTTCAAAACCAATGTAACAGCACTCTGCTTGCTTGCTCATTATGATCTAACGCCCATATATTGGCCTCAGTAGCATGCCACAGAGATCTGCAGGCTTCAACCAGATTGGTGTATATCAGGAGGATTCTACCCTGAGAGATCAGCTGGCAGTGAGGCAATCCATGGGACCTATGTGGGAAGGGAAGGCCTTGAAAAGACTGTAAAAGTAGAGTTATTTTAGCCTTTGGACTGCGGGTTAGCTCACTCAATGATTTGTACTATTACATCAAAACCTATCATTTTACGAGATCATGAAGGCCTTTGGTTCTATTCATTCCATAATTCATATTCTAACTTTGCTGTTACAGCTACTCCATCCTTTTTTTGAAATAAATGAGTCCAGTGTGTCTACCAACCTTCCTGGCAGTCCATATCAAGTATTTGATCATCCTTTGTGGCTATTATCAGATTGAAAGTCATGCATTTTTAAACTCTTTTTCCACCCAACTAGCTCTGAAAGTAATTACCATCAATTAAAACTTTCCTATTTTGAAATTACGATCTTTTATCATACAATCTTCTAAATTAAAAAAAAGTTTATTTTTTATTTCATCTAATTGAGAATTAGCCAGCATAAACAGGGCAATCCATTTTTATAATATTTTTAAATATGCAAGCCACAAAATATGGTTCCACGTTATTGCCGCAACAGGATACAAATGAAGGGAAGGTAGTCCATTCTTGCCAATGTCTGGCACAGCGAACAACGATTGCCATTTTGTAGAGTGACATTTCAGATATTTCATCTGGGCATCGTAAGCTGGCAGAGGGGATGAATTATAGCTTCAGTTTGCCCCCAGTGCTGGATTGGCACACAACCTGTCATTTTAGTCCTTGCCCACTATAATAATACCCTCCATTAAATATGCACAAGTTGATTTTGTATTCAGCTGAAGGAGAAGCACCTTTGCAAACTTTTGAAACTTCAACTTCCATATGAGCTGCTTTTGGCTTTCTTTTGCATCATGAATGAAAGTACTTTGTTGGAGGAATATTACAGCGTTATTTCAGTCAAAACAGTGTGATGTTCGACCTTTGGAAGGAGTGATGTGAATTTGAAAGGCCTCTAAGCATATTATTTGCCATCAACCTATGACCAATGGAATGAAGGGGAGATGGAGCAGCAACAGCATAAACACAAAACAGTTCACAGAGGTGGCGAGGAGAGGGGGATGAAGAGGAGAACTTTTTGTAGGCAGCCTACTAACCTTGTGTTCAGAGCACTTCTACTTGTACCTCAGTCAGAACAATGTTTGCAGTAGCTGCACTGCATCAGAACCACACCACTTTCTCAAATGTGACCCAGAACTGCAGAATAGGATGAGGACTCTATGCCAATGGCTGTCAAGATCACTGTGCCCCTTAATTTTCTATACTAGCCCATTTTGACTGGTGTCTACAATATCATCAACATGACAGTTCACTGTCCATCACAACATCCGGAATAAAAATGGAAAATGCTGAAAATATTATTGTGTCAGGAAACAGTTCCAAAGAAAGGAACAGAATCAATGTTTCAAGTTGATGACCTTTCATCAGAACTGGAGAAAACGGCTTAGAGAGAATGAAGGGAGCAGAAGTATTGAAATGGCAATTAGCATTGTGGCAGTTCTCAGTGAAAAGACAAAAGAGGGCAAGAGACCAGAAGGAGAGGTTCTGGGGAAAGAAAATGCTGGTGAGAGGTTTAAGGGTTGGCTGAGCAAAAGGAGGACTGCTGGCCAAAATGGGCATGCAAACAAAATTCATTTTGTAGGAGTTGTAAAGAGACAAACCTGAATTCTCTTCTAAGGACAGATTATTCAGTGTCAGAGAGGGAAATGTTCAATAGTATCACTAATACATAGCCAGAGGTCAGATTAGAAGAAGTAATGGAGTTGGGGATACGAAGGGGAACAAGGATCTGCAGGGATATTGGTTCACAGTTTATTGGAACTCATTATCCTTAATATCTAAACCAAAGGAGCTTTTCTTTGTGAAGATGTTGAATGAAACAAAAGATGAAATCAAATTGCAAACGGGATAGCATTGCGATATGGTGAGTCAGTACTGTTGAAGAAAGAGGTGAAAGTTGTGCATATGGAGCATAGAAGTACACTTGCAATGTCAAGGCATACGAGAGATGGAAAATCAGAATAGTTAGGTGGTTATTTTTGACTAACACAGACTCGATGGGCTGAAGGCCATTTTTGTATGATAGACTTGTTTGACTTGACAGCTGCAGCCCATGGGTTACGTATATGCAATGTGCTGTTATGAAAGGATTTCTAGGGGTTTGACCCAGAAACAGTGATGGAACAGCAATATACTTCTAAGTCAGGATGTTGTGTTTTGGAGCAGAACTTTTCCAGTATGCCACATAAGTTAAGTTCCCATCTGAACTCTCTACAACAGGATGTGCTTATAAACTTGCCCTCTGGGGAGCTGGCACACATACTATACTTTTCCCCTTGTCTTAGTTCCTGGTGGGTCGCCACATGCAGATCCAACCTCTCCAATATCTTCTACAGTACATGCAGTGCCAGTATCTGAGATGTTGCCTGTAAATGTCCAATCATGTACTAGCAGTTCTTTCTCAGAAATGTGCTATGCCTCTAAGCCCTCATTTTCAGACACCACCGGGAGGTCAAGTGATAAGTTTTGCATGTGTGTAAGAATATAGAAGGAGAGGGTTGAGGTGAGGGAAGGGAAACAGGTGGGAAAAAAAAGAGGTGCATTGTTGCACTATTGTCAACTTACACATCGTATTATTTTCTGGGATCAAGGTAAGTGGGATTTCAGAACTCGCATAAAGTAGGAACACATCATCATCCCATTGACCTGAGTGATAGCAGTTTCTACTATCCCAATGATGGTTGCATCAATAATACAAAGCACTGTCTCCTCCAATGGGGTGAAGATATGTAGCCTTGCCTATCCTCCTTTGCTATTAATATCTGATTGGATGATGTGACTGTCATAGCTGAATAGTTATCTGGAAGCTGCAAGATGAGGTTTGCTGCCATGGTAAGCGTGTGAGGGTGAGGTGGAGCATGTGAGTGGTAGTATGAGTCCTGATACCAAGAGATTGCTGATTGATTATGTGATATAGATGTGGACTATTGAACAGTGTGTATGGTTGGTGGTATGGAGACAGCATTTAAGATTGCATTCACTGCCTTTAATCACTTAGAGATCATCATTTCTTTTTAACATTGTATATTGGTCCTCACACTTGGTACTGAACTCTGACTATCTCGTCCTACTGCTTTTCCAGTATTTGCGCAGAGAGACTCCTGGTCTACTGAGGAATGGTGATAACTCTCTTCCTTTCCACCTTGAGTTAGAAGTCACATGACACCAGGTTATAGTCTAACAGGTTTATTTGGAATCACACAAGCTTTCAGAACACAGCCCCTTCATTAGGTGCAGTGAGACAGCAGGGCACACAGACACAGAATTTATAGGCAGAGAGGTCAACGGCAGATAAGCCAAAAGATCATACAACTGATGTGAGTGGACTGTCAGATATCAAGTCTCTGCAGGTGACCAAGAGTGTTAGACGGTATGTAAAGTGTTTATACAGTCAATGTCAATGCTGTGCTGTCATGAATCAGGCAGAGCCAAAGGAATGTACAAAAGGTGGCATCTCAGGTCATACACTGAGTTGTAGGTGTGAGGCTTTGTTCAGAATCTGTCTCAGAGTTTTAACCTGGAATCAGGCTGGTTTTATTCCGAAAGCTGGAATTTATAAGATGCCTCAGTGACTGACTGTGACTACAAATTGTGTGTTTTTTGAGCAAAATAGAATGTATCTGCAAATAAACAAACATCTTGGATGAAATAATTCTCCCCATAGATTTATTTCTCTGTGTGTGTGTGTGTGTGTGAGAGAGAGAGAGATAGAGAGAGATAGACTGTAGGAAGTAATTCAAAACTGCACAAACTAATTAAGTTAGAGAGATCGTAACAATTTATCAAGGTGATGCTGTTAAAAATGCAAAGTAAGGAAGATTTTACAGATACAGAACAGTGTGGTGAGGTCACGTGTAGCGTGACGTGAACCCAAGATCATGGTCAAGGACAGCTTCATGGATATGAAACCTGGCTATCTGCCTCTGCTCAGCGATTCTGCGTTGTTGTGTATCTTGGAGTCCGCCTTAGAGGACTGGAGGCATCACGTTGATAAATTGTTATAATCTCTGCACCTTAATTAGTTTGTACAGTTTTGAATTACTTATTATATTCTCTCTCTCTCTCTGTCTGTCTGTCTCTCTCTCTCTCTCTCTCTCTCACTCTCTCACACACACACACACAAACACATAAATCTAATGGGTGAATTATTTCATCCAAGATGTTTGTTTATTTGCAGATACATTCTATTTTGCTGAAAAAACATACAAATTGTAGTCACAGTCAGTGTGGCATCTTATAAATTCCAGCTTTCGGAATAAAACCACCTGATTCCAGGTTAAAACTCTGAGACAGATTTTGAACAAAGCCTCACACCTACAACTCAGTGTATGACCTGAGATGCCACCTTTTGTATATTCCTATGGCTCTGCCTGATTGTCATGACAGCACAGCATGGACATTGACTGTATAAACACTTTACACACTGTCTAACACTCTCGGTCACCTGCAGAGACTTATTATCTGACACTCCACTCATGTCAGTTGTATGATCTTTTGGTCTCTCTGCGTATAAGCTCTGTGTTTGTATGCCCTGCTCTTTCACTGCACCTGACAAAGGGGCTGCACTCCAAAAGTCTGTGTGATTCCAAATAAACCTGTTGGACTATTATCTGGTGTCATGTGTCTCCTGACTTTGTCCACCCCAGTTCAACATCAGCACCTCCACATCATTGCTGCCATTTCTACCTTGAGTACTAGGGCTCAGTGCTCTACATCTGAGAAGCTGGAGCCCCCTCTCTCTCTCTGGTTCCTGTTCCATTGTCGTTATTCCTTACTACTTGGAATGTTTTCCCATGCTGCAACCAATATGCACCTTGCCTTTAAGAAACTTAGATTGGTTTTTAGAAATGCAGCTAGCTTTTATTGATGCTGACCCCACACTGTGTATACAGTTTTGAAGTAGCCTGTATAATATTGAGCTGCATGCCATATTCATAAGATCATAATGAATAAGGGCAGTGGGAGCATATTCAACCAACCAATCAAGCCTGGTCTGCCATTCCATGAGATCATGGCTGTTCTACTTGAAACCTTAATTCCACTTTTCTGCCTGGAGATGACAAGGCTGTAGCAGGTTTCTGTGTCATCTGTGTCACTTACATCTAGCACTGGATAATCATATGTTGCAATTTACATCCTGATTGCTTGGTCTAAACAATTGTTTAATCTAAAGACAGTTACTTTTGTCCCTATAAGAGTAATTATTAGGGTAGAGTTTCCACTGCATTTGTCATCACATGACATCACATCACATTGATGAAGGCAGAGCAATAGACATTGTTTAATTGGGCTTTAGTAAAGCCTTTGACAAGATTCCACATGGTAGACTAATTAGTAAAGATTCAGAGTAAATTTGCCAATTGAATACAAAATAGGCTTAATGGCAGGAGACAGAGAGTGATGATGGAGGGTTGGTTTTTGGACTGGAGGCCTGTGACCAGTGGTGTTCCACAGAGATCGGTGCTGAGTCCACTTTTGTTTGTTATTTTTATAAATGATTTGGATGAGAATATGGAAAGCTTGATGAATAAGTTTGTGGATGACACCAAAATGGTATAGTGGACAGTGAAGAAGTTATCTAAGATTACAAAGAGATCTTGATCAATTGGGTCAATGAACTGGGAGTGGTCAATGGAGTTTAATTTTGGTAAATGAGAGGTGTTGCATTTTGGTAAAACAAAGGACAGGACTTGTACAATTAAAAGTAGGGCCTTTGGTAGTATGGTAGAACAGAGAGACCTAGGGGTTCAGGTATGTAATTCTTTGATGTTTGCGTCACATATAGGTAGGGTGGTTAAGAAGGCATTCAGCATGCTTGCCTTCATTGCTCAGACCTTTTAAGTAAAGGGGTTGGGACATTATGTTGAGTTTGTACAAGATGTTGGTGAGGCCTCTTCTGAAGTACTGTGTTTAGTTCTGGTCACCCTGTATAGGAAGGATATTATTAAGCTGGAGAGGGTTCAGAAGAGATTTACCAGGATTTTGCCAGAAATGGAGGATTTGAATTATAAGGAGAGGCTGGGACTTTTTCACTGGAGTGTAGGAGGTTGAGCGGTTTATAAAATCATGAAGGTTATAGATAAGGTGTGTTTTGCCTAGGATGGGGATTTTCAGACTAGAGGGCATATTTTTAAGGTGAGAGGAGGAATATTTAAAAAAAAAAGACTTAAGGGGCATTTTTTTTATATACAGAGAATGGTTCATGGGTGAACTGAACTTCCAGAGAAAGTGGTGGATGTAGGTACAGTTACAATGTTTAAAAGACATTTGGATAAGTTCATGAATAGGAACGCTTTGAAGGTATATGGGCCAAGTGCAGGCAGGTGGGACTAATTTAGTTCGGGATTATGGTCAGCATACGTTGGTTGGACCAAAGGGTCTGTTTCCATGCTGTATGTCTCTATGACTCTATCTCTGAGGTGAAGAGCACATTCAGAAGCAGCAGTGCAGCAGCATGACAAGGAAAGTAGAAGCTGTAGAGGGTCAATGTATGCTCCATGCCTTTAATCAAGTCAAAGCATGATACCCTCATGTTCTTTGATAGTGATGGAAGGCTACCTGACAGGTGAGGCAGTGCTGCCAGCATTCCCATCAATATTCTTCTGTATGATACCACATCGATGTCTTCGTCTGAATTCACTGCAGTTCAACCATCTGTAATCTTGTCTTCTGTTGAACTGATGAACCATCCTTTACCCCTAATTTGGCTGCAGTCCATTTGTGCCCATATGGCTCACCGTATGAAAGGAACCCTATTCTATACTAGTCTCAGAGTTAAAAGCAACACTTGTATCATAACTGATGACTACAAATTTTAGGTCAAGAGGGAGGGCCTCTTTAGCAGTTTGTTTATTCTTTGTCTCACTTCATTGTTAGCCTGCTGTGGTTTGGCAGATGGCAGTTCTTGGCTTTTGAAAGCAGGAACTCAGAAAGAGCTGATTGTTGGGAACAAAAGTATTGTTAAGATGAAAAATACAAGCTCCATGACCATATCAGCAGTGGCTTGCTCATCATGCCAGACATATGATGAGGATGTGCTGAAAGTTGAGAAAGAGCATAAGCTTCATACCATGATCCTCGAAGTTTTCAGTAACATAGAACATAGAAGATAGGAATAGGAGGAGGCCTTAGACTTAGAACATTACAGTGCAGTACAGGCCCTTTGGCCCTCGATGTTGCGCTGACCTGTGAAACCAGTCTGAAGCCCATCTAACCTAAACTATTCCATTGTCATCCATATGTTTATCCAATGACCATTTAAATGCCCTTAAAGTTGGCGAGTCAACTACTGTTGCAGGCAGGGCATTCCATGCCCTTACTACTCTCTGAGTAAAGAACCTACCTTTGACATCTGTCCTATATCTATCACCCCTCAATTTAAAGCTATGTCCCCTCGTGCTAGCCATCACCATCCGAGGAAAAAGGCTCTCACTGTCCACCCTTTCTAATCCTCTGATCATCTTGTATGTCTCTATTAAGTCACCTCTTAA
>NC_063335.1:108452853-108495064 GCF_021869965.1 Rhincodon typus | reverse complement strand
ATAGAGACATACAAGATGATCAGAGGATTAGATAGGGTGGACAGTGGGAGCCTTTTTCCTCGGATGGTGATGGCTAGCACGAGGGGACATAGCTTTAAATTGAGGGGTGATGGGTATAGGACAGATGTCAAAGGTAGGTTCTTTACTCAGAGAGTAGTAAGGGCGTGGAATGCCCTGCCTGCAAAAATAGTAGACTCGCCAACTTTAAGGGCATTTAAATGGTCATTGGATAAACATATGGATGATAATGGAATAGTTTAGGTTAGATGGGCTTCAGATTGGTTTCACAGGTCGGCGCAACATCGAGGGCCGAAGGGCCTGTACTGCGCTGTAATGTTCTATGTTCTATGTTCTATGGCTTACATATTTGCCTGATTCTGAGAGGCATGTTTCAAAACGAGATCTTAAAAATTTCAGAATAGTTACAAAGTCACCAAAAATACATTGGGAGCAGCATGGTCCCTCAGTGGTTAGCACTGCTATCTCACAGCACCAGGGACTGAGGTTCAATTCCAGCCTCAGGTGACTGTCTGTGTGGAGTTTGCACATTCTCCCTGTGTCTACATGGGTTTCCTCCAGGTTCTCCAGTTTCCTCCCACAGTCCAAAAATGTGCAGTTAGGTATACTGGCCATGCTAAATTGTCCATAGTGTCCAGGGATGTGTAGGTTATGTGGGTTAGCCATGGGAAATACAGGATTACGAGGATAGGGTAGGGGGTGAGCCTAGGTGGAATGCTTTTTGGAGATTTGGCATGGACTTGTTGGGCCCAGTGGCCTGTTTCCACACTGTAAGAATTCTATGAAAAGAACTCATTCTATGATAAAGATTTTATACGTACTTAAGTCAGCCAAATCAAACCCTGAGTTCAGCAAAGATTTCAGACCAACCGATATTCATTTGCTTTATGGAACATACAGTCTAATGTTGTAACAGAAGCCTTAGATTGCTCAGAAACTACAAAAGAGCATGATTACAAAAGGACCAGTTTCCAGTGGTTCAACATCATATTGTGGCAAAAACACAAACTCGCATTTTGTCAATTCAGCAGAGTTGATGAAATGTACATGAATTTCAATATGTCCAACATCTAAACTGTAGAGTTCAAAGGTTAAGAAACAGTTCTAGTGTTTATATACACATATAGGATATCAAATTTAATATGTTTGAGATTGAATTTCAAAATAGTGGTGGCATATAGGTGTTGGTAACTTTTGTGAAGGGTTTTCTCTGAAAGTAAAATCACAATCCTTCTGGGGCTGTGACCTAATCTAATATCAGTTGCAGCAGATGACTGCAAATTACACACCAACTGGGTTTGGTTAGAAATCTGCAGGTTATTAAAACTTAGAAAGATTACTCTCTCAGACTTGTGAAAAGTTTATGTCGGCAGTTTTGTATAGGACTCATCAAACTATCTCCACAGTCTACTGTTACGACACGGAAACTGACAGCCAAATCAAATCATTCAGTCATAGAGATCTAAAGCAGAGAGACAAATCCTTTGGACCATGTCATCCATGCCAGTCAAAACAACCAACTAACTATTCTAATCCATTTTCCAGCACTTCGCCCATAGTTTTGTATGCCTTGGCATCACAAGCGCACATCGAAATATTTCTTAAATGTTATGAATGTTTCTGTCTCTACCACCCTTACAGGCAGTGAGTTCCAGATTCCCACCATCCCCTGGGTGAAAAAGTTCATTTCTAAACCTTCTTCCCCAATGCCCCTGATTAGTGATCCCTCTATCAAAGGGAAAAAGTTTTTCCTATCTATCCTATGTATGACTCCCGTAATTTTATACATCTCAATCATGTCCCCTCTTAATCCCCTCTGCTCTGAGGAAAAGGACCCCAGTCTGTCCAATCTCTCTTCATAACTGAAACTCTCCAGTACAGGCAAAATCTCCTCTGCAGTCAATACCTCCTATAATGTGAATTCCAGAACTGCACACAAAACGCTAGCTGTGGCCTAACCAGCATTTTATACAGTTCCAGCATAAGCTACCTGCTGTTAAACTCCATGCCTCATCTAATAGAGGCCTTCTTAACCACTTTATTCATCTGTCCCGATAGCTCAATGGACAGCTGTATATGTGGTCCCTCTGATCCTCAGTACTTTCCCGGGTTCTACCGTTCATCATGTGATCCCTTGCTTTGTCTGTGCTACCCAAGGGTATCACTTAACATATATCTGGATTAAATTCACCAACGATCCTCAGACAGCACCTTCCAACCCACAACCACTTCCATCCACAAGGACAAGGACAAGGACAGCAGATATATGGGAATACCACAACGTTCAAGTTCCCTTCTAAGCCACTCACCATCCTGACTTGGAAATATATCACCGTTCCTACACTATCACTGGGTTAAAACCCTGGAATTCCCTCCCTAATGGCATTGTGGGTCAACACACAGCAAGTGGACTGCAGTGGTTCAAGAAGGCAGCTCAGCACCACCTTCCCAATAGCAACTAGGAATGGGCAATAAATGCTGGCCAGCCAGCAATGCCTACATTCCACAAAATGAATAAATAAAAATTCCATTTGCCACTGATCAGTACATCTGACTAGCTGTGTATATCCTCCTGTAATCTAAAGCTATCCTCCTCACTATTTACCAATCCACCATTCTTTGTATCACCTGTAAACTTACTGATTAACACTCTTACATTCAAGTCTAAATCATTTATATAAACCACAAACTGCAAGGGTCCCAACACTGACACCTGTGGGACCTCACTGGACAGACGTCCAGTCAGAGAAACACCCCTTGACTATCATCCTCTGTTTCCTGCCACTCGGTCAATTATGGATCTAAATTGCCAAATTTCCTTGGATACCTTGGGCTCTTACTTTTGCTATCAGTTTCCTATGCAAGACATTATCCAAAGCCTCGCCAAAGTCCCAATAGACTACATCAAAAGCATTGCGCTCATCTACACACCTGTTCACCTCTTCCAAAAATTGAAACAATTTTTGTCAGGCATGATCTACTCTTAACAAAACTACGCTGACTGTTCTTGATTAATCCCTGCCTTTCTAGTTGCAAATTATATTCTGTCCCTCAGAATTGTTTCCAATAGTTTCCCTGTCAGTAAGGTGGCTGATTGTGCCACCCTGTGACATCATTGTGCAAGTTCCTGTATTCACAACATAGTAAAATTGAAATATTCATTAATCCTCAAAATTGACTTCATTGGTTCCTAACCAGATGTTTTGAAAAACCAGTACCAGATTTTGTGAATAACT
Source organism: Rhincodon typus (assembly GCF_021869965.1). Taxonomy (NCBI): domain Eukaryota; kingdom Metazoa; phylum Chordata; class Chondrichthyes; order Orectolobiformes; family Rhincodontidae; genus Rhincodon; species Rhincodon typus. Next base: position 108,491,810 of record NC_063335.1, on the reverse strand, counting down.
GATACCAGGCACCCGGTTTATAGCTTAAACAAAAGAATTAAGAATTTATTAGCAGCACAGTAACTTTAACAGAGCAAAATTAAAAACAAGGTAATCTAATTACTGTTTAAGATTTAAACTCAAACCTTTTTAATTCTAGCCCCCACTCTCACACAAAGACAGACAGACAAACAGGCACAGTTAAGGGATAAATCAAAAGGGAAAAATAAATGAGATGTAACTGGCCAGTTCAATTGAGTAGTCTTCATGATTCATAACATCACCAGCATATGGAATTATGTATTGCTTGGTTTCTGAAAACACTGATGTATGCAGATAGTTTCCAGTAGGCTCTGAGGAATAATAATTTAGTTCTTATAACTGAGATTCTACTAACTTATCTCTCAATGATCTGATAATAAGAGGACAACCAGTAGCAACCAAACCTCTGTCCTGTAGCTTTCACGGGTACAATCCTTCCGACCTAAACACAGCTCATAAAACTAGTTCAAACTCTGGTCTGACTCTGCAAGACTGACTGTCTCTTCAAGAGGTCCTAGGTAATATTCAGCATCTGCCATCCACTTAAGCATTAGGTCTCACCGGAGTCAACTTGTTAGCAAGAAACAAGCTGCAATTAACTTTCAGGCCTGGCCTCAATAAACAAATAACAGCTTGTTTATTCTTTTTTTTAAGCAGAAGCCGTTGCACACAGTCCAAAGGTTACCTTTAAAAAGGTAATCACTAAGTTACAGATGATACAAAAAAAATTGTGGAATGGTAAACAGTGAAGAGGATAGCCTTAGATTGCAGGAGGATATACAGAGCTCTTCGCTCACAGTTCATAGCTCCAAACCAAAAATTGATTTGGAAATAAATGAAAAAATCAGTGAGAGTTCCAACACTACAGCAAGGAAACTATCATGAGCCCAGTTAATTGGAATAGTAAAGAGCTGAGTTATGAGATGTAACTTCTCTGGACTCGAGATTCCATAATGGATAGTGAAGGGAAGCAGGTTGAAACTTTGTTTTAATGAGAATTGTGAGAATCATTCTAACTACTAAGTATATTTAAATACTTGGTTTGTTAATTATCACTTATCACTTCTCCACAGTTCGCACAGTGGGAATAAATATTTCCTGTGCATATTAAATTGATAATGAGGATAGAAACTATTTTGTCACCAAACATGGACTTGCTCTTTGCTTATGTAATCAAAGCTGAAATGATTTACAAACAACAATCAGTTTTACTATTGTTGCTAAATTCATAGGCTATTATGTGACACATTGGACATGATTTTCTGTCCCCAAGAAAGCTATAATAGTGACGAGCTAATTGGGCAAAAGTCCAAAAATTAAATTTTTTGTTGTTCATTCATGGGATGAGAAGCATTTATTATCCATCCCTCGATGCCCTTGAGAAGATAGTGGGGAGTGGAATAGCTTCAGTTTGCTTATCATGCTATACCCATAATAATGTTCAAAAGTGACTTCCAGGATTTTGAACCAGTGATAGTAAAGGAACAGTAATATATTTCAAAGTCAGGATGGCGAGTGGCTTGGAGGAGAACTTGTAGGTGATGTGGTTCCCATATGTCTGTTAGCCTTGTCTTTCTAGTTATGAAGTTTTACAATTCTAAAAGAGGCCCTTATCTATTGTAATCTAATTTCCATCACTTGGCCTGTAACCTTGTATGCTGTAGCATTTTAAGTAATCATCTAAATACTTCTTAAATATTTTGAGTGTTTCTGCCTCTACCACCCTTTCAGGCAGTGAGTTTCAAACAAATCTGTGCCCCCTGGTTATTCATGCCTGTACTAGGAGAAAATGTTTCTTCCGCTTTACCATGTCTATGTCCCTCATAATTTTGTAAACTCAATGAGGGCATCCCTCAGCCTCCTCTTCATTAAGGAAAACAACCCCAACCTTCTCTTGGCTGAAAAGTTTTAGCCCAGGAAACTTCCTGGTGAAGTTCATCTGCACCTTCTTTATTGCAATCACAGCCTTCCTACAATGCACAAACAAAGCTGCAAACAGTACTCTAGCTGTGGTTTAACTAACATTTTATACAATTCAACCTCTCTGCTGTTAAAAACAAATATCCCCCATGCCTTCGTAACCATCTTTTCCTGGAACAGCAATGCACATTACAAACAATAAGGGACACAGCACCATGCACAGCAGTATGCCATTGGGTGCAGGTTTCTAGTTTCAAAAACAACATTTGATAGTAACCCTCTGCCTCCTGACATGAAGCCACTTTTGAATCAAATTTGCCAAATTCCCCTGATCCCCTTGATCAGTTTCCCATGTGACGGTACATCAATTGCACAACCCTTATGTACACACAAATTAAATCAAAATCTCCTACTAACAAAGCAATGCTCATTATCCTTGATTAATCCTTGTCTCTGTAAGTGGAGGTTTATTTTATTCCTCAGATTTTTTTCCAATGGTTTTTCTATCACTGATGTTAGATTTACTTGCCTGTGGTTTTGTGGTTCATCCTAATACCATTCTTGAATAATAGATGGAACACATGCTGTTCAGGACTTGGCCAGGTGCAAGACTTACCTCTGTGAAGGCATAACCTGGAGCTTCAAGAGCAGAGATGTCTGGGCTAAAGCATGTCTTTACTAAGACTGGACTTTTATTTACTGTTCTCACAGATCTGCTGAAAGCAAAAGAAGCATGGCACAGATCAACCAAGGAAAGTCATGGCAATAGATCTGAATTTTTCAGTACACTGAGATCTGTACAGTGCCCCCTAGAGAAGAGAATTAGGGGTGAACCCATCCGTGCTCCGATGGGTCTGGTCTAACACCCAAGACAAGATTTCCACCCTTATTTGGGGTGACTGACTGCCCCCAGCAAGGCAGGTTTCATGGGGAATGCGTTAGATAGGCTGATGCATGGGCAGAATAAAAAGGAGAATATAATGGGAGAATAATATGGGATCCCAGAGGCCAGTTAAGGATGCAACTCCACCGCTACCTCCACCTTGCCTGCCACCATCCAGCATATTGAAAGATACCAAACTGAATATTTGGTGTGGTGGTTAAATTCCAATGGCAACTGGATAAACTGTTTAAAGGCCTTAGTTGGCTCAAAGACAGGCAGGCCTCACAATGGCTTACCAGCACCGATAAATTGAGATAGTTCAGAGCTGGCGGGTTGGTGGCGGGCATGTTGTCCATGGTGGTATAGGTGCTATTCCCTCCCCACATGTGTTGGTCACAAAATCCAGACTACAGGCATAGAAGAATAGCCCTTGAAAGTGTTTGCATGTCTTGTCCTATCATGATTAAATTAACTAAAAATGGTCTTTTCACCAATTAAGTTAATAATGATTATTTATAGCCTAACATAATTATCAACAAATAGAGTCATAAAGTCATACAGCACCATACAGACCCTTCGGTCCAACCAGTCCATGCCATACATAATCCCACACTGAACTAGACCCACCTGCTCCTACGCTCCAGTAAAAAAAAGTCCCAGTCTATCCAGCCTTTCTTTTTAACACAAATCTTCCATACCCGGCAACATCCTGGTAAATCGCTTCTGAACCTTCTCCAGCTTGATAATATCCTTCCTATAACTGGTGAACCAAAACTAGACACAGTATTCCAGAAGAGGCCTTACCAATATCCTGTACACCCTCAACTTGACTTCCCCATTCTTATACTCAAAGGACTGAACAATGAAGGCAAGCTTGCCAAACACCTTTTTAACCATCCTGTCTATATGTGATGCAAACTGCAAAGGACTATATACCTGCACCCCGATGTCCTTCTGTTCTAAAATACTACCCAAGGCCCTACCATTAATTGTATAAGCCCTACCCTTGTTTGTTGTACCAAAATGCAATACCTCACCTTTATCTGGATTGAACTCCATCTGCTATTTTTCAGCCTATTGACCTGTTTGATCAAGAGCTCTTTGTAATCTTAGAAAACCTTCTTCACTGTCTACTCTGCCATCAATTTTGGTGTTGTCTGCAAACTTACTAACCATGCCTTCTATATTCTCCTCCAAATCATTTATACATTAATGACAAATGAAAGAGGACCCAGAACCAATCCCTGTGGAGCACCGCTGGTCACAGGCCTCCAGTCCAAAAAGCAACCCACCACCATTACTCTGCTCTTGCCGTTAAACCAATTATGATTCCAATTGGCAAGCTCACCCTGAATCCCCTGTGACCTAACTTTACTAATTAGTCTACTGTGTGGAATCTTGTCAAAGCTTTATTGAACCCAGGATGCTTGAGACTGTTGATGACACCCCTCTCAAGAAGGGACTTATGTCCACGAATGTACTCTCATCTCCCAAACTTATATGCTTAGTTACCTCAGCACAATTGTTGTCTTCTCTGCATCCCAGCATGCTGCTTCCAATTCCCACAATTGCCGGTATAAATTGATGGAAGGCAACTGCTATCTTGGCAAAGCCTTCTGCCCTGGCTGCAGCAATGACCTTGTCATGGGGAAGCAAAATGAAGCCATGTGATTTGTTACAAACTGCATCAGTAACAGCCTTCCTATGTTTGAAGGTTGAGGATAAATAGATCTCAAAAAGGTACGCAGTAGATCCTTGGAAATAGGCAGCTGTCACTTGTTGGCCACTGGGTTTGGATAGCCACCAACCCCTTTAGGTTGCAAATTCCTCTCCTGCAGGTGCCAGTTCTGTGACTGTGCCCAGGATCCTTAGTCTGCAGTGACAGGGTATTTTGCTCAGCTGGAGAAAACTGCATCGAGGACAATAAACTCTGGCCTCCTATGGAGAACCCTTGGAAGCAGTTCATTAGGTCCTGACAGCTTGTCTGCCTTTGGTCCCATAAATTTGTAAGGTACTTTGTCCCTCATGGTAGAGACAGTTGCAAGACCTTTCCTTCAATTAGGCACTTGTCTATATGGTATCTTTGGGATATTTACAGTATCTTCTACCATGAAGACCAATGCAAAATATTGGTTCAAATTATCTGCCATTTCCATATTCCACATTAACAATCCTGCAGTTGCTTCCTCCAACAGTCCCACACTGAATTTAGCTACTCTCTTTTTATATACACACAAAATCATTTGCTGTTTGTTTTTATGTTTCTTACCAATTCATTTTCAGTATCAATTCCTATTTATTAACTTTTTAGACATCTGCTGCAGGCTCCAATAACATTCCTATCCTCTGGCCTACTACTAGTTTTCATTGCTTTGTATGCATTGTTTTTGCTTGGATATGCTTCTTGGGTGGTTCATTCTTATCATCGAGTCTTCCTTTTTGATCAGAATAAATTTTTGCTGAGCATTGTGAAATATCTGCTTACAAGACCGCTACTGCTCATCTGCAGATCTTCTCCTTAGTTTATTTTCCCAGCCTGTTTTAGACAACCTTTTCTTCCTACTTCTGTAATCTTCAAACTTAATTTCAAATCCTGCCATGTTGTAATTGTCATCCCTGCAGAACCATTAACTATAAGATCTCTTATTATTCCTACTCTATTACAAATTATTCGATCTAAAATAGCCTATTCCCAGGTAGCTTCTGCAACATACTGCAACAATCCTTGATGTACTGTTCCATTTTACACTTGCTGTTCTGATTTGTCCAGTCAATATTTAGATTAAAATTGTGATGACAATTGTATGCCCTTCTTACATGACTCCATTATTTTCTGATTTATACACTGTCCTGCAGTGAAACAAATCCTCAGGGGCCAATAGACAATTCCCACCATGACTTCGTTTCCTTGCCATTCCTTATTCCCATCCAAACCAATTCCACATCATGATCAATTGCACCAAAATCACTATTCAATACCACACTGATGTCTCCCTTTATCAACAAAGCTATCCGTCTGCTTTTTTCTTTTAGCCTTGTCTTCCAGAGTTTGGAATACCCTTGAGTATTGAGTTCTAGTACTGATCACCCTGCAACCATGTCACTGTAATAGCTATAAAGTTGTATTTATTTATTATTATTTCTGGCATCAACTTATCTGCCGTGTTACAAATGCTACATGCATTCAGATAAAAAGCCTTAAGGTTTGACTTTTTACCATTATTACTTAATTTGGTTCCAGTATCTGCTGCGTTCTTCTGGTCATATTTTCATTACCTTCCAGTCACACTTTGATTCTTGTTTGCCTCTTCACTACCCTATACTTCTGCTCTCTTGCTTCTTTTTGATGTTTTAAACTTCCTTTCAATTGAACCCTCTCCCCACACCATCCAACTAATGAGATTAAGGCCCTATTTACAACCCTAATTGTAGATTGGCTAAGACTCTTTCTCTTACCCCAGTACACGTGGCAGTGCCCCATGAATTGGAACTCATTTCTCTGATGCCAATATATGAGCTGCACATTAGCCTCTTTATTCTAAATACAGATGTGCTGCAACATGTCACATGCCCAGCCATCACATGTTATCTCTTTTAGAAGTTAATTTCTTAACTGTACTGTTCAGCTGCAATTTTGTCTTCTGAGTTAAACCCACCTGGTCAATCAAAAGAGACCTGGAAGAAATGCCCACCAATCACCTCCCTGTATTTTGGATTGCCTTTTTGAATTATAGGCCACAGGGACACTTTTAAGGTTGCCTGTGATTACTTCTGCTTCATGGAGATGACTATGATAAATTTGTAACAGTATGGTCAGTATTGCTTGTGACCAGAATTTGTATCCAACATAGTCAGTCACAGGGTATGAAAACAAATTATAAGTTGAGTGGGAAAATATGAAATTGTCTATTTTGACAGAAAGAATTTTAAAAAGTATATTACCTAATTTGTGACAGGTTGCAATGCTCAGAGATTGGGGAGAATAGGAAATTGCACGTAAGTGAAGTAGTATTTGATACTACTAAGATGTAATTATTTGCAAATAGTATGCTCACTATAAAATTCTCAACTCAGTATTAGAATCTTGTGTAGAAAGTCAGACATTTTTTTCTCAGGATCCAGAATCTCATTTTCTAAATCTCAACAAATTTTCCCAATTGACTGTCCATTGCTGACATTGTTGAGAGACTGAGAGAATTTCACTATTTGTAAATCATACACCATAGCACCTAATCTCTCTGCATTGCAATTTCTCAGTTATTCTCCATTTAAGTAGTGCACTGCTTTTTCATCTACGCTGCCAAAGTGAATTAATTCACATTTTCCCACATTACAGTTCATCTTCCAGATTTTTGCCCATTCACTCAACCTACCTACCAACCTAATTGTTCTATAATTGCTGCCTTACTGCATTTTCAAATAAACACATATATGTACTACATTCCAATCTGATAGAACTCTTCATGAAGTGAGGGAAGTTTGGAAAATTAAAATAGACCCACGTACGAGCTCATTAGCATGTATCAACTATAGTGAATACAACAGCAACGTATTTGTTCATCTTATCTACTATTTCCTTTTATTTATTATTAACGCACATTCTAACTCTTTGGAAGATCAACACTCATCTTATTTACTCCCTTCCCTTTTAAATATCTGTAAATATTATTGCTATCCATTTTGACATTTCAGTTTTTCTCTCACCTTTTTTCTCCTGATTAATATTTTAGTCATTCTTGGCCATTCCTTCGCATTATGGCTAAGAATCTGATCTGCCACTCATCTCTGTGCAGCTATATGAAGTAACTTCACTTAATGGTTGTGAATATTTGGAATTCTCTACCCAATAGGTTTGTAGATTCTCCACTGTTGAATTCATTAAAGGCTGGGATGGTAAGACTTTTGGTTTCTGAGTGAATCAAGGAATAAATGGAATGGGTGAGAAAGTGGAATTGAATCCCAAGATTGTATTGAATGGCAGCAGATCAAATTTGATGGGCCACAAGGTCAACTCCTTCTCCAGTTTCTTGTCTTCTTGTTCTTGTGAAAAAGAAACAGAAAATATTGTAAATAGACAGGAAGTGCAGCATATGCAGGGTGGGAAACCCATCTCTAGTTAATTATATCAAGGCAGGAATCCCCACTAGTATTCAACAAATACTGAGTGGAAAAGTCATCATGCAGGGAGCCCAAAATGCAAAATCTGTCAGGTTGACATGTGGGCTTCCATAAGGATTGCTTATTCAAAAGAACTCAGTGCCTGATCAAGAAGCCCAGTTTTGGAATGACAAAATCTAATGAGAGTCAACATATTCCCCTTTCTTCTGAAATCCATTGTCCCCATATAGCAACCCCTTCCCCAACACCAGCCACTCACCCGTGGCCTGGAACCTTGTTGATCCCTGCCGTCTGTGAATATATAACCAGCATCAGCCCTGCTCCCACGTGTGCTAATTAGTGCAAGAGAATGGCTGGCCTCTGATGTGCATTAAATTCTGTAGATGTTCCCAAATGGAGGCAATGCTGGTCTCGTGCTTTATTTCCATATCTTTTATTCCATTCCAAGATATTTAAGAGGTTTGTATAAGGAGATTTAACAGAAATATAATTATAGAAAGGATATTTGCTTTTTAACAATTTGGGTGAAATTATATAGGCCCAATGCTATCAACTAGATCTTACATGCAGGAGGTTGCTATTGGAGCATCACATATAAACTGCCCAAGATCTTCCATTTATTAATCTAAAATCATAGACTACACATATAATTTTCACTGCTTACTCCTTGTCTAATAGGTCCTGTTGATATGATGCCGCACTGAGAAATTTTTCTTTAAAATTATTCCCTGTGGCAAACATTTTACTTTAAAAAATTGTGCAGATTATTCCTAATACCAAGAGTACACCACATTTTGTCAAACGTAATTCTATTGGTCATTTTTAATCCTAAGTCACCATCTGTACTATTGTGGGATAATAATCACCTAGTACTTATTGTTCAATAACTTCTTCACAAGTAGATGCTGAATCTATCGTTTACTTAATCTGCATCTCTCTCTTTCTAGCCAGAAACGAAGAAAGCCAAATATTTTTCTCAAAGTTCACTTATTTCCCACAGAAATCACCTTTTACTTGTCTAGAAACATGATATTCTGAGGTTGTTGACTTGCTTGCCGATCTAGGAATTCCCATGCGTGTCTGCGTTTCGCTTGGGCTACTATGCTTACCTTGTCCCAGTTAAACTGATGGCCTTCATTGTCTGGGTGTACCGATATTAAGGAGAGTTCGTTGTGCTGTTTTGCTTCTAGTTGATGTTCTGATGGCTAGTTTCCTTCCTGTCTGTCCGATGTAATATTTGTGGCAGTTGTTGCATCGTATTTTGTAAACCACACGAATGGGGTCTTTAATCCTTTAAGTGTTAGTCGTAGAATGGCTGTGGGCTTGTGGGCTACCATGATTCCTAGTTGTCTTAGGAGTCTTGTTGTCAATTCTGATATGTTCTTGATGTAGGACAGTGTGGCCAGTGTGTGAGGCCGTACTGTGTCCTCCTGTTGTTGTCTGTTTTGTAGGTGTCTGCAGATGAAGTTGCAGGGATATTGGCGAGCAAGTCAACAACCTCACCCACACCCCAAGCTACAGATCTTTGCCAAAACTTTAAACATGATATTCTATTTGAGTTGGAGAACAATAGTGTTTTTAGTAAGATGAATGGCAATAGACATTTTCTTCAATACTACTCTAAAAAATATATAGTGTATATTTTTCCAGAGTTGTTTATCATGCAGTATAGTTTTTTATCCATTAAAAGATACATGTGGTTTATTTCCTCTTTTTAATGGAAACTAGTAGGCTGCAGTAAATGGCCTAGTTTATTTTTAAATTTTGGAACTTGTTTCATAATAACTGACCAGTGGTAGAGAATCATATTCACTGCTATCACTTTGTTGGATTATTGAAATTTGCTTGCTCATTTAGTTCAGTTATGTCAAACTTGTCCTGAAATAAAATTCATTTCTTTAATTTAAATGTGCAATTGAGGGAAGCTGAGTGTGTTCCCTATTATTAACATTAACAAGCAAATACAAACTGTTATCATTTATTGTTCATGTTTATTTAACATGTACTTGAAGGGATAGGATCCCACTCTAGTGATAAACAAAATTAACAGCCTTTTAGGTTTTTCACTAATATTAAATACTTCTTGTTCATGAACACCGTTCCCTCTCAAATTGTCACAAAGGAAAATATAGCCCTCAGATTTGTACGCAACTGCAGAATCTTGGAGATTCTGTCTTTTTTAAAATCTTTTGAGCATGCAGCTGTTTTGTGCACTTCTGTCTAATTTATATGTTCTATGTCATTTTAACTTTTTGTGCTGCTAGCTGCTACACTGAAGCTACCATGCTGTACTCACGGCAGTCAACTCTAGATGATATAGATGATATTCCTAAAACAAGTGAGCGTGCTCGACCTAGGCTTCGTAAAATGTACAGCGTTGATATGTCATCCTCATCGGTTGAAAGTTGCAGTATAGTGTCAAGGTGCTTTATTCATGCATGCTTAATTTCCATAATTAATCAAATATATGTATATTATATACATATATAGTATATATGTGTTTATATAATGTGTTCAGCATGACTCCTACTTTTAAACTCAGGTTTCTGTTTTGCAAAATGTAACAATACTACAAGTTACTTGATCTTGCTGTTATAAACTTAATGCTAGAAAATAGTCACTCTGACCCTGAAGTATGTGCCCAAATCTGAAATCATTCAGATCTACAAGGTCCTTTCTGTACATGCTATTTAGCCTGCAGGCTACACTAAGAATTGTGTAAAATTACAGAGTCTAGCTTCAATCCAGATCATCTGTATCAGAGTTCATATGACACACAAGCCGCTCCAACTTTAATTCCCTCTTCCTAACTTGCCGATATCCCTCTTTTGCCTTCCAACCCAAGTATGCATCAAGTCTCCAATTAAATGCATGAATACTAACTGCCTCAACCACTTCCTCAGTTCCACATTCTTTTGTGAAGAATGTCTTTCTGCATTCATTATTCTGATAAGCTATTGACTATCTTCTATTCATGCCCCTTTGCGTTGGAGTCTCCCAGAAGTTGAACCAGTTTCTCTATATCCACTATATCGAACCTGTTGGTCATTTTAAAGAACTCTTTCAGGTTATCTTTCAGTCTTCTCTCTTACAAGGGGCAGAGTACGAACAGCAGCCCATTCAATCTGACAGTTGTTTGCTTCCAATTCGGGTAATAACTTTGAAGATTTTTGTTTTGATCATAAAAAAGTGAACTGATAAAATAGCCACAACTTAAGGGAGGAGAAAAGAACTTCCCCTTTCATTGCTTGAGTAAGTAATAATGTACTTTGTGGTTTAATGTAAAGAGATACAGATAAGGTAGGTGTAAAATTCTGTCCAGATGTGTGCTGCTTTGTTTGGTCTTAATGAGGCAGTGCTGATGATGCTGCTACAGTTGATTGGTCTGCCTGGAGAATGGAGAAGGGTCCCGACCCGAAACGTCAACTTTCCTACTCCTCTGATGCTGCCTGGCCTGCTGTGTTCCTCCAACTCCACACTGTGTTATCTCTGACTCCAGCATCAGCAGTTCTTACTATCTCTGAATGCTCTTTCTTCTGCTTGTTTCCTGATGGAAAATGTGTGCATGTTAGATAATGACTGAATTGGACCCATTGTGATGCCTTTTATTTTATTAAGTAACTTGCTGACTCTTAAAGCCTATTTTACATGTCAAGAATTTTCACTTTGGTTTGGTACTGGAGGGTTACCAGTTCCAGATTCAGTGTCCATACAATGAATTATTGCCATAGAGAGAAAGGAGCAAAAAGTTATGTTCAATTCTGATGGATACAGTACAACACAAAGTAAATTAAGTTAATGCATTTCAATATTTTCTTTATCTTTTGACTCTGCACAGGTTTAATTATATTTCCACATTTTAATCACATCAATGCCATTTGACACACAAGCATGGACCCACGAATAAATATGTGAGCAGTCTTGGCATGTGGACTGAATAAGTGCATGAAGCTGGTGCAAGATGTACAGTGAATCTTTTCCTGACCAAAACAAACAAAATCTGTTGCAACTTGACGCTTAATTCATCATGGAAATTTCAAAAGTTTTGAATGGGAAAAGATTAAAAATCTAAAATTTCTTTGAACGGAAGATTGGCTACAATGTGAATTTTATTAAAGTGAACATTTCTTTTTCTTAGTGAACCAACACAATGCACAATGCTGTATTCGCGCCAAGGTACCACAGATACAATTGAAGAAGTGGAAGATGAGCAGGATGAAGAAATGACAATTCCTGTATGCACATCAGATATCATGACTGAGGAAGTTCCACCTTCGTATAGCAAAGCTGTTAGTCTTGATCGCCTATCCTTTAGTTCAGATTCAGCTGGTGAAAAACACCTTATGGCACTTACCCCAGATAGCAGGATGGATTTACTAGAAGATACAATCTTTCCAAATTTAAGCCATGAACTAACAGCCAGTGAACTGCTTCTTAACAAGTAAGGTGGAATTTTAGTTATATGTCTTTCTTCTATTGAGTTAGCATACATCTTTAATGCAATTCCATTGTCTTACATTTCAGAATGTTTTATGATGAAGAGTTAGAAGAGTCAGAAAAATTCTACAAAGCCCAGCCTCGAGCACTACTCCTATTCTTCGCTCTATATAATACCTTAGTAGCTCGTTCGGAAATGTTATGTTTCTTTGTCATTATACTAAATCACATGGTTTCTGCTTCAATGATTACGCTGGTACTTCCTATTCTCATCTTCCTCTGGGCTATGTTATCTGTACCCAGGCCAAGCAAACGTTTCTGGATGACAGCCATTGTGTATACTGAGGTATGTTGAATTTTTGGAGTCTGTTGTAATTTATTTACATTTTTTAATACTTAATTTCCTTTTATTGTGGCTAAACATAGTTTTACAATATTAATGGGAACTACGGTAATGTTGTCTATTCAATATTACTGGAATGGGAAAGTTAAGTGTAATGCTAGCTCTTTATAAATCTTTGAAATATCAAATCTAAAATACAAATGTATGTATGGGATTATAGGCAGGGAAGGAGAAGGTAACTGAGAATAATCAAAATATCTTAGGATTTGAGAATGTAGTTACATTGCGTAAGTTGCTCCTAAGCATCTGTTATTTTGCTCAATTAGACATACTTTTGTCAATGATACACAATTTATAAGCTCAAGCTATGAATTAGTACAGTCTTGGGTGAAGCTACAATGGGGAAGGTAATGCCATTCATCTTGTTTATGGTTTGTGGGACCTTCTGTTGTGATTTCGACAAAAATATATTTCATTATGTTTCACATGTACATGTGTTGGTCTCAATTTCAATGGCTGAGGGTGTGAAAGTTCTGCAAAATGAAAAAGTTTCCTTAAATAATATTTACCTGAACCAATTCTGTCTTCTCTTTAACACCCTGGAAATTCTATGGCCTCACCCATTGATAACTTAAAACCATTCAAATGCTCTCCTGGATAGCATCCCATCTTTCACCCTTTGTTCCTAATATCCTAAATTATACAATTCCTATTCATGCACCACTTCTCTCCTTGGTGGTCTGGCAATGCCTCAATTTTAAAATGTTCATCCATACTTTCAAATTCCTCCATACTTTCCCACTCTCTATCACTGAACCTCCTCTTGAGTCCTATATCTGTGCTGCATTCCAATTCCAGTCTCTTCCATTGCTGTTTTTTTTTTACTTGCTATTGACAGCATTGCCTTCAGTTGCTTTAGCTCTGACTTCTGGAATTCCATTCTGAAGCTTCTCTGCCTCTCTAGTTCTGTCTGTTCCTTTTAAGCACTCATTAAAATCCGTGATCAAGCTATTAGTCACCTGTAATGTTCTTTTAGGTGGCCTTTCATGGAGAGTGTGGACTACTGCCTTCAAGAGAGATTGAACCCCGGAAGCTACTCTGTCAGATTATGTAACTTATTGGTGACATTGGTGCCAACCCAGTGGTTGCTCTGTTGGGGAGGTGATGGCATAGCGGTATTGTCACTAGACCAATAAATTAGAGTCCCAAGCTTATATTCTGGGGACATGGGTACAAATGCCATCATGGCAGCTGGTGAAATTTTAATTCAATAAAGATCTGGAATTAAAAGCTGGCCTAATATAGATATGGTCACTATTGTCATGGATTTCCATCTGGTTCACTAATGTCCTTCAGGGAGGGAAGTCTGCCATTCTTACCAGTCTGGCTTCCATGTGATTAAGACTCTCGTCGATGTGATTGACTCTTAACTGCCCTCTGAAATAGCCTAGTAAGCCACTCAGTTCAAGCGCACTAAGTGATGGGCAATAAATGTTGATTCAGCCAATGACACCCACATCCCACGGACAAATAAAATGATGTCAAAACCAGAATACTAACAATGCACATTGTTATTGGCATGTTCCACTTGGCTCAGGAACATTTATGTCATGAAATATGTATTACTCGTTATTGCCTGCCCTCTATTCTTCACAAACTTCAGTTATTCCAGAACAATAGGGCCTTTTATATATGGAACACATGTTTTCCTTATCAAATTGAGTACACATATTTGAGTGTTTCAATATTTCCAATAAATATTTCTAACTATTAAGATGTCTGGCCAGAATACAAAATTGGAAAACTGCTTTTAAAATTTTAAAGAATTGGAATCCATATTCAAATGATTTTTTATTTCAAAAAGTTCTTTGTTAATAATTTGTTCAGGTCAAATCTCTACACAGATTGTTAATGGCTAAAACATTAATATTGCAGACCTCTGTTGCATCAACAAATTGTCATTCAAATTGAGTATATTTCATGAGAGTTTTACAGACACTATAGTTTAAAACTTGAAAGATGGAATTCAAAACTATTTTCAGCAAATTCAAGCCTCATGAACTTAAAATGCTATTCTGATAAAAGTCGTTAAAATTCCAATCAAATAAGTATGAGAAATGGGAACAAAGAGGTTGCAGTTACGATAATATGTTCAGTTTTAGGGTAACTATTAGAAATAAGTGAGTAAAGTTAAATAGATCTGGAAAAAAAATACAAAAATATAATCTTATAGAGGAGCTTAAAATACATTGGAATAGTCAAGTCTAAATGGATATTTAGTAGCTTTTTTTAAAAATTATGCAGCCTTTCAGGCCATTCAGTGAGTTAGTGACATGAGTTAATCAGTGATAATTCACTCTTTTTCAATAGCAGATGTAAGGGTGCCAGGACTGAGGCTAGGTTATGCATGAATTTTCAGTAATAATTCACCAACCCAAGAAAGAAACACATTTATGTATTTAATTATGACTTCACTCACGTAGCCATATTTTAATCAGCTCCTAGAGTGCACAGAACCCCTGACACTCCTGCTTATATCTGTCAGCTAGAACTCCCTGATTAGACGAGGTTAGCAGCCCCAATCAGGGAACTCATATTCTACAAGATCCATCTGGCTGACCTTATTCCAATCACTACAACTGGGAATCAGGAGAAGACACCATTGGTTGGAGTCATACCTAACACAAAGGAAAAGGGTTGTGGTTATGAGAGGAGAAATCATTTCAACCCTACAACATCCATGCTGAAGTTCCTTAGGCACCCAGGCCCAACCATCTTCAGCCACTTCTTCAATGACCTTACCTCCATTATAACGGTCAAATGTGTGAATGTTTACTGATGATTGCACAATATTCAGTACCATTTGCAACACCTCAGATACTAAAGCAGGTGGTGACTATGCACAGCCGGTCCTAGACAATATCCAGGCTTAAGCTGATAAGTGACACTCAACACTCGTGCTTCACAAGTGACAGGCAATGACCAGTTCTAGCAAGTGAAAATCCAAACATGACTCCTTGATGTTACTGAAACCCCCACTATCAACATCCTGGGGATTGCCATTGGCCAGCAACTGAAATGAACCAGCCATATAATTACTGACTACAAAAGCGTATCAGAAGCTAGGAATTCTGTGATAAGTAACTTAGCTCCTGTCTCCCTAATATCTGACAATCATCTCAGAGTCACAAGCCAGGAATGTAATGTAATATTTTACACTTGTCTGGATAGGTGCAGACATAGTAACACTGAAGAACTTGACCTTAGCAATGACAAAGCAGTTTGTTGATTGGCACCCCAGCTAATACCTTCAACATTCACTCCCTCCAACACCGATAGAGAGTGGTCGCAGGGTCACTGGACTCAAAACGTTAACATTAGAACTATGTACCTGTTCCTTTCATACTATGGGGTAAAAATCCTGGAATTCCCAGCCTAACAGCACATCCCAAGGACTGCAGCTGTTTCAAGAAGATATCTCACCAGGGTAACTGGAGATTGGTCGTAAATGCTAGCCTAATCAGTGATGCCCCCATCCTATGAACATTTTTTTAGAGTATGGATTATTGCTGTTTAAACGCAAGACTCCTATGAGCACTGGGCATCAGAGTAGCACACAAACCGACATCAGCCCTACGACAACTGCTCACCCAAACCAAAAACCCATTACCCACTATGGACAGGACCAATGTCATATACAAGATTCCATAGAGAGAATGTAACAAACACTACATTGTGTCAAAGAGGAAGGAAATTAACAACAAAGGTACACGAACATCAATTGGCTACAAAAAGACATGACCAATACTCACTCATCTCTAACCACATGGATAAGGAGAACCACCAATTCGACTGGGATAGCACCAAGATCACGGGACAATCAAAGCAGAGACAAGCACGGGAATTCCTAGAAGCCTAGTACTCTATGAAGAAAGCCATCAACAAACAAATAGAGCTCGACCCCACTGCGAAGGAAAACCAGAAGTGAGGTAATCCAGCTCAACGGACTCCAGAGTTCAAATAACAGGCGGGAAAACACAACAGCACTTCATCGGAGGCTGCACTGATGACGTTACCCAGCAGGGTAATGAAATGTCTGCGGAAAAACAATGAAGCAACCAACCACAATAGAAGATAATTATTTGAAATGCAGGGAGTTGACAAAAAAGCAGGAGCGTGAGATTCATTTTAAATTGTTCTTGTAAAGAATTCAGCATAGCTGCGTTCAGATGTATAGCTTTTTTCTAACTTTTAACATCAATGGTTTTAAGAAACACAGTCTCACATCCAAAGATATGTCAAAGATATATGATGCCTTTCTAATTCCTTTGTGGAGTTTGAACAGAATTTATTCATGCAAGTAAAATAGACATCCCTGATTTATTTATCCCTAATAAAGTAAAATATTAACTGTGGATGCTTGTAATACATATATACCTAATTGATAATGTTTTATGCTGGTCCTTTTCTGTATTTCCCAAAGTACCATAAATATTTAATTTCATTGAATTGGACTGGATGATGATGCCAATGAGACTGTTTATGTAAAGCTATCATATTTCACCTTCTTACAGGTAACAATTGTGATCAAGTACTTTTTCCAATTTGGATTTTTTCCATGGAATGAAAATTTGAGTATAACTCGAGAAAAACCTGATTTTCCCCCAAATATAATTGGCATTGAGAAGAAGGAAGGCTATGTGCATTATGACCTTATACAGCTGCTTGCACTGTTCTTTCACCGATCCATTTTAAAGGTAATATGCTGTCATTTCCCTTCCTGAAGGAAAAATACACTGCCAAACTGTCTTTTCTGTGCATTCTTACGTGGAAGATTGCAAAAAGGTATCCTATTATGTGTTAAACAAGATATCCAACATCTGACGTCATAAAAGGTAATTCGTGGAAAATGCAGGAAAAACATTGTGTTGGTGATGGGTAAACATTGGAGCATGGACTCACCTCTTTGTCTCAGATTTTAACAAGCCTACAAAGTAGTTTTTGAATATCTTGTTCTTATTTCAGCATGTATGTAAGATTTTGGGGTTAACCTCAAATTTTAATTGAATTAAGTGATGTTCAATGCAGAGAAGTGTGAGGCTATGTGGTTTGATTGGAAGAATATTGAAAGACAATACAAAATAGGGTGTACAATTCTATAAGGGTACAGGAGCAGAGCAATGTTGGTATATATATGTTATTGAAGATGGCAGGACAATTGGAGAGCATGGTTAATAAATCATACTTGCATAAGATACTTGTTAAGCCTCAGCTGCAGTATTATATAAAGTTGTGGCACCACATCATAGAAAAGATGTGAATGCATTGTAGAGAATGCAGAAGGGATTTACAAGAATGGTTCCAGGAATTACAAACTTCATTTATGAAGATAGATGAAGAAGTTGGGGCTGTTCTATTCGTAGACAAGATGGCTGAGAGGAGATTTGATAGAGGTTTTCAAAATCACAAATGGGCTGTATAGAGTAGATAGGGAGAAGCTGTTCCCACTTATGAAAGGAACAAGAGCAACTGGACAGAGATTTAAAGTGACGCCTAAAAGAAGCAAGGGTTTTGAGAGAATGGCTGAGGTTACTGGCTCAGCCTCTCCCTCACCTGAGGCATGGTGACCCTCAGCTTAAACTACCATCAGCCATGTCTCTCTAAGCAGGACTATGGTGACTTTACCTTTACCACCACATCTAGAGAAGGAAAAGTGATGGTTGGGAGTGCACCCTCAGCACTAGGCCCTGCCTGGTTGCCTGGTACACCTCCAAAGCCTGCATGCCCCCTTTAACATCCCACTACTCCGACAGTCCGTTTCTACCCATTCCCCCAACATGGAGACTCACCACTTGAACTTCATTTGCAACTGTAAGAAAAAATAATTTTACTAAAACATTTTTTTGCATTATATTACACTGACACTGTAGGGACATATAAACAAAAGTAGAGCCATTCACCCGATGAGACATTTAATATGATTATGGCTGAAGGAACGCTTCAGTGCATTTTACCACGGTTTCCTTGTAACTCATTATGCCATCAGTACTCAGAAAATATTGGCAATTCTCTGTTGGTTCTGTATCTCCTAAGATTTTCATTTCTGTTGAAGTGACTGGAAAGGACAGCTAAGAGAGGTGTGGAACAGGGGCTAAATGGAATTCACTACCTTACATTGTCATCCAAACGTAGAATTATCCACTGAATGTGTAACTTGTATGATAAGGTCACAACTATTCAGAATGTTGAAATTGTTTAGTTCATGAGAAATGGTGAAAGAAATTTTTATTTTTTTAATTTTTTTTCTTTTATGAATGATTTTCAACTGGTGCTTTCTATATATAACAATGCATTCTAGGGATTGGAATCATTGTAAGCCAGTCACATTTGAGCTTATAATTAACAATACTAGATGAATTATCCAATTATTATCAGTTTTGTAGTATAGTCATGTGAGTGGTAAAGAAAATATATGTATTAATTGTTCTGGTGATAACTACATGCTTATTTTGTAAAAATTTCATTCTAGTGTCATGGTTTATGGGATGAGGATGAAAAGAATGAAAATGCCTCAGCTAAAGATGACATGGAACAAGATCATCTGAATGAGTCTCAGAGAAAGAACTCCATAGGTTCTTTAAAATCAATTAATTTGCAAGCATCAATGGATTCCATACATGTTCACTTTCCAGAACAGACAACAGCCAGAAGACCAAGTTCAACAGGTTCACAGATCTCAAATCGATCGTCACATAGATCACAAAGAGGTAATCACATATTTTTATATATTTGAAGCATGAGAAAAGATGTGTGAAATTTTGAGTGCTGAAACTTCTTAATAGTTGAAAATGTTACTTTTAGCTTAATCATCAGCAAATGTGCCAGCAGTAGAGGTCTCAGTGCAATAACATTAGCTGAGATTTTTGCAAATATAAATGAGCTGTCTATGGAAAAACTTTCAAATTCAATGGTTTGAAATTTCTTCAGGAATCAAATATGAGACTAAAACCTTTTAATAAGTGCTAAGAATATTTATTATAATAGATATAATCTAGATTACATTGTAATAATGAATTCATGGAGAGTAGGGAATTAAAGATAGTTAATTCACTATTCCATTATTGATTTACAAGGAAGTAAATATTCAATAATTTCTAAATTTGACATGGTGTGTTGGTCATATGTTCAGCAAAGAATAATATGAAAATTCTACATTAAATTTTAAGAAACTTTTCAAGACAACCTAGAAATCAACTTGATATTCAGACAAATGTCAAGATTCAACAAATATGCTATACTTACAGTCCCACTTTGACTTTATAGAAGGTAGATGTATCTTTGTCTCGACTTTTCTTTAAAAGCAGTAAAAAAGGAGATCATCCTAGACCTCTCCAAGGTCAACTGTGAAATTTTACTGTTTTTCTTGGACTAAATTCCAATTTGCAGAAATGCTTATAATTTCACAGTCAGTTAGCTGTGAAAATTCACTGCTTGATTTTTGCTTTGATTTGCTTTTTAAACTCTACAGCTGTTCTCTGACCTCCTATGTGGTCTCTCCTGAAACCAAATCTCCTGCTCTATCTTTCCTCTCCTTAAAGTATCAGTGTTTTAATTCCTTTTTTGAAGTTCCAGAAATAAAGCAAAAAACTGATAAAAACATTGGCCACTTTTGGGAAAATCTTTTGGAATATTATGTTCAATTGTGGTCTCCCTGCTATAGGAAAGATGTTCTTAAACTTGAAAAGGTTCAGAAAAGATTTACAAGGATGTTGCTGGGGTTGGAGGGTTTGAGGTATGGGGAGAGGCTGAATAGGTTGGGTCTATTTTCCCTCGGAGCATTGGAGGCTGTGGGGTGACTTTACAGAGGTTTATAAAATCATGAGGGGCATGGAGAGGGTGAATAGCCAAGGTCGTTTTATGAGGGTAGAGTCCAAAACTGAAGGGCATAGGTTTAAGGTGAGAGGGAAAAGATTTAAAGTGGAGCTAAGGAGAAATGGCTTCATGCAGAGGGCGGGGTGTGTATGGAATGAGCTGCCAATGAAAGTGGTGGAGGTGCATTCCGCGACAACATTTAAAAAGCATCTGGATGGGTACATGAATAGGAAGGAGTTAGAGGGATATGGGCAAAATGCTGGAAAATGGGACTAGATCAGTTTAGGATACCTGGTTGGCATGGATGAGTTGGACTGAGGGTATCTTTAGTGTTGGGGACCAAGTGTAGTGTGTCAAAGTTCACAGATGATACCGAGAAAAGTGGTGAAGCAAAGTGTGCAGAGGATACTGAAAATCTACAGAGGGATATACATAGGTTAAGTGATTGGGCAAGGGTCTGCTAGATGGAGTACAACGTTGATAAATATGAGGTCATCCATTTTCGTAGGAATAAAGGCAAAATGGACTATTATTTAAATGGTGAAAAATTGTGGCATGCTATTGTGCAGATCGACTCGGGTGTCCTTGTGCATGAATCATAAGAAGTTGGTTTGCGGGTGCCACAGGTAATTAAGAAGGCAAATGGAATATTGTCTTTCATTGTGACAAAAATAAGGAGGTTATGCTGCAGCTGTACAGGGTGCTGGTGAGGTCACACCTGGAGTACTTGTAAATTTTGGTTTCCTTGAGAAAGGATGTACTGGAACTGGAGGCAGTGCACAGAAGGTTCACTAGCTTGGTTCCGGATTTCAGAGTGTTGGCTTATGAAGAGAGATCGAGTAGACTGGGATTATACTCATTGGAATTTAGAAAAATGAGGGGGGATCTTATAGAAACATATAATATTTTGAAGGGAATAGATAGGATAGAAGCAGGGAGGTTGTTTCTACTGACAGGTGAAACTCGAACTAGGGGACATTGTATCAAAAGAAGAGGGATTATTTAGGACTGAGTTGAGGAGGAACTTCTTCACCTAAATGGTTGTGAATCTGTGGAATTCCCTGTGCGGTGAAGCAGCTGAAGCTACCTCATTGAATGTCTTAAAGGGAAAGATAGATTTTTGAACAGTAAGGGAATTAATGGCTATGGTCAGCGGGCAGGTTAAGTGGAGCTGAGTCCGCAAAAGCATCAGCCATGACCTTATTGAATGGCAGAGCAGGCTGGATGGGCCAGATAGGAGCAGAAGTAGGCTATTTCTTATGCTGTTGTGTTCTAATATCTGTTTCTATGCTCTACAATGCTAGGACTATACGCCATTTGCTGTTATGGTCTGCTTTTACTGACACACAAATGCTAATTTTTAGAGTTTTCTGTTACTGTTGTCTGTGGGTCTAAAGTAGAAATCTAGTCTTGAAATTTTATAAAAGACAGAATTCTTGTAAAAACAAAACATTTTTTAAAGCCTGGTTCACAATACACAGTTGAAAGGGCTTATGCTGTAGGGCTGTTTACAATCTTGCTACTCACAAAATTTTAAGTTCTCATACCACCTAATTCTGCATTAAATTTGACACATTGATTGCTAGATTATTTGTTTATTTTCCTTTACAGAAGTACAGGCCTTTTTGTTAAATTATGTGGTGATTGTTCAACTGAGTGCCTACCGATTATGCTAATTTCTTATGCATTATCCTCAAAACTCAAGATTTTGCTGCTAGTAAGCATTTAATCAAGGTGATTTTTTAAAAAAAATTTTCTTACAGGTAGTATAAGCACCCGAAACAGTAGTAGCCGGAAAGGAAGTGGGTCACTCAGTGTTCAACCAAAGAATAAGAAAGAGCTTTTATTGGAAAAAGTAAGGGAACAAATGATCAAGGCAAAAACCATTGTCATTGCAAAGTAAGTGATATAATTCTGATTTCAGAAAATGTTCATCCATGCAGGATGTCAGGGTTGTTATAAAAAGTTCTGTTATTTTATTAAAGATGCATCACATTTACAGGAAGAATGGTGCTGTAAAATTTTAAGACCATGTCCTTTTCATCCCTGTTTTCTGTTTGAATACAGATCAGGGAATTAGTTAAAATTTTCCTCCTATCATAATTATTGAGCTTAAACTATAAGAAGTCAGACAGTCTCTTTTCTAATTCCTTATGATTATGAATCTACAGTAGAAAATAGGTCCAATTCAGTTCAATACTAATTGCTGCAAGTTTGCCAATTGACTTGGATAAGCAATATTCACAGATCAAAGAATAATATATAAATAGAGTAAGGAATTCTGCTCTGATCATAGGATAAAAGTCATTTCTTAAACAAGTTGAGGAATTCTTTGAGTCATGCAATATTAATGTTCAATATAAGAAGGAAACGTTTTTCATTTTCCAGCATTGTTACCCTTAAATAGATGGATGAAAACTCATCATCAAAGAACTGTCTCTGGCATTTTTGCATACTAGTACTGCAAAGCAGAACTTCCATGTACTGCTTTAAAATTTACAAGCCCTCCTAAGGTTCTTCAGTAGAATTGTAGCTCAGGTTGTAGATGCTGTGGTTGGTTTGCTCGCCGATCTGGTTTGTTAGTTCACAGAAGTTTCATTACTCTGCTGGGTAGCATCATCAGTGCAGCCTCCAATGAAACGCTGTTGTGTTTTCCCGTCTGGTATTTCTTTCATCAGCAATTCACCCCACTCAATCCACTCAGCCCAGGAGATCCTTAATTCCTTCATAAACTTAAGAATAGACGAGGACAAGGCCTTAGTGTCCTTTGATGTTAGCACCCTATTCACATCGATTGACATACCACTGGCAAGAGAAACACTAGCAACACTTCTAAAAGAACGAGACCCGAGTGACACCATCTCCACAGACAGCATGCAGAAACAACTGGACCTATGCCTGATGACCCACTTTACCTTTAATGGCCAAATCTATGAACAAATCAATGGGACACCCATGGGTCACCTATCTCCGGACTATTAGGAGAAGCAGTGCTGCAGAGACTTGAAAGCATAGTCCTTCCGCAGATCCAACCTAAACTATGGATCCGATACGTGGACGACACTTTCATCATCATCAAACGGACTAAACTAGAGGAGACACACCAACTAATAAACAACACTCCCACCACCATCAAATTCACCAGGGAAGAAGAAAAGAATGAACAGCTGCCATTTCTGGATGTCATAGTAGAACGCAGGGCCAATGGGGAGTTTCTGACAAAAGTACATAGAAAGATTAAGTTTCTGAATTTTAGCAGCCACCACCCCAACACCCACAAACAGAGTTGCATAAAAACACTATTTAAATGAGCGACAACACAGTGCAGCAACCCAGAACTACGCCAAAACAAAGAATAATACCTCTACCAAGTATTTAAGGACAACGGATACCCGAACAGCTGGGTCCAACAATGCCTATCACACAAACAACAACAGGAAGATACAGTACGCCCTGACACACTTGTCACATTACCATACTTCAAGAACATATCCGAACTGACCACAAGACTCCTACGACCATTGGGCATCAGAGTAGCACACAAACCTACGTCAACCCTACACCAACTGCTAATGCGAAACAAAGACCCCTTACCCACTATGGACAGAACCAACATGATATACAAGATCCCATGCAAAGGCTGCGACAAACATTACATTGAACAGACAGGAAGGAAACTGGCCGCAAGAATACATGAACACTAACTAGCAACAAAAAGACATGACCATTACTCGCTTGTCTCCATTCACATGAATAAGGAGAACCACCAGTTCGATTGGGACAACATCAGGATCCTAGATCAGGCCAAACAGAGACAAGCACGGGAATTTCTAGAAGCTTGGTTCTCTACCAAGAAGGCCATCAATAAATATGTAGGATTAGACCCTATATATACACCACTGTGAAGAAAAACTGGAAATGAGGTAACCAATTCCAACGGACCCCAGAGTTTAAATACCAGTTTAAACACAACAGCACTTCATCAGAGGCTGCACTGATGATGTTACCCAGCAGGGTAATAAAACATCTGTGAACTAAAGAACCAGCTCAGCGAATGAAGCAACCACAGCAAAGCACTCCGAGTATTTTTAAAAATTGAGGCATGAAGGTAAAGATGAGCTTCAACACATGCTCTTTTTTCTTGAATGATAGAGACAGAGCAATAAACCCACAAAAACTTATATTTCTTCTCAATAGGGCAGCAATTTCAGGATTGCCAAAGTAGCTCAGTAAAACCTCCAAACTGCTGGTGAAACATTGTGGAATGTTGACAAGGGGTATCTGTCCTTCCTCACCAATTAACAGTGCTATTATATTGTGAACAGGTAGATAGAAGTTGTAAACAGTGTTATGACCTTTCCAACTTTTATTCTACAAATGTGCTGGACGGATTGTGAAAGTTGTGGGTTGACTATATGAATAAGACAGATTTAATGCGATTAGATATCACAGCTTTCAATATTGGCCAGGAGGTTTAGGGTCAGAAACTAGTGGCATTATAGGGAGAGTAAATTGTAAGAGATAGCTGGTCACCAATTTTGCAGAGCCCCAATTCTGTAAGCGTTGATGTCTTTTCCTAAGAATGGCAACCATTAACAGCACCCTTGAGATGATTGAACTTCTGGAAAGTCGCACATTGGAAGTGCGTCTGAAAGATAGTAGGAGCTGGACAGTATTGTAGTACCTATTGGAATGGTGTCCCAATCAGAATGACTGTGCCATGGATGTTGTATGTTCTAGAGAAGGTTCCTCCAGTGATAAGGAGAATTTGAGAGGTGGAAAATGCGGACATATAGATTGGGACAGCAACAGTCTCCTGGTTACCTGCAAGAACAATTTCATAAAGGCGAATTGACGAAAGACTGCAGAGATGGCTGCAAGCAGACCCAAGCATAGAGCTGTAGGGTCTCCTGTTGAAGGACAACTGCTGCAAGATGGTGGAGCAGCAGTGTCACCAAAGACGATGACTGGCCCTGAAATGCCACAACTGATATGCCTGATGGAAGTAGAGGTGTATTGCAGTTGTATTGGTGATCATTTGATGAAGTGGTTCATTCTGCTCCTGAATTTCTATAATTTTGATTCAGTCTAAGGAGCCACTGGATGTGTCTGTGCAACCCCCAATCATATGTCAACCTAATAATAGGCTTCCACCCCAGGACAACCAACCACTGCATAAATTTCTGAATCGATGTAAACAATCAGGCCATGAGAGCTAGGGGACATCGTCAGTATTATTGATTTACACGATGGTTATCGATTTCCCCTGTAACCAGCCAATAAAAAGAAGGATTTTTATTCCTTTAATAAGAAAATTGTGTGTAATTACAACCAGCAGATCCTCCAGAATCCTAATAATTTCTCTGGGGGTATCTACAATGTTTAAGATCCCCAGCATTGTGAGATGTTGCAGCTTTGCAATCACCACCTCATCCACCTGACCCCCTTCCCGTAGCCTCCCAAAAAATGTATCTACAAGGGTAGATATTTGTAAAGAGGTGGCTGTTGACACTATAGAGGGTTCTGGTGACTGAGGCAAAGAACTACAATAGTGAAAATCATATCTGACCAGAACAGCTGTAAAATAGACTATTGGTTCCCTCGCAATGATATTTAGGTGCCTATCGATCAGCTGCATTCTCTGAAGTCGTCTCCTCTTCCTTAGAGATGAACAAGTGTCTGCCAGAGTAGGCAGCTTTTTGTTTCTACAGTGGATCTGTGAGAGAATATGGGATCATTAGTGCTTTTTACTCACTGACAGAAGTCCATGGAGTCAGCAACATCTCGCATCAATTCCTGTACTTTGTAAGAGACATGTACACCATCCTTCATGCCAACAGTGAGTTGATGCACACTCCTGCTACTATACTGCAGCTTCTTTGCTATGAAGCAGTAACCCTGATTTCCTGTCAACTCAAGAACCTCCTTGGCTATAGAATTCAGGGTGGCAATGATTGGGAGTTCACCACTAGTCTCTGATCGTTCTCTAGCCTATTCTGGTCCCTCTACACCTGTGGAATACAGAAGACAGTTTTAGTAGCTGAACTACAACACCATAATGCCTAATCACTATGCATTGACACTGCTGCTGTGTCTGTGGCCAATGCCATGTGTATGGCACTGGGGGTCTTTGGAAGGACCATTCTGCTCCAGAATTCCTATAATTTTGATTCAGTCTAGGGAGCCACTGGAACCCCCAATCATATGTCAACCTAATAATAGACTTTTACCCCAGGACAACCAACCACTGCATAAAATAGTATAAGTAGTACCAGACTCATGTACCTTGACAGAGCTGCAACCAGTCCTTTCCAATTAGATGCTGCATGGTGACTGGTGAATTCTCGCTCCCAAGCATTCCCACCCTAATTCCTCATTCAAATTTACTTGCTGTTAACCATGGGGAAATGAGGTGTGGTACTTAACTTTGCAAAGGGGAGGAATGTCTTGTTTCACTTGAGGTATTGCACCCAAATTATTCCAATGACTACACAATCGATGACCTTGTCTTTGGCTTTAGTTTAGTATTGCTTGGTTATACAAAGAATTCTCTTCCATTCAGCCAGCCTTTCCTGAGTAACCTGGAGAAGGGCATGCAGGGAGTTGTCATTGAAATATTGGGCCCAACAAGACTTTGTTTCTACCATGCTGATAAGCGATTTTCTACCTTAATTTCCTCGTGAGGGTGCTGTGGATCATTGTGGGGAATCAAAGGCTTTTGGATATTGCAGAGGTGGGGGTGGTTGAAAACCCCTGGATGTAGTGGAGGAGGAGGGAGGGTTCTGATGTCTCTTTATCCTGGATTTTGGCTGGCCTTAGACTTCTCAGGATGCTTCACAAGGTGATCACTGAGGTAAAGACCATTCAAATCAATATTTGGAGTACACCATTGTGAGTACTTTGCCAAACATTTCCAACTTCTATTGTCTTCAGCAAACTTGTAAAGATTTTTTTTAGGACAACACAGTAGCTCAGTGGTTAGCACTGCTGCCTCACAGTGCCAGGGGCCTGGGTTCAATTCCAGCCTCAGGCAACTGCCTGTGTGGAGTTTGCACATTCTCTCCGTGTCTGCGTGGGTTTCCTCTGGGTGCTCCGGTTTCCTCCCACAGACCAAAGATGTGCAGGTTAGGTGGATTGGCCATGCTAAATTGCCTGTAGTGTTCAGGGATGTGTAGATTAAGTGGGTTATAGGGGGGATGGGTCTGGGTGGGATGCTCTGATGGTAGGTGTGGACTTGTTGGGCCAAAGGGCCTGTTTCCACACTGTAGGGATTCTAAGAGATGCCTCAGGCTTGCATCATTCCCATCTACCTTCTCAAGGACTAACAATAGAAATGTTTTTCTTGAATATTTACAAAATCAAAGTCCATGCTGCATCTTTAGTGAACATCTTTTCCTGTGTGTTTGTTTTGCATGAATATTTTGCAGAAGTGCTGATACGACATTTAAATGGCTGAAACCACCTATCTGAGGATGAGAGAGAGACGGGATGATTTCTCATTTTTCCTATCTCTCAGCAAACTGCAACCAGATGTGCAAAAGTTTGACCTTGTGTCTCGAGCTTGAACAGACACAAAATAGGCTGTTTCATAAGTTTAAGTTAAATGGTAAAATAACCTTCATTTTTTCTGCATCCACAAGTGCAACAACGTTTGGGCTTTTCCAATCAAAGTTGTGGTCATCTTGCCCCGGATCCCATCTTGTCAGGGTGAATTGTCGATATTCCATACATCCTTTCAAAGTAAAATTGCCCATCTTCTTCATATGTTCATGTGCAAATGCTGCAGGTGTAACAATGACCATGATTTAAATTACAGAGAAACCAAATCAGTTTTGTTACAGGCTATTATTATTATTATTATTATTACCCTTTTATTAGTCACTTCAAAAATACTTCAAAGGCTGTAAAACATTTTGGGATTATCAATGGTCATGAAATGTGCCATGTAAGTGCAATTTTATTCTTTCATTTTTGTTTTTTTTCTGCTTTATATATTAAAAAAGCATTAGATCATGCATTAAATTTAAAATCATTAGGTCAATATAACCTATGATTATTAACCATTGCATTTCATTCAGTGTTTCATTCTTTTTCAGAACACTTCAAATATATATTCCAATCAAACATTTCTTCTACAACATTATCCATCCGGAGTATAGTGCAGTAACAGATGTCTACGTGTTGATGTTCTTGGCTGATGTTGTAGACTTCATTGTTATTGTCTTTGGTTTTGGGGCATTTGGGGTACGTAAACGTGTTTTGTTTTATTTTAAAGAATGCTTGACATCATCTGAATTAATTTTGGTTAAATTTCTGTAGATTTTCCAATCTCCCATCAAAACTGATGTCTGTCCAAGATTGTCGCTGATCTTTGACCAAAATTTCAGTAGAAGATCAGCATGAACTCCCACCCAACCAACAAAAAACTCAATTTTCTTTCCAAATCTATTTGCAGCATGTATTTGATTTTAAAATATTGTGGACTGCTGTATATTCAGTAGAATGCCTCCAAAGGATAATTTGATTTTAATGACTTTCTGGAGGTGTGCCCAGGTTTGAGTTGGTTCCTATCTGTACAGAGTCTGCTCTATCATACAGTAAGGTTATGGCAAATCTTCCACCTCAATTTCATCTTCCTGCACTCTCCCCACATCCCTTAATTATCTCAATACTCAAAAATCTAGGATGGAGAAATCTGAGGATTCATAACCGTTTGAGTGAAAGCATTTCTGCTCATCTTGATCCTGAATGCTGACCCTTTATTCTAAGACTATCATTCTGTCTTCTAGATATCATAGTCTTAGAATGACGGGTTAGCCAGTCGGGAGAAATGTTATTTTATCAAATTCTGTCAAATCTCTTTTGAATTTTATATATTTCTAATCAATCACCTGTCACCTTTAGGAAATATATGCCTAGTCAATTTCTCCTCATAGGACAATCCTGTAATCTCGGGCACCATTCTAGTGAAGCTTTGTTGTGCTCCCTGTAGAGGATATTATCTACCATTAGGTGAGGAAATCAATACTACACACAGTATTCCTGTAAAATTTCAGTAAGGTTTAAATGTTTTAAATTCTCCCTTACTCTGACACTTACTATTTTCTTTCCTAATTTTATGTGTCCATCCCAGTATTTTGTACAGCCTGGTATTCTAATAGTCTTGCTGGGTTCCAATATCCCTGTAGAGATAGTTAAAAGTCTCCTCAAAAGCACCGACAAATCGTCCACAAGGAATTCCATCCTGGTTCCATTCAAATTCAACCTGTTCAGCTCATACGGGTGCTGTTTGCTTCAGAGCCAGTCCTAGTGTCCCTAGGAATCTAAAGTCCTCACTCATGCACCATTTTTGAAATCATGCATTCATCTGTGTTCTCTTTTTCTGTACTCACTTCTGCATGTCATCAGGAGTAATCCAGGAATTACTACATTTGAGTCCCGTTAGCTGATCTTCTATCTAGCTTCCTAAATTCTCATGACAGGACCACATCCCTCATTGTACTTACATCTTTGCTGCCAACACGGATCTAAGGGTTCTAGCAAATACTAACTTTGACTAGAACACTGTTTTGTGGGACCTGATAGAAAGGGCCAAAAAGCACTCTTGTCTCTCTTCAGTGACAGTAAAAGCTCAATAGAGATTAATATATTGCCATATTAGATCCATGTCCAAATAGATTTCCATTTTGGTTCAGATTCCTGATCCTGTAATACAAAGACTTTCTTTGCTTCATGTGCATGAAACGGGACCAAGTTACCATGTAGATTTATAGCAAAATGAATATGAGAAAGAAGTCCCTCACCTGCTGTGATCTGTGGATTCCATCCACGAGGCAATGCAGAGACCAGCTTGGCATCTATTAGATCTTGTTGTCAGGGTATATTTTACACTACATGGTTGAAACATTTGGTTATGAGTACGCTTGATTAATATTACTGGATTTGGAGTGTGGTAAATCAAGCCACAAATTGTCCTTCATACATGTGTATGTAACTAATGAAGAAACTAAGAATTGGGAGAGCTGCAAATGAATAACAATACCTTGATATTGGGTTAATGGGTTACTCACGAGGGATTTCCGGTTCTATTCCACCTGGCAAGGACTAAAAACCAAACATTAATAGAGGTCTGATGCCCACTTAGGCTGTCAATGATATCTTGGAGACAAATTGGCTTTAGGTCAGCATTGTAAATTAAAATTGAGCTTATTATCTGTTGCAGTTTTTGTCGACTAAGCACATAATAGAACCAAGTAGTCAATTGTTTAGGATGTTGTCATTGACCAGAGGTGGGATTCCTCAGCAAAGTGCTAGATAAGCTTCCAGTCGACTAAGTATAGTATTTAAACAGTTTGAAACTTCAACTACTGAGTAGCTATGTATTAGATGCAAAGTCCAGCAATTGCCCAATATATACTTGGAGCCCTGAATACTTGGTTCATACTTAATAAATTTCAGCCTAGTTAGTTATGATATTTTTCCATGAAGCGTGTGAAGTTTATGCTGAAAAAGAAAAATACTTTATACGTGGATTTCTCAAAAGCTTATTTGAAAGGCCCAAAGTCCCAGAGAACCAGTTCTTCAGGAAATATTGCACAGATGAAGACAATAGATCAATTATGACTGTTTTGTCTTCTACAGAAACATTCAGCAGCCGCCGACATCACATCTTCTTTGTCAGAGGATCAAGTGCCAGAGGCATTTCTGGTGATGTTAATAATTCAATTTGGCACAATGGTAGTGGATCGAGCACTCTATCTCAGAAAGACAGTCTTAGGAAAAGTTATCTTTCAAGTCATCCTTGTTTTTGGAATTCATTTCTGGATGTTTTTTATATTACCAAGAGTGACAGAAAGGTAATTTCTTGTTTTACTACAGTTAACTGGAAATTTTATAAGGGGAGAAAGGGTTTAATTTTTGTCGACAAATTATTATGTTATTTAAATGCAGCCTGGTAATTACGTAGAATAGCATAGTCTTTGTTATCACATGCACTCAAATGAGTGCAGTGAAACATTTGTAATGTCACCTTTTGACGCCATCTTAGGTAGAGAGGACCTAGGTTTAGATACTTTTAAGTGTAGTTACAGAGTAAAAGAAAGTGTTGTTACTAAGTAAAAACATATATAGATTAGTATGGGAACAGTTGAAAAAGTCCAGGATGATAATAAATGACAATAAGTACTTCAGTTGCAGTTTGTGCCCACCGATTCCAGAGCATGAGGCCATGTTGCCTCCACGTGCCGGCCTCCACCCAACACTTGCTCCGCCACAGTTCTGGGAATTGGCGGAATTGACAAACATTTTGTATACTCTTCCACTATCACCAATCATTTAAATGCTTATCTTTAAATACTTTGGTGTATTTGTATATATTTGCATGGATCCCTAAAAATAGTTTCCTTTGTTGTTTCCTTTCAGGAGGTTTAACCAGAACAAAGTTGCACAGGTTTGGTACTTTGTTAAATGTGTTTACTTTGGATTGTCAGCATATCAAATACGTTGTGGTTACCCAACACGTGTGCTTGGTAACTTTCTGACAAAAAGCTACAACTATATAAACTTGTTCCTCTTCCAAGGGTAAGGGATTTTCTTCATAAATATGGTAACTCAATTCTTTTACATTTTCAATTTGACTAAATG
Source organism: Rhincodon typus (assembly GCF_021869965.1). NCBI lineage: Eukaryota > Metazoa > Chordata > Chondrichthyes > Orectolobiformes > Rhincodontidae > Rhincodon > Rhincodon typus. The sequence goes on along the minus strand of NC_063335.1, from coordinate 108,459,573 downwards.
TTTGCTGAAATCTATAGTTACTTCCTAAGTCCTCCATTGATGGAGTAAAAACTGCATGGACACACAGCTGTCAATATTAGATAATGACCGATTTATAATGAGAAAGACAGAAATTTGTTTAAATGCATGGAGGTACCCGATATTAGTGTGGTACTTGTGCCAATGTATTGCTCATAGAATTAATTAATATTCTGTGTAACTTTAGTTGCATATTGTTCCACAACCACAGACCAATCTCTGGTATCTCATATGAGTAGTCATTTTCTTCATATGTGACCCAAAAGAATAAGGAGTGACAGGCTACTCAATGATGTATTATGTTTCATAAACTCATAAGAAATAGGAGCAGAAGTAAATCATTTGGCCCATTAAGCTTTCTCCACAATTTGATAAGACCAGATTATCTGATTCCCCTAACTTCACCTTCTTATCTGTCCATTATAACCATGACTCCCTTGCCATGTCAAAATCTAACTAACACAGCTTTCACAATATATTGAGTTATTCAGTGTTCACTGCTTTGTGGAAGGTAATTCCAAAGTCTAACAACCTCCCAGAGAAGAAATTCCTCTTCATCTCCATCTTTAATGGTAGCCCAATTAATTTTGAACTGTGCCCCCTCATTCTAGATTTGCACGAGGAGATATACCTATTCAGCATTTACTTTGGATTGTCAGCATATCAATATGTTGTGGTTCCCGAACACGTGTGCTTGGTAACTTTCTGATAAAAAGCTACAACTATATCAGCCTGTCAAGTCCCCTCAGAAGTTCCAAAGAATCCACATTTCATTCTTCCACATTCTAATGAGTATGGGTCCAACCTATTCAGCCTTTCCTTTATCAATATCATGACCCAGCCGATGATAAAATTTGACAATTTCAGATTGGTCAGTGGCTTGAAAGACCATTATTTAATTGCCATGATGGTTGTTCACTGAACATACTCAAAAGATTGCATCATGTTCAGTGCTATACATGAATCCTCAGGTACTGAAGCAGTTCATGTCCAAATGTGGTAAGACATGGATAATATCCAGGTTTGAGCTGACAAGTGGCAATTAATATTCAGGCCACATAACTGCCAGACCAATGACCATCTCTAACAACACAGACTCTAACCATCGCTCCATGAGAATCAATGGTATTACCTTAGAAAAACCCCTCATTATAAACATCCTGGACATTATCTTGACTAGAAACTGAACTGAACGAGCCATATGAATACGATTGCTAAGGGTCCTGCAGCAAATAACTCACCTCTTGACACCTCAAAGCCTGTTCACTATCTACAAGCCACCCTAAGTCAGGAGTACTCCCCAGTTGCCTAGATGAGTACAGCTTCAGCAACAGCTATGAAACTTGACACCATCCAGGACAAAATAGTCCATTTGATACACACCAAATCGACTAATAATTGCTCCTTCCACCAGTGGCGCACTGAAAAAGCAGTGTGTACAATCTACAAGATGTATTATAGAAATTCATTAAGGCTCCTTCGTCAGCACTTTTTAAATCCATGGCCATCACAATTTAGAGGGACATGGGCAAAGATGTATGGAAACATCATCACCTGTGAGTTTTCTTCAAGCCAATTAACATCTTGATTTGGATATATAGCACCCTTCCTTCAGTGTTGTATGGTCAAAATCCTGAAACTACCCCCCTGACAGCATTGTGGGTGTACCTACACCAAGTGGACTGCAGTGGTACAAGATTTTTAAAATTATTCCTTCATGGGATTTGGGTCTTCCTGGCTACGCCCAAACGCCAGTTAAGAGACATAGAGTCAAAGAGTTATACAGCACGGATATAGGCCCTCCGGTCCAACTCTTCAATGCTGACCAGATATCCTAAACTGATAGAGTCCCATTTGCCAGCATTTATCCTATATCTTTCTAAACCCTTCCTATTCATGTACCCGTCCAGATGCCTTGTAATTATACCCTCGTCCACCACTTCCTCTGGTAGCTTGTTCCAGACATGCACCACCCTCTGCACGAAAAATGTGCCCCTTAGGTCCCCTTTAAAACTTTCCCCTCCCACCTTAAACCTATGCCATCTAGTTTTGGACTCCCCTGCCCTAGGAAAAATACCTTGGCCATTCACCATATCAATGCCCCTCGTGATTTTATAAACCTCTATAAGGTCACCCCTCGACCTCTGACACTCCACGGAAAAAAGACCCAGCCTATTCAGCTTCTCCATATAGCTCAAACTCTCTAACCCTGACAACATCCGTATAATTCTTTTCTGAACCCTTTCAAGTTTAAGAACATCCTTCCTACAGCAGGATGATCAGAATTGAACGCACTATTCTAAAAGTGGCCTTACCAATGTCCTGTACAGCTGCAAAATGACATCCCAAATCTTATACTCAATGCACTGATTAATGAAGGCAAGTGTGCCAAATGCCTTCTTCATCACCCTGACTACCTGCAACTCCACTTTCAAGGAACTATGCAACTGTACCCCTAGGTCTCTTTATTCAACATACTCCCCAAGGCCCTATCATTAACTGTATAAATCCTGCCTTGATTTGTCTTACCAAAACGCAATACCTCACATTTATCTAAATTAAACTCCATCTGTCAACGGAATTGTTGTGGGTCTGGAGTCACTTGTAGACCAGACCAGGTAATGTTGGCAGTTTTCTTCCCTAAAGGACATTAGTGAACTAGATGGGTTTTTTTGGAAACTGGCAATGATTCATGGTCATCATTAGACTCTTAATTCCAGATATTTATTGAATTTAGCTTTCACCATCTGCTATGGTGGGATTCAACACCAGTTCCCCAGAACATTACCTGGGCAACGGATTAACAGTCCAGTCATAATACCAGTGGGCCATCCCACTTCCCCTCAAGGTATCAGTTTACCTTCCAGGGAAGTTAGCAATGGCCAATGTTTGCTGGCTCAAACAGTGAAACCCAGATACAATGAGTAAACAAAAAAAAAATTCATTAATTAACCAGTGCCAGACATCTGTTCAGTTCTGATGTAACTTGGTCTCCCCAGATTTCGACTAGTTCCATTTCTGACTGAGCTCAGAGCAGTGATGGACTGGGTCTGGACAGATACAACTCTTAGTCTCTCCAGTTGGATCTGTATAGAAGACATTTATGCTCATATTTTCATTCTAAAGTGCTGGCGTGAATCTGAAAAGGTAAGAAAAGAAAAATCACTATTAATTAATACTATATTGTGCCACACAAATGCCAAGTAATGACCATCTTCAGAAAAAACTAACCATCTCTCCTTGATGTTCAACGGTGCAATAACAGCAACCTTATTATCCATATGCACTGTTGTAACTCACCTAGGGTGTTTCAACAGCATCTTTCAAACCCATGAGTTATACCACTTAGAAAGACAAAGGCAGCAGATGCATTAGAACACCACCACCTACAAATTCACCTCCAAGACACACACCACACTAACTTGGAACTATTTCAACATTCCTTCACTGTTACTGGGTTAAAATCCTGAAGCTCCCTTCCTCACAGCATGTGTCCCAAGGACTGTAGCAATTCAAAAAGACAGCTCACAACCATCTTTTCCAATGCATTTAGGGATGAACAATAAATGCTGGCCTAACCAGTGATGCTGTCTCCCCTTGAACAAATGGAAAAAAAAAGTGGCAGTCACACTTTTGAGATATTTAATCATTCAATAGTTTTTGAGATCATTCATTAAATTCTTTAGTTCTTTACTGAGTCATTGCAGCACAGTGTTCTGAGGAAGGGTCACTGGACCCAAAACATTAACTCTGTTTTTTCCTTCACAGATGCTGCCAGACCTGCTGAGCTTTTCCAGCAACTTTGTTTTTGTTGTTGTTGTTGTTACGTGGCTCAGTGGTTAGTACTGCTGCCTCACAGCACCAGGGACCTGGGTTTGATTCTCGCCTCCGGTGACTGTGGAGTTTGCATTCTCCCAGTGTCTGTGTAGGTTTCCACCGGGTGCTCCAGTTTCCTCCCAAAGTCCAAAGATGTGCAGGTTAGGTGGATTGGCCATGCTAAATTTGCCCATTGTGTTCAGGGATGTCAGTTAGGTGGGTTACAGAGACAGGTCTGGGTAGGATGCTGTTCAGAGGGCTGGTGTGGACTTGTTGACCCAAAGGGCCTGTGCCCTTACTGTAGGATTCTATGATTATATTGCTCAGAATGTTGCATTGTTTTACATATTTGAATGGTTGCATATTTTTCGTATTTCACATTTGCAGAATAGTCATTGACACAGTGTATATCCTAGCATAGTGCTGTACGTACTTCAGAATTTATGAAGTCATTGAGCAGGGTTGGTGGCTAGCTCATTGAGAGGAGATAAACAACTTTGTAATTCAACAGAATAAGACTAATTTAAAATCTTAAAGGCTATTTTGAATCAATTAATTTATGTTCATGCTTTCTAAATCCTTCTCAGGCAAAATGCATTAGTGTTAAAGAATGGAACTCTTCCTATCTTGAGTTTCCACTATTAGCCTACACATAGATCAGGTATTGTACAGCTGGAGGCAACAGACAGCTCCAACAACAAGGCTCAATCGACTTGAATACTTTTGTTTTTACTCTTTATCTCCTACACCAACCGTCCAGGGTCCTCTGTGAATATGACCGATAGCTAATTAATGCTGAGTTGTCAAGAGTTTTTAGAAGTTTCCACCTATGTTAAAAACTGAGCATGATTGGCTGCTCAAGGTTTTGCAATAACAGTGTCATCTGACTTGGATTTGCATGGGCAATTTATGGCAGGTGCAGGTTCATTTTGAAAGGGTTGCAAAATTTCTTGTTTAATGGTCTGCTTTTGTTGGGTTTCATTACAGCGATATCCTCAGCCACGTGGGCAGAAGAAAAAGAAGGTTGTAAAGTATGGCATGGGTGGCCTTATCGTCTTCTTGTTAATATGCATTGTGTGGTTCCCACTCCTCTTCATGTCCTTGATCAAATCTGTTGCTGGTGTGACAAATAAACCTTTGGATGTATCCATTTCAATAACAATTGGAGGTTATCAGGTAAAACAATTGCTGTAAGCTTTTTAACACACGTTGAAGTCAACAGAAATATCAAGGCTGTCATTTTCACAGTTTATGTTAAAGAATGGTCACGAGTGAGCTTTATGGCTTTACTTTCACCATGGTCTAGAGTGAAATATCCTATGCAATCATATACTTCTCACCTCATTATTTATTCAAGAAAGACATGGTTAGTGAAATGGAAGTACACACCACTCCTGGGACCTTTTGGCTTCCAAAGCTCTTGCACCATGTTTAAAAACCCAGAAAGACACCACTTTGGATAGATCAAGGAAAACCCTGAAGCTTTCTATAGGTATGTCAGGAATAAAAGAATGACTAGAGTAAGATTGGGGCCAGTCAAGGACAGTAGTGGGAAGTTGTGCGTGGAGTCCGAAGAGATAGTAGAGGTGCTAAATGAATATTTTTCGTCAGTATTCGCACAGGAAAAAGACAATGTAGTCGAGGAGAATACTGAGATACAGTCTATTAGACTAGACGGGATTGAGGTTCATAAGGAGGAGGTGTTAGCAATTCTGGAAGGTGTGAAAATAGATAAGTCCCCTGGGCCGGATGGGATTTATCCTAGGATTCTCTGGGAAGCTAGAGAGGAGATTGCAGAGCCTTTGGCTTTGATCTTTATGTCGTCATTGTCTTCAGGAATAGTGCCAGAAGACTGGAGGATAGCAAATGTTGTCCCCTTGTTCAAGAAGGGGAGTAGAGACAACCCTGGTATTTATAGACCAGTGAGCCTTACTTCGGTTGTGAGTAAAGTGTTGGAAAGGATTATAAGAGATAGGATTTATAATCATCTAGAAAGGAATAATTTGATTAGGGATAGTCAACACGGTTTTGTGAAGGGTAGGTCGTGCCTCACAAACCTTATTGAGTTCTTTGAGAAGGTGACCAAACAGGTGGATGAGGGTAAAGCGGTTGATGTGGTGTATATGGATTTCAGTAAAGCGTTTGATAAGGTTCCTCATGGTAGGCTGTTGCAGAAAATACGGAGGCATGGGATTGAGGGTGATTTAGCGGTTTGGATCAGAAATTGGCTAACTGTAAGAAGACAGAGGGTGGTGGTTGATGGGAAATGCTCATCCTGGAGTTCAGTTACTAGTGGTGTACCACAAGGATCTGTTTTGGGGCCACTGCTGTTTGTCATTTTTATAAATGACCTGGATGAGGGCGTAGAAGGATGGGTTATTAAATTTGCGGATGACACCAAAGTCGGTGGAGTTGTGGATAGTGCGGAAGGATGTTGCAGGTTACAGAGGGACATAGATAAGCTGCAGAGCTGGGCTGAGAGGTGGCAAATGGAGTTTAATGCGGAAAAGTGTGAGGTGATTCACTTTGGAAGGAGTAACAGGAATACGGAGTACTGGGCTAATGGTAAGATTCTTGGTAGTGTGGATGCGCAGAAAGATCTCGGTGTCCATGTGCATAGATCACTGAAAGTTGCCACCCAGGTTGATAGCGTTGTTAAGAAGGCGTACAGTATGTTACGTTTTATTGGTAGAGGGATTGAGTTTCGGAGCCATGAGATCATGTTGCAGCTGTACAAAACTCTGGTGCGGCCGCACTTGGAGTATTGCGTACAGTTCTGGTCACCACATTGTAGGAAGGATGTGGAAGCATTGGAAAGGGTGCAGAGGAGATTTACCAGGATGTTGCCTGGTATGGAGGGAAGGTCTTATGAGGAAAGGCTGAGGG
>NC_063335.1:108442011-108452843 GCF_021869965.1 Rhincodon typus | reverse complement strand
TAGGTTAGATGGGCTTCAGATTGGTTTCACAGGTCGGCGCAACATCGAGGGCCGAAGGGCCTGTACTGCGCTGTAATGTTCTATTTCTATGTTCTATGTTCTAAAACCCAGGAAATATGCATCATACTGTGTGGTGCTTGACCCTCAACTCTTGACTATATTGTACAGAGAAAAATAAACTTGTTCCCACTTTGAAATGAAAGATCTGAAGCTACTGGTGGATGGGATAATGGAGACAAGATCAGTCCTCTTCCCAGCTGACCACAACAAGAGGCCTTCCTACCAGACATTTGCAGCCTGGATAGACAAAGAAGTATGTCACTGATACCTCTGCTGTGAAAGAAAAGCAGGGGTAAGGTGGACATCAAGCTCCTCATTTTCTATGATGAAAACGTAGTTGAGCAGGCCATTGAAGATGATGACTATTCATGTTGACAGGGAGTCAAGAGTGGGAAACAAAATCAGTAAACTTCATTGTTCTATATGCTTCTCCAATTGCCACCACTGCTAATTCATTCTTGTTGTGCACTAGCTTTTATCCATCTTCTCCAAATAACTCCCACTCTTATGCGGGTATTAGTGGCATGCAGGGAAACTCAATATCGAAGAGGCAATAGCCCAGCCCCCTCAATAACCGTTCTACTCAAAAGGAAAACGTGTGAACCGTGAGATGATGTATAAGCTAGGGTTCATTTGCACCCTTCTGAAGCTCAGTGACTTTCACCTCCGTGTGTATTCTATATAAAATATTCTGGAGGAGCACTATCTGGTGAGCTCATTTTTGATATGTCTCTGCTGATAAGGATAAAATACCAGAGTCTCTAGCACATAAAGGACTGCAAGATACCAAGCACCTAAACATGCCCATGTAGAAGATATGGCCCTGAAATTGACATGCTATGTAAATGGGCACACAGGAACATCTGGTCTGCAAGAAGCACTGGGAAGGCTGAAATGCGAGATGGAGAAATCCTTCAATGTTCTCACAGTTGTGGTGGTTCCAACATGTAAAAGACCTGCATGTGTGCATGGAAAGGATGCTGGTCGACTTGAGACCCAGGCTTAACAGGACACTCAGTGCATGCCGTGCATGTACTCAGACCTGCATATCATCTCTTTAGGCATGGGTGCTCAGCATCAATGGTGTCAAAAGGTGCCTGAGGAACTTAACCACACTCTAGATACCTGTGCCTTTCAGCCAGTTAGGGCTGTGCCAGTAGGCATTCACAATGGGGAGAAGCGACACCCAGAAGCTTCTTTTTAGGATATTCACAGATGACCTGCCGCTCTGCCTATCCAATGCCTGTGATCCCAGAATTTGTAACAGTTCAAGCTGAGGAGGGTGAACCTTCTCCTGATGGAAGCCACACAGCTTACCTGAGCTTAGGTCCTCTAGGCTGAAAGGCACAGGGACAAACACCCAAGCATGTAAAACTGCAGGTATCCTCCAGCCTATTGCAGTAATATTTTTGCTATGTAACCTTCCTAATCCAGACAAAGGTGAAAGATGAGGATCCTCTTTATATATCTAAAGGATGGAAGATGTTATAATCACTAAGCATTGATCTTCTCTCAGAGGTAACCAAGTCTTTGGCCGGCATCAGCATTCCTGATGCCATTTAACCCCTCTCCCCCATGTCTAGGAAGATCAAATTTGAACCTGAGTACAGAGTCTTCTCCTCTTTACCAACTCTGCTGGAGTCATCCCTTTAGTTGGATGAGGGGTGGTCCTATAATCAAATAGGAGCAGTTTGGTATCTAATGAAACTATAGGCTGTTTCTTTAAGCATACCTTCAAAGTTTACGCTGCTCTTTCTGCCAGACCATTGGATGATGGAGCTGTCCTTGTATGATGAATACCATTTGACTTTAGGAAATACTCAAATTCTCTGCTGGTAACTGATGGCCTATTATTTATGACTAACACTTCTGGGAGTCTGTGTATTGCAAAAGTTGGGTGCAGTTTTTCTATAATCGCCCCTGTGTTAAAGAATGAACTCTATGTATGTTCAGCCTCTTAGAGTAGGTGTTCACAATGACTAAGAGATTGAGCCCAAGAAAGGACCTGCATTTACCTGGCCATTCTATGAATTTGGAGGAGGTGCTAGTGGTAATTTTTGTCCTTATTGGCATCCTGGGCTCTGCCCCACCAATGCAGCTATGTCTGCATCCAATCCTGGTCACCAGACGTAACTTCTCAGCAACATCTTCATTTTGGAAACTCCTGGATGACTCTGGTGGAGCTCAGCCAGTACCTGACGTCAACCTTTGCTCGGGCCAATCATTCTTGCTCTGCATAATAATATGCTGTTCTCTACTGTAATCTAGTCTCTCTGGGTCCAAAAAGGTTTCAGTTCTGGTTGTGACGGCCCTTTGCTTTCCCATATTACCATCAGCTGTTTCAGTTTTACCAGCACCAGATCTTTCTGTGTCCAAAGTCTGATATTGTCAACTGTGATTGGAAGTGTGTCCGAAAAATTTTAAATCATTACAGATTCTTCCAGTGGCGATACAATTGGTGATGTATTTGCCAGCAGGAGGTGGCTCAATGCATCCACATTTGCTACTTGGCCTCCTGGACAGTGTTCCAACTTGTAGTTATATACACTTAGTATTAGAGCCCACCACTGAATATGGCCTGAAGTTATGGATGGCACTGCCTTGTTCTATTTAAGTAGACCTAGCAAGGGTTTGTGGTCTATTATTATTATAAATTTACGTCTGTAAAGGTATTGGTGGAACTTCCTGGCTCCAAATATAACCGCTAAACCTTCCTTCTGTATCTGTGCGTATTTATGCTGTGCTTTGGCCAAAGTCCTGGATACATACACTGTTGGGCATTCCTCTCCAAGGGCCATCTATGAGCTAATACTACCCAGATGTCATAAGGGGAAGGCATCACATGTCAATATCAGATCTCACTTGGGATCATAGAATGCCAATGCCTGAAAACTATGGCTTGGTCACATGACCATTTTCAAGACTGACCCTTTTTTAAGGAGTTGATGCAAATATGAATCAATCATCCTGACTAATATTGATATGAAGTGATGTTAAGTCCAACTTAAAGCTTCTTTATCATGAAATTGATTTAAACATGTAGTTTTCTCCTCATTTCCAACAGAACAAAGTTAAAAGGAGTAAATAAACATATTGTTCTTGATATACAAAGGTAGAACAATAGCAAGACAGTTCAAATGCTCTCAGAGCTGAGAAGGCAAGTGCTTAGAAGCTGCTTGTTTCAAGGAAAACAAGATTGTTTTCTGGAAACATAATGCAATCCCCCATCGTATAGGAGTTAAAAAGCCAACAGGTCTTGTCAAATATTTGAGACTAGAACAAGAGAAATGAGAGAAGGCTTACATATATCAAGTCTGGCATGGCACAGTTTTGAATGGTTTGTTTTTGTCTTGTGGACTCCGTGTAGAATGATATAAGAATTGCTCCCTAGCAGTTTCTTTTACCAAAATACAATAATCGCCATCAATGGTACTTCTTTCCTCTGAATCTGTCTTATGGTGCATTTTTAGTACAAGGTTCGATATTCAAATCTGTTTTTTTTTCCTTAAGCCTATCTTTACAATGAGTGCCCAGCAGAAGCAGCTACAAGATTTTGATCAAAGTCAGTACAACAAACTTTTAAACAATTTTAAAGATAATCCTGTAAGTACCTTCTACATTATTGTCATCATTATGTTCTGTTTGTTGTTTAATATGTTGCTCCGTCAAAGTTTTCTATGTGGAATAGTGCTACTGTACGCAAAAGGTGATATATTGAAAGCAGTTGTTCATTCTACATTTTGGTAGCACTCTTACAGATATCAGACTCAGCCAAATAGCTATGTGTTTGTAAATGTAGTGCATAGGCAAACTAACATATACAAGCATGAGTGGGGGTGATGCTTGATTCCTTCCTGCCACTGTGTCATTTTGCTAGCAGTAAGGAGATTAGTAGACTGGCTGCCTTCATGGAAGCCAACTGAACTGCTTAAATGGCCTATTAAGGCATTCCCTGTCTCTGCGGGCATCTTGCCATCTGCCACATGCAGCTTCCCAGCAGCTTCTGGGGCATACAGCCCTTTCTTTATGGACACTCAGAGGACAGGGTCCATAGGATAATGGCTTTCCTCACAGCAATGCAGCTGCCAGCACTTAATGACTGAACACTCAACCCCCTCTCAATTGCTGGGGAAAACTCTTAAGAAGTTTGCACTCTTGCCTTTAAGGTAATTATTTAAGTTATTTTTCTTGGAGCAATAATGTTGTGACATTTGGGAAACTAGATTTCAGTCATTTTAAAAAAGAAAGTAATACATAAAAGCGTTTTTATCTAAAACCTTGCTACTGCAAATTTTTGTGTTCCCATCATTTACACTTCAATACAATTTTCTGCTCCTACAAGCAGGCACCCTTCACTTCTCCAGATTGCTATCTAGAACAATTCATGTTAATGATAATACGTTGAAATTGAGTTAAAGTAATACAATTGAAATCCCAAATTTGTTTTTAACCATTCAGTTTTAAACTGCACCCTCTTCAGAAAGTCTAGGCTGCTGACTCATGGTGTCAGAGAATCAACCTGTTCAGAGATGTTATTACACAACACTGCAGGATGGGGAACTTGAACCCAGACCTCCTGGCTCAGATGTTGGGGCACTACCATTGCGCCACAGACCTCTCAGTCAACTTTTAAGTTAGCTAAAGCATATTCTTCTCATGTGCATTTCAAAGCTCTTACAGAGTGGAGGGCATGGTTACAGAACATTCGCACCTGCTCAGATTTTTCAGGAGTCTAATGCTAGCAAATTTGAGTTAAAACCTTGCTTTGTTTTTATTTCTCCGACCCAGGAAAGTTGAAATTTGCTGCAGTAATGACTGAAGCTCTATCTATGATTAGCAAAATTAGTCCAGGTAGAATGTTATGGACAGGGGCTGCTAGTTTATATGGTCTTATTCGGTATATTAGGTCATCTATTCCTGTACATAAAAAGATATTTCACCTTTTGTAACAAATGTGCATTTTTAGATACACTTTTACATATTTTGTTTAAAGAAGATTGTGTTGTCTCACTCAGTTTGAGTGTGGTGCAGTTAGTTTGGTAAACAGTTTTGCATTTCAAGGTCAAAATAAACATTAGCTCTGTTTATGCAGTTGTATTTCTAATTAGTATAAGTCACTTCAATGCAACCTTTATCCTAACATTTAAACAAGGGTGGGCAGCATGGGTTTGTTGAGGAAAGGTTATTTCTGATTAATTTGATTGGTTTTAGTTTGCTAAAAGATTCTCAGAAGTACTTCAAACATTAAATGCTTTATAAGCTTTAGGTAGTGTTTCATGATATTAACAAGAGTGTTTTTTTAACAACGAATTGGCATCAACCATTTTGCCAGGTCCTAAGAAACCATTGTCATGGTGAACAGAGAAACAACTGTTGAACAGCCCTGAAAGGTCACCATATGACTATCAGGCAGTAAGTTGATAATAAAAGTCAGCTGCTGCTTGAAAGTTAATTGAACTTTTTTTAGTAGGCACATAGTCGGGCTGACCAACAAAATAGTATGGTGAAGTTTTGTAGAAAGTAACTTTCCTCATATCAATCACGGTATTACTCAGTGAAGGTCAAAAACTGTATTGAACTATCATGTCTCGAGGCCCATGCCTATGTTTCAGACTCTTGTTTCCTACATCTTGAACTGCCAACTCTTAATTCCTTACCTCCAAAGATGACATACTAGGTTATGATGTATCTTTCAGGACTTTTCAGAAACTTGCTAAATTTTTGTCCTGACTTGCATCTGAAGTTGAAAGTTGACCCCATTGGATCACCATATATAACATCTGTGTTAATTGGTCTCTGAAAGTGATGGTGGTAGAGGTGAAATTCACAGTGAATTAATAGCTAATTCTATCTTTTCCTAGGCTGCCATGCAGTTCCTGGATGCGTACATGAAAGAAGACATTCTAATTGCACAACTTGAAGGAAACTCAAATTCTCTTTGGACCATCAGTCCACCAAGTCGGAAGAAGATGATAGAAGAATTAAAGGATAATGTTTCAAAAGTCTTCATTGTGGTTTCTTGGTCTGTTCAAAGGTAAAAGTTTATGAGGTTTTGATTAATGGTGAATTTAAGCACACAGTTGATGAGCTAGATTTTAAAGCCCCCTTGTAGAGCTTGTGTGGGAGGCAAGATAGCCCATAAAACGGTGAAGGTCAGTAATCTGTTATCTTTCTGTGACCATGTCATTTTGGCAAAGTAAGATGGCAGACAGTCCTCACTCCGAAATGCAACTAAGACATGTAAATGGTTAGTTAAGAGTTGCTTCCCACTTTTGACATTTAGCCAATGGTCGGGGGAAACCCCTAGATAAACTTTGGTTTACAATGGTGTGAGAGCCCTCTTGTTTTTAGGCAGAGATTTGGCCCATGGACTCTAATGACAGTGGCACTTGCATAAAGTGCATTTCACCTAATGATGGAGCAGCACTCTGAAAGCTTGTGATTTCAAATAAACCTGTTGGACTATAACCTGCTGTTGTCTGACTTCTGACCTGCATAGAATGTGGTGGTTCAATTTGGAGGTCTACCACAAACTTATCAAGGGAAACTAAAAAAATGGTAATCACACCCATATCTCAAAAATAAATTATAATTTTCTGGTACAGTTATGTTCCACAGCTATGTGGTTGGCTGGCTGCCACTTAAAATAGTTAGCAGCAATGACTTATACATTTGCTGCCTGCACTTTGTACTAGAAAAAAAAATTAAAACCAATTTCTTTCATTATCTTGCCCGCTTGGGTTTACTCTGTTGAGTATTCAAAGAAGGTTTCTCTTTTGCAACTCGTCTGTCTGATGATAGTGTAATTTCCAATCTCCAGGGCATTCTTCATCTGGTAGTATTTTGATAGGTCATAATAATGATTGTCCAGCAAATGCTTCTTTTCACCAATGTATTAATAAAGCATTCATGTTCTTAATGGTAAGGTAGACAGATATCGCTCCACGGTAGATAGTGGTTTCCTGCAATTTGTTTATAAGTTTCACAGCTGTGTGTCTCCCTGTTTACATTTATCTTGGTTCATGCAAATTAATAAGTCAAAACTTTCAATGATGGTGAGGAATACTTATCAGTATTAGTGTCATTTCTGCTGCAGACTGATTGATAGGTGTAGACTTTCTGCTGTTGTCTCCCTCCCATGGCCTTGCCTTGACCAGCTTCTCACTTGCATTTAACAATTCCATAACTTATTTCCAACCCAGCTACTTTGACATGCAGTAGATTATCCTTTGCTTCTTCGTTGCCCTTTGCCATGTTCTGAACTTTACCGTATGAGTTTGCCTGTGTTATTGTTTTCTAGCAGGAGTAAATTGTACTTGTCACATTAGTTCAATTTCTCTTTCTTTGGTTAGATGCCTGGTTAAATGATCAGGTCAAAAATAATAGCTAGCTGCTAACTACCTTTCACAATGAAAATACTGCTTTAATTATTTTTTGTTACCTTGTACTCATTTAATATTTCATTCCAGATTACCTAAATAGTAGATTATAATAGATTAATGGCTGAATTTTACTAATTCTCTGGTGGAACGAACAGAGGCAGACGGACGGGTAAAATAGTGGGACACCTTGTTGGGTCAGTTCCCCACCATTGTCCTACCATTGCTGCTATTAGTAAGAGAAGCAGCAGGGTGGCTGCAGCCTGTCAGCTTCTTAGATGGAGTCTCCACGGGGCACCCTGGAGGCCAGCAGAGCCAAAAATTCCACAGCCCAAATAGGAACCATTGGATGCAAATGGTACAGCTATATCCTCAGAGGGTGTACCCTTTGTCTCATGAAACCCCTTAATTTTAATTGCTGCTTATCGATTAGGAGATTGCCTTTGGTAAAATTACTAAACCAGCAATCCATAGCTAGCAAGTGCTGCAAGTATGCAACCTACTTTTCAGTTCAACCTGTGGATGCCAAAGCCCACAGTAAAATTCAGCCCTTTTATTGTGCAAAAATAAATTATGGTATATTTCTTAGAATTTCAGAATCATCCTCATTAAGGAAGCAAATAAATGAGATTGAGTTATACAGTTTTTATAATTCCAAACATTTTTAACTTGCAAAATTGTTAACACATTGTTCTAATTAAATCATGTCACTCTATTCACTTTATGATCCGATGCTTGTAATACCACACAATAGGTAGATTTATGTGTTCATCATGTACGTTGCAATCAGTGTTCAATACTTTTAATTTGCAGGAATATCAGTCTTGGTGGAAAATCAGAAATTGCTTCAGATAAAATTTCTTTAGAAATTCAACCTGAAGCCAAAATAGCTCTTGCTGCGGCAGTGGAAGGAAAGAACAAGTCTGTGTGAGTTAACCATTTCATTTAACTTGCATTCACAATAATTATTCGTATTCCAAGGTGTGTCCTCTCCCAAATAATCTTGACATTAAATATGAACCCTGTTTTAAAAACCTAAACCTTCAGTCTGGCATCTATATGTTTACATAAAATGCTAAAATTTGAAATCTTGAGTTTTGATATCTAAACTTAAGTAAACTTAACTGCCTCACAGCGCCAGCGACCAGGGTTTGATTCCACCCTCAGGTGACTGTGTGGAATTGTCTATGTGTCCCCTTGTCTGTGTGGGTTTTCTCCAGGTGCTCCGGTTTCCTCCCACAGTCCTAAGATGTGCAGGTAAGGTAAATTAGCCATGCTAAATTGCCCATAATGTTCAGGGATGTGTAGATCAGGTAGGTTACAAGGGGATGGGTCTGGGTGGGATGCTCTGAGGTTCGGTGTGGACTTGTTGGGCCGAAGGGCCTGTTTCCACACTGTAGGGATTCTATGAATTGTTGAATGCAACCAGACTATAAGCATATTCATTCTAAATGTACTCTTAACAGCAACTTGGAACTATAAAATGACAACTGGATTTATTTGAACTGATTCAAGCTTTTATTGTCACGTGTACACAATTACAGGAGTACAGTGAAAAGTGAATGCATCACCGCACATGGTGCCATCTTAGGTACGAAGGTATCTCGGTACAAAACTTAGATACAAGTAATAACACAGAAACAAAGTTACAAAGAAAGCATAACCGTTGTTTTTGGCGTAAGTAGAAAAATAAAGAAATAAAGTTAAATGTTGATGCTACAGGTAACGATTGAGTTTTTTGAAGAAGCAGCAAAGAGGACTGATGAGGGCAAAGCAGTGGATGTGATCTAGATGGACATCAGTAAGGCGTTTCACAAGGTTCCTCAAGGTCGACTGGTTAGCAAAGTTAGTTCACATGGAATGCAGGCAGAACTAGCTATTTGGATACAGAACTGGCTCAAAGGTAGAAGACAGAAGGTGGTGGTGGAGGGTTGCCTTTCAAACTGGAAGCCTGTGACCATTGGTGTGCCACAAGGATCGGTGTTATACATAACTTGGATACGAACATAGGAGGTATGGTCGATAAGTTTGCACATGACACTAAAATTGGAGGTGGTAGTGAACAACAAAGAAGGTTAGCTCAGAATACAACAGATCTTGATCAGATAGGCCAGTGGGCTGAGGAGTGACAGATGGAGTTTAATTTAGATAAATGTGAGGTGCTGCATTTTTGAAAGGCAAATCAGGGTAGGACTTTACATTTGATGGTAATGTCCTGGAGAATGTCGCTGAACAAAGAGACCTTGGAGTGCAGGTTCATAGTTCCTTGAAAGTAGAGTCACAGGTAGATAATGAAGAAGGCTTTCGGTATGCTTGCCTTTATTGGTCAGTGCACTGAGTATAGGAGTTGGGAGGTCATGTTGCGGCTTTACGGGACATTGGTTCAGACACTTTTGCAGTATTGCGTGCAATTCTGGTCTCCCTCCTACAGGAAAGGAAGAAAGAAAGGGTTCACAAAAAATTTACAAGGATGTTGCCAGGGTTGGATGGTTTGAACTATATTAAGAGGCTGAATAGACAGGGCCTGTTTTCCCTGGAGCATCTGAGGTTGAGGGGTGACCTTATAGAGATTTATAAAATCATGAGGGGCATGGATAAGGTGAACAGCCAAGGTCTTTTCCCTGGCATGGAAGACTCCAAAACTAGAAGGCATAGGTTTAAGGTGAGAGGGGAAAGGTATAAAAGGGACCTAAGAGAGAACTTTTTCACACAGAGGGTGATGTGCAAATGGGCTGAACTGCCAGAGGAAGTGGTGGAGGCTGGTATGATTAACAACATTTGAAAGACATCTGGATGAGTATATGAATAGGAAGGGTTTAGAGGGTCATGGGCCAAATACTGACAAATGGGACTAGATTTATATAGGATATCTGGTCGGCAAGGATGAGTTGGACCGAAGATTCTGTTTCCATGCTGTATATCTCTATGACTCTATGACTCTAAGTGGAAAAATAAAGGAATAAAGGTAAAAGTTCAACAGGCTTTCTTAAGTGCACTCCTTGCGAGGGCTCAATCTCTTCCACTTTGGGCCACTGTCTGGGAAACTTCGGGCGTCCCCCTCTCAATGCTGCAAATGGCCAGGGGAACTCACTCATTGACATTTTGGACTTGCCCTGACCACATTAGGCTCAGGCCCATATCCACTTCCATGCACCAGATCTGCAGCCCACACAGCTCAGGACCCACGGTCAATGCCATGCTTCCCATAATGCCATCGCCACTGTTCCCACTCATGTTGGTGCTGCCATTTTCAATAGCTTACTCACTTTCTCTTCCATGCCATTTTAGGTACACATGTATTAAGGTACAACACTGAGGTACAAGTTATAACAGGCAAACAAAGTTAGAAATAAAGCATTACCATTGGTAATAAGTAGAAAAATTAAAAAAAAA
>NC_063335.1:108438109-108442001 GCF_021869965.1 Rhincodon typus | reverse complement strand
CCCTCCTCGCTGCCGGGTCCCGCTCTCTCTCCTCCTCGCTGCCGGGTCCCGCTCTCTCTCCTCCTCGCTGCTGGGTCCCGCTCTCCCCACTCCTCGCTGCCGGGTCCCGCTGTCTCCCATCTGCGCTGCCAGGTCCCGCTCTCTCTCTCCCCTCCATGCTGCCAGGTCCTGCTCAGCTTTATTTATCTTTCATTAAGATGTTTCTTTATTGCATAACGAGTGTATCATGAAAATTTCTTAAGACAGTTAATGAACATAGGGACTTCTTACAACAGCAAGACATTTCATTTATATGGATGTAAAAATGAGGTTTCAAAGAAGCACAATTAAAATATAAGGTTGTGGAACCAAAGAAAGAGATATTAGTAGTGGTAACTGGGTCAAAGTGATACGTTTTGTGAATGATCTTAATGAAGGAGAGACAGATGGTGAAAGGGAGAATCATGGAAGTGGTGTTAAGGCAACCAATAACGTGGACATTAGATGTGATAGCGAGGCAGTGGTGAAAGAAAAAGGAATAAAGAACTTGGTGCTGGGGAAGCTGAGGGTGTTGTAAGGAGGAGCAGTTGCGGTACTGGAGAACGTAATGGTGATAGACAGGAGTGAGTTACAATGATAGGGACAAACATAGCCACAGAGGAATTTTAACATAAAGAATGAGAATTTTGAGTTTGGGACCTTAGGATCTCAAAAACTGTTGTGTGAGCAAGAAGCAGGCAATGAACAAGTCAAGCTGTATAGAACTGTTTTTTCTTTTTTTTATCCACTCATGGGATGTGGGCATTGCTAGCAGGGCCAGCATTTATTGCCTATTACTAGTTGCCCTTGAGAAGGTGCTGGTGAGCTGCCTTCTTGAACCTCTGCAGTCTGGAGGTAGACCACAATGTTTTTGGGATGAGTTCCAGGATTTTGACCGAGTGATACTGAAGAAATAGAAATTTCCATGTCTGCATAGTGAGTGATTTGGAGAGGAACTTGCATATAGTAGTTTTCCCTTGTATCTGCTGCCTTTGTCTTTCTAAATGGTATCAGTCATGGATTAGGAAGGTGCTGTCTAAAGAGCCTTGGTGAATTTCTGCAAAGAAGAAGCAGAATTTCAGATGGAAACAGCAATGCTTTCTATAACATGGAAGGAATGGATAATCTCAGACTTGAAGTGACAATGACATAGCCTGAGTTTTTCATCTACAGATGTGTCAAAGCAAGAGTGGACATGGGTTACTCTAGATGGAAATATTGCCTTGCAGGCTCAGTTCAGGGTCTAGTGGGTGTCAACACTGTAAGCAATTTGGTTTAGCTTCAATATGAAGATACTTACAGTTTCAGGGCAGAAGAGAATAATGGTGGATGGGGGAACTTAATTGGATAAGAATCAAGAAATCTGTTTGTATCTGCGGCTGCAAGGCATAAGTGTGGCCGCTGACAGGAAGGGGTAGCGATCTCTGTAGGAGACCAAGTGACAGAGGCCAGCAGACTCTATGACTGGAAATTCTACTTCTGCAGCTGGAAACTCATTCCAGAAAGGGAAATATTGGGATGTGGCTTTGTGGAGGAGGAAGCAGTTTGCTGGCAGGTCTATCCAACCAACCGTAGGTCATTTAACACTTTTAGCTTGCTCCACTGTTCTGGATCATAGCTGCTCTTCAACCTCAACATAGAACATAGAACAGTACAACACAGTGCAGGCCTTTCAGCCCACAATGTTGTGCCGACCCATTATTCTACTCTAAGATCAAACTACCCTACATACCCTTCATTTTTACTATCCTTCATGTGCCTATCCAAGAGTCGATTAAATGTCCCTAATGTATCTGACTCCACTATCACAGCCGGCAGAGCAATACACTCATCCACCACCCTCTGTGTAAAGAACCTACGTCTCTGTAACATGATTGTCCCATGTTACTTTCACATTGCTTGATATCATTAGCACCCAAAATTCTATCAGGAATTTCTGTCTTGTGCATTCTTAAATAACTACATTTCTCAGCCCTCTGTTGTAAAGAATTCCAAAGATTCATTACCCTCTGAGTGAAGAAATTCTTTCTGATGTCAGTGGTAAGTGACTTGCCCCTTATTCTGAGACCTTGGTTTCTCCTGGTTCAGACTCTTCCAGCTGAGGGAGACACCCTTTCTGCATCCATCCCATCCAACGCTTTAATGATTTTTAAGTTTCAGTTAGATCACCTCTCATTCTTTTAAACTACAGAGAATAGAGGCCCAGTTTATGCAATTATTTAGAAAGTAAACCTCATTGAAGTGAGTATTGCTCCATTAGGGGGTGAGGGTGGGGAATTAATGATAGTAATGATGTAAAGGCCGGGAGTGATGGACATTTATGTAGTGTAGGGAACACAGTGAAGCACCCCATGAATACATTCTGGGCCTAAACCACTCTCAGTAGTCTTCAACATTGAGGAGTGCAGATTCATCAGCCAAGAGTTATCAGTAGGTGGTCATCAGTTGGAGGTGTCCTCGTCCTTGTTTGGCTGTATTTCACTCGTTAGGTCTGCTTATAGGGTGGGGCATATTCAGCGATGGTGGGGTGCCTGAAACATTGCATGATCCTGTGAGTATGATACATACCAACGTACAAAATAGAGCACAATTTGATCATTTGGCCCTCAAGCCTGCTCAGCTGTTCTGTAAGATCATGAATGATCGATTTGTGGCTTGAATTTCACATTTCTATCTATCTGTGATAAGCTTAGTTTCTTGTTAGACAAAGCTATCAATCCTCTCCATCCAACTTAAAACCATTTAATGACCCTGCCTCTACCATTTCCTTGGCAATGAGTTGCACAACCCTCTGAGAGAAAAGAAATTCTCCTCATCTCTGTCCTAAAATGGCGATGTCTAATTTAAAACAATGCTCCCTAATTCCGAATTGACCTACAAGAGAAAACATTCTTTCCGCGTCTACCTTATTAAAAAAAAATCAGGATGTTAGACACTTCAACCCAGTCACTCCTCACTCTCCTAAACTTATTGGAAACAAGCCCAGCCTAGCTAATGTTTTAGGTTGTTGCTAATGAGCTTGTTGGGCGGCCCTTCTAGTTTTAGCTATTTTGGTAATTGGGAGATGTATTTTTATTTTGTGTTGTACAACATAGAACATAGAACAGTACAGCACAGCCCTTCGGCCCACGATGTTGTGCCGAACTTTAACTTGTGGCTGTGGAGTAATGGGACCACAGTGACAGTGTAGTCAATCCTTCAACTCTTGCCATAAAAGAATTTAGAACAATTTGAGGTGATCTTATTGAAACATATAAGATCTTGAAGGGACTTGACAGCCTAGATGCTAAGCCTTGTGGCCTTAAACTTTGGTTAGAACTATTTCAATGAGAAGCATTCAAAATTTTCTACAAAGAGCAGTGAAAACTGGGTCATTGAATGTATTCTTTGTTCAGTTATGTTTTTGATTAACAAGGGAGTCAATAGTCAAATGGAATTGAGGCCACAGTTAGCTCAGCCACATTCGTATCTAATAGTGGGCCAGGACGAGAGTCTGAAATGCCTACATCTAATTCTTGTGCTGTATGATTGTATTCTTGCAGGTCACACCTCACCATGAAGCAAGAATAGGGACAGGGCAAGAGATGGGAGGGGGAGCGTGATGGTGGGGAAAGATTGGGGACAATTTCAGAATAAGAGGCTGATAAAATCAGCCTATGTTGAGGTGGAATTATTCCACCCTAGGGGTTGTGAACCTTTGGAATTCTCTACTACCCCTCCACTGACATATTTAAGACTGTGATAGAGAGACATTCGATATCTCAGGGAACCATGGTTTATGGAGAATGGTAGTAAAGTGGATTTGAAGCCCGAGTTCAGCCATGATCTTACTGAACTGCAGGGCTGTCCAACTCCAACCTTTGTGTGATAACAT
>NC_063335.1:108370899-108437709 GCF_021869965.1 Rhincodon typus | reverse complement strand
TAGTCTGGGCTGTGCACACCACCTTCTGTAGTTTCTTACGGTCCTGGGCAGAGCAGTTGCCATACCAGGCCATTATGGACCCGGACAGTATGCTTTCAGTGATGCATCTGTAGAAGTTAGTTAGGGACCTTATGGACATGCCAAATTTCCTGAGCTACCTAAAGAAGAAGAGGCGTTGTTGTGCCACCTTGACTGTTGTGTCTACATGGGAAGTCCTGGACAGTTTGTCAGTTATCGTCACACCGAGGAACCTGATGCTCTTCACCGTCTCAACCTCAGTTCCATTGATGTAGGTGGGGGCATGTTCTTCTCTTTTCTTTCTGCAGTCAATGATCAGTTCTTTAGTTTTGCTGACGTTAAGGCACAGTGCCATGGGATCTCTTGCATCCAACTGAGAGAACAGGTGACGTTTTCATTTAATATTTCACCTGAGAGATTGCACTTCAACGGAGCATCTTGTGCTCACATTGGATTATCAATCCACAATTTTTTGCCCAGGTTAGTTGAATGGAATTTTAATCCACAACTTGATGTCCTCAACTGCTGTAGTAAATTTCACAGTCTTTACAAAGTTGGAACTGCTTCTGCACTGGGATGTCCTGGGGTCAAAATTGTCTTTGATGTTTTGAGAGCAGAATTTTGCCAGAACATCATTATTTCACTTGTCAGTTAACTCACCAATTCGGCTCTGCTGGTGAATGATGTAATTTTCTGAGGCATTGTAGAAATTTAGGGCCATTATTTAGATCATTAAGCAGCAAGAACATTTTTTCTTATTTTTGACAAACTACATATGAATAAAACTGTTTTTATATTACAGAAAAATTGAAAATATATTTCCAAACTACATTAGGGCTCCCAGTGATTCTGAATCAAAACCTGTGAAACAACTTTATGAAAGTAAGTCTGCATATTTACAATGCTCCATACAGAAATATATGAATATTGTGATGTATAATAAGTGAATAACTGAATAAATAAGACTTGAAACTAAAGTGTTAGCCAAGGATTTTCTCAAAGCTGCTCCCACTTCAACTCCAAAACTTCTTTATAATTACAACACTCGCCCATCCTGTTATCTATTTAGGTGGGATTTCTAACACTTCAGTATAAGTGATAAAAGAGCATAATAAATAGGAGTACGCTACATAGCCATCAAATCTACTTTGACATTCAATAATACCATAGTTAATCTTCGGCTTGAACTCCACAGGCTGAATTTTACAGGGGAGTGATGTTGTGAGATTATATTGAGGATGTTATGAGAGACAAGGTCTCATACATATATGAACAACATTTTATTAAAAGTAAGTATTCACACTATACACACAAATGGGTAGGACACAGCATTCATGAAACATTTATGGTTTAGTCCAAGTTCCAAGTGTGTCTAAGTCAACTTCACTGATGACAAATCCCATTCTTAGCATCACATCATAATTATCTTACTGGGGCTGGGGTAGAGTGGGAGGCTGAGCACTGTTTTAATGACAACATCCGGATTGTGGCAAACACCACTTATGCTGAGACAGCATTGGTTATTGTATTTAGGATTGTCAGTTGGCTTGCAATGTGGTGTACTTGCATGTACTGGAAGTTATGTATATTAATACACATGTTCCTATTCTTTGCAGACAGAATGAATGTGGACACACACTGTACCTGTTTCAACTCAACAAAATAGATAACACCGATCCTTTGGTTAATTTCTCAGCGCAATGCCCTGACCAGTCAGATTTATTCTGCCTGGTTTAGAATATAAACCTAACTGCTAACTGTCAATCAGCATTAATGGGAACATTCTCCATTGCAAAGCCTCTGTCAATCAATGTGCATGTACCAACTAAATAGCACTTCCTCTTGTGCGTTTCACCCTGCTTTTGTATTAATATGAAATGTTTGGATGAGTGCAAGCTTTGACAAAATGTAACTTTTAACAGCAACACTGAAGCTCTGACAACCTATCCTGAAAATATATTTAATACTAGTCTCTCCTAGGAAAATAGTTTCTCACATTGTTCTAGTCAAATCTTCCAAATCTGAGAATATGGTTCAATTCTAGCAGGAGGTAGGAGTTGCTCTGAAGAAATTTCCAATGTTTCAATTCAGTTACTAATTAAACTGAAAATTAATTTGTTATAACTCTTAAAAATGCATCCATATGTTGGAATTGTTCACTTTTCCGATCTTTCTCTCTTAACTGACAAAAATCCAATTTGGTTTATTTCATTTTCTAAAATGCCATTATGGCCATTCTTTCACCTTGACTATGTTGAAATCAAAACTTACTGCATCTTCTGCTTACTTGAACACCTTCTTTGCCAAACTCTCAAAAATATTTAGTTTTAATTCATCCTTAAGATTCAGATAGCATCAACATGGCTAGTATTTATTGTCCATCCTCATTATCCTTTTATATGATACACAGTTGTTTACTAGGCTTTTAGGAGGCCAGTTAGTAGTCACCAATGATTCACAATTTCTGACTTTCCATAGTCTTCATTTCTATATTTTCAAACTTTAAAGGCCAAGCTTGATGTCACCTTATTATCCATTCATCTATATTTTAGAAGTTTTACCTTTTTCCAAATTTTGAGACATCCTGACATGGTGTTTGTCTTTTATTACTTACAACAAAGGTATTGATAAAAATATGTAACTTTTTTTCAATATAATGTTTGTTGCGTTCAATTCCCTCAATAGATGATGCTGACTACTGTGAACTCATTGTAAAACTGGTTCAGCAAGGAAACTGCTCTTCAGACCACTGTCAGGAATGGTGGACTGTTAATCAGTCTGAAAGATTCTACAGAAATGATGATAAAGAAAGCCTTGAAATTATTGTATTCAGTGATAAAGTTAGCCCACCTAGCCTTGGATTTCTTGCTGGTTATGGGTAAGATGAGATTTTGTTTATTTTTTTTGATACATTTAAAATGTTTTTGTTATAATTCATTATTACTTAATGAAAACTTCAAATTTCTTGGCTTTTCCCACATGTATGCAAAGTTAATTTCCATTCATTTAGGTATACATGCATCATTATGGCACTACAGAGTCCTTAAAAACATAAAATGGAATGGACTGGGCTGTGCTGCTGGTCACTTTTGACCCATCCCAGAGGCCATTGGCATGAGCATGTCATGCACCAGTACTTTGAGGAGAGACTGATGGGGATGTCAATTTAGCACTCATTCCTGAAACCTCAGCCATGTGACAGTCATTCACAGCCAAATACATATCAGCCACAGGCTGGTGGTTGCAGATGTCAGAACAAGTGACAATACTACTTTATGCATGACAGTATGTTACTCTCTCTCTCCCTCCTGTATTTGCTGAGGCACTTCTTAAGTATTGAATTCACTGAATCAGAAGAGGTGTCATTGGTGTAAATCAAGAGATCCATGTTCACATCATCTACAGCTTGTACATTATGCCTTAACAGTTGGTTTATAATGAGGCAGGATAAGGCAGGAACATACTGTCATCCAGAATTCTCCTCGGCAATACCATCCAGCATTGCCACATCACAGCCCACTTATCATTAGCTCAAGGAAAAAAAGGCATATCCGTCTCTTGATAGTTTCAATTTTGTTCCCTTGTATTAATTGTCACTATGTCTTCAAATCACTAAAACAGAATGTCAACGATTATGTTACACCATGTTTGATTGCCGTACCTGGCATAGCTGAGTAGGTGGAGAAATGTAGAGGCAATAAATGGAAGGTGCGATACTTGAAAAACACAGAAATAGAATATTTCAATGTTGCGCAATAGATCTGAGTGCTAGAAGCTGCTGATAGGTGAGTGATGGAGGTGTTGTGTATTGAATAGCCTGAGGGATTGGTAGTTCACGAGGTACAAGATTTAAAAAAAATTAACGTGTATTGACTAACTTTGACCACCCAAACAAAGCCATTAAACTTGCTCCAACATTGCTGCAAGATCCTCAAAGCCAGACACCAGGATTCACCTGTTCACCAACACACATTACTTTCAGCTTCAGGGGATATTTCTTGATGACTCATAACCTCCTGCTGAAACATAACATCTATCTATATTCCTGTCAAACACCAGCATGGCATCTGTGAATTGCAGAGCCCTCTTCATCTCATTTTAACGTTTTGAATATGCCTTTTTCTTCTATCATTGAAAGAGGAGCTGTCTCTCGACCTTTTCTCCTTTAAGACACTGTTTAAGACTCAGTTTTGATCCATTTCACAACATTTACACAAGGCTAAGACATACTTTCAATTTAACAATATTATTTACACAAGATGAATAGATCTCAAGTGCTTGCACTTTCAGCTACTGAACCTTTGAATGATTAATATTTTTATTGGACTGTAGTGAAGTGTTTTTTTAAACATAGTGGAAGTTGGTTAGAGTCACACCTAGCACACAAAATATTTACTGTCTCTCCAGATATGCTGCCAGACCTGCTGACTTTCTCCAGCAATTTCTGTTTTTGTTTCAGACCTTCAGCATTCTGAGGGTCACCGGACCTGAAATGTTAACTAATTTTTTTCTTCACAGATGGTGCCAGACCTGCTGAGCTTTTCCAGCAACTTCTGTTTTTGTTCCTGATTTTCAGCATCCATAGTTCTTTCGGTTTTCTTCAGCATTCATAGTTCTTTATTATGTTGGTATATAACAGATATCAGGTTGATAATACAAGAGCCAGAATGAATATGAAAATCTCAGTGAGAATGAAAAGGAAATGAGTTAAGACAAATGAAATGTATAAGAAGAGACTGAAGGCACACGAAACTGAATTTAAAAGTTACCCATAAGCAGGAAATTATTAAAAGGGCAATTGAGGGGCCATAAATGACATTTAAACATGGAGCTGGAGAGCAAGGCTAAGATACTAAATGAGTACTTTGCATGTCTTTACCAAGGAAAATGTTGCTGACGTTAATGGTCTAGGAAATTAATAAAGGATACAATAATAAACTGACCAACTACAGTCTAATCTATTTAAAATTAATGGTAAGAAATGTTTTAGACACAATAATCAGAGAAAATGTTAACTCACTGGAACAAGTGCAAAATACTTAAAGAGATCCAGAAAGGTTTTATTAAAGGTAAGTTGTGTTTTACTAACTTGAGTGTTTTAAGGTGATAGATGTAGTTTATGGAAGTATTGCAATAAATAAAGTATAAAGTCACCATTATCTTAACAGACCATTGGGCTGCTCTTATTAGAGAGAGATGACTGGTTGTGGTTTAACCTGAGGGTCACCACATCCAGATGAGGGGAAGAAGTTGAAAAGGTGGGACTTTCATGATTATCTCAGCTGGTGTGGGAATTAAACACATAGCTTTTTGTATCACTCTGCATTGCAAACCAGTTGCCAACTGAGCTAACCAACACCCAGAGGCTTAGATGGCCTTCTAAAAGACTTTTGATAAAATGCCATCATAAATTGCCAGCAGTGTGAAAGTCCATCACACAAAATGGACAGTTCCCCCACGTGTTCAAACTTGGATGAGTGACAAGAAACAGACGGTGTGGTGAAGGGCTGTTTTTCAGACTGGAGTTTCCCAGGGATAAAAAACAGTGGAGTTTCCCAGGGATGCTCCTGACAGGTTTTTTTTTGGTATACTAATTGCTTAGGCTTGGTTGCACAGAGCACAAATTCAAATTTGCAGATTATATTTTGAATTTTTAAGATAGACTTAATGCTGACAGACAGGTTGGAGAAATGAAAAGAGATGGTAGATGAATTAATGTGGAGCAGTATGATATTTCACGAGAAAGAACAACGGGTGGGAAAATACAATAAAGTAGAATTCTAAGGGGTGCATGAACAGAAAGACGTGGGAGTGCATATGCACAATTTTTTCAAGGTAGTAGAACAGGTTGAGAAATTGTTTAAAAGGTTTACAGGATCCAAGCCAATAGAACATGGAGAACAAGAACAGGAAAGTTTATGATGAATTTCGTGAAACATTGTTTTAACCGGCATCACAGTGCCTAATTCTGACCATGACTTTATGAAGAATACACAAAAAAAAACAGAATGGTTCCTGTGAAGAACTTCAGTTATGTGGATAGATTGCAGCAGCTGATGTTCTTAATAGAGAAAGTTGAGAGAAGATTTAAAAGAAGTGCTCAAAATAATGAAGGTCTGGATAGAAAGAAATTGTTTCCTTTGCAATATAAGTACCAGTGGACACCAATTTGAAATGGCTGGCAGAAGAACCAGTGGTAACATGAGAGAAGGCTATGCTATGTAGCAAATAGTTAGTACCTGGGATGCACTATCAGACAGTGTGGTAAAGGCTTGCACAGTTGGGTTTTCAATAAGGGATTTGATGACACCTGAAGAGAAAAAATATTGCAGAGTAATGGGAAAGGGCAGGGGAATGGGACTAGTCAATTTAATTTTGCAGAGCCAACACACCATGATGCTCTCCTCCTGTGCTACGACTATTTCATAATTCTGTTCTGGTGAAGGGTGGTGACTCACCAGTCTCCCAGGTGACAGTTGCTGCAAGGTAATATTTGTTAAAATGGAGGAAGACTCTGAGGGGAGGTGTTAATTTTCCCACATGGCGGTTAAAGCTAGATACACAGTAAGGGAAAAAAAGGAACAAAAACAAAGTTGCTAGAAAAGCTCAGCAGGTCTGGCAGCATTTGTGAAGGAGAAAATAGAGTTAACGTTTCGGGTCCGGTGACCCTTCCTCAGAACTGACAGAACTGAGTTCTGAGGAAGGGTCACCTGACCCAAAACATTAACTCTTGTTTTCTTCTTCGCAGATGCTGCCAGACCTGCTGAGCTTTTCCAGCAATTTTGTTTTTGTTCCTGATTTATAGCATCCGCAGTTCTTTTGGATTTTAGGGGGAAAAAGAAGGATGCATTTGTTACATTATTCTAAGCTCTCAAAATGAAAAGAACAACTCTCAAGTTAATAAGGATTGCAAGTTAATAAGAGAGGTAGATTTTTATTTTGAGGGAGCTTAGCTGATGTTAGAGATAAGATTTAGTCTGTAAGGAAATTAGTAGATGCTAGTTGGGTGAGAGTGGCTGCAGCTCCACTTTTAGAAGTGGGCCTTTTAAAATCTTATCAAATTAGTTGGGGCCTTAGACCTGGTCTTCCAGAATCTAGCTGATGGTCAGTATTGCAATGGAAATCTTAAATAGGCATCAGGTACTTATTACATATATAAAGGAACCAGCTGTTGAATGCATGGGCATTACATGCCAAATTTTTGATCTTTACCAATTTCAATGACTTACTTCATGGCTCATGATAAGTCTGTACTTCCTATCTGACATGTTGGATATTTAAGTTGAGGGTGCTAAACAGCCTCCTAAATGTTGCATAGCCAAATTGCTTGGCTCACATCTTTTCAACTCAAGAAGGAAACCTTTTCTGAATTTCCATTGCCTACCTAATGTTTGATACTATTTTTGTTACTTTTCAGCATCATGGGTCTGTATGCATCAGTTGTGCTGGTTATTGGGAAGTTTGTACGTGAGTTTTTCAGTGGGATCTCTCACGACATCATGTTCGAAGAGCTGCCAAATGTGGATCGAATTTTGAAATTATGTACAGATATCTTCCTGGTTCGAGAGACTGGAGAACTGGAATTAGAGGAGGATCTGTATGCCAAGCTCATCTTCTTGTACAGATCACCAGAAACTATGATCAAATGGACACGTGAAAAGACAAAATGAAAGCTTCTGCTGAGGTGGATAGGGGTATTTTTCTGAAAATAAAACAAAAGCACAATATCATTGAAAAGCTAAGCTATTCACAATAGAGTGACAGCAGCTTTTCCTTATGGAGCCCAGGCAGTCGCACGTTCCTCAAGTCTTCTCTGCCTACAGTCTTCGCTGATACTAAAGACTGGTGCCTGTCCTAACATTCAGCACCAATTGTGGAAACGATTCTGTTGGAACCGAATCTTTCTATTTTTAAGTCAGGCAAAATCAGGGCTTCCGAAATGCTTACCGTCCTTGCAGGCATCATCTTTATCAGTCCTTTATATTTCTGTATGCAATGCAATGATTTTGGACCATATAATCTGCTGTCATTATCACCCAGGCACAGAGGAATAGGACCTGGTGTGATTCAATGGTGACCAAATAATGGGGACTTCACTCATGCATAAGAATTCTTGGATATCACAGGTCTCCAATGGTGTAAGCCTATACTGACTGCCTTGAGCAAGGAAGATAATTTGACAATCTGTTTTGAATGCCTTATTTTATTTGTACAGTCAAAAGAAAAGTATCACCATGTCAGTGATCTTTCTCAGGAAAAATGTTTATTTACCAAAGGCTTTGTGTCTTCTGTAACTTCATTCCCTTATTAAAAACTTCCTCTTAAGCAAATGCTTCTCCAAGATGAAAAGCCCAGATGATACCAGTGAAAACTCTTGAAACTAAAGGTCAGCAAAACATTCAGAATTAATTGAACTTGCAAAGTGCAAAATCTTCCGGTTTTCATTTGTTTGTTTCAACTTCATCAATAGCCCCATAGTTTTAGCAGTTTCTTTTTGTGAAGGGCAGAAAATTGATAATAACTGGATTTTCGTTCCAAATTTTGCTACCTCTCTGAAACACCTCGCCTTTCATCTATGAGATTTGTCATTTGGGAAAGTGGACAATTTATAGTCATTACTGCTTGTATCACTCTTTAACTGATTTTCAGAAAGTACATACTAGTCCACGGCTATTCCTCTCCAATTTGTTATTTCTTCTTGTTGGAATCCATGTAATCTGTTCTACTGCCCCTGGTAGCTTGTAAATTATCAAGAACTTATTGAGAGACTGTCAGAGAAACAATCATGACTCCCACATTGTTGCACACTAGGTTGGAGCAAGCATACACTGTGTCACTCTAGTTTTTGCACAACTTGCATTAGATAAATAAATTTTGTTCATTAGCATTAAATAGAAAAAGGCCCAACTGAGATCTAAACAATTTAGATCGAGAAAAGTCTATTTAAACTTTAAATGCACAAATGTTTGATTTCCATACCTAAATATGCAAAACAATGATGAGGATGGTAGCATGATCAAGTTCCACAGATAATAGTTGCTGTTTTTATATTCTAAATTAATCTTTAAAGAAGATAGTGTTGAGCGCAGTATATAGAATGTGAAATAACTGGAGTCAAAATAAAAAGGATGTTATGTAACCATTCAATATTGCATAATATTCTGACAACGTAGATCGCCTGCTAGAAAGTATGGACTTCTGTATTGCAGATTTATGATAAATTTTGATTTTGATTACATATTTCCACATGCAAATTACTACTGCTACAACTGTTGAAGCATCCATAATCCTGTTAGAGGAGTACAGGGCAAAACATCAGTCTGATGTATTTTAATGTTGATTTTATTGACTTACCAACGTGCAAATATGGTTAAAGATTCAAAATGGGGAGCTATTTCTAGGTCATGGTATTATTGATAGCATAAAATCAAAACACAATTATTAGATCTTTAAAAATCAAATGATTTGGGAAACCCTTTATAAAAATTAATCCACTGTTGCAGCAAGGGTTATTCCACCATAATGTTGCAGTGTACAGATGTAGAATTATTTTTCAACTTGTGCTTTGCAAAATATGAATCGTTAATTCTTGAGGCGATCATTCTGTTTCATATATATCGTTACTTAGAGAAGCCAGCTCAGTTCACAGCTATTGACATTTGTATCAATAAGAAATTATTAATAATGCAAAGGAGGGATTGTAACATAGCATTCATTGGTAGTTTCTCTATTGAATTATCTAATTCAGTAACTGACCAACTATTACACAATCACAGGACAGTTCAATTATTACAGCTTTTGGAGCTCACTATATTGTGTTTTTCAATTCTATATGAGATATTTAAACAGCATTGGAGTCCGGGTTTAATGGGGTTTGAAAATAAGTGTTTGCTTCAAGAGGATCTGGGCAAGAAATTCAGTACCTCAGTGATAATGTGCATGAGGAAAAGTGATTAAATAATTAATTAACCACATGATCTTGAAAAAATAACAGTGGTCAGGTGGGGGGGGGGCACAGAGTTTCTAAAACTACTTTATAGGGTTAAAACTGAAAAAAAATGTAGCTGTGTAAAGTTGCAAAACTCTACAGTCTGCAATATTACAATTAAGGTAACCCTTGAAGACCATTTTATAATTATCTCTTTTAAAGAAAAATTCACGCAAGAGAGAATTTTCATATGCAAATGTTAAGAACTTTTCATCTTTTGAGAGGAATTCATTGCAATTCCTGCCACATAGAATGGGGGGGGGGCAACTGTTACTTTTCCTTTGATTTTCTGTAACTACCTTAACCATGTTTATTGAAACAAAATAGCAATTTTGATCCTACTTATTGACAATCCAGTTGCACGTTCTAACCCTCTCCAACATGTGCACTGTTTCAGATGATTTTAAATGAATATTTCTGAAAATGAATGATAGTAGTTTGTAAAACTAAGTTTTGTATGACACAGGAGTTACGTGGTTCCTCAGCAGATTTCAATATTACAACATGCTAAGGTGTATTTATATTTCATGTTCATTCATAAACTTCTGGAATACTGAAATTAGTTTAGAAATTATGCAATAAGCTTTGCTTCTAGTTGGATTAGTCTGGTTTCCCTGAGCAGGATGCTGCCTCCCAGACCCAAGATTGTGACCCTGCTGTCAACAGTTACCAGTGGAAATATGTCCCTGTTTTATATTTGTTTCTAAAACATATCACCAAGTGATGAACATTTTGAATAAAATTCTTGAAAAGTGGATCTTCTCTCACCAGTAAATTTGTGAAATATGATCGGGGCATTCATCCTAAGTTGCTTGATCTGCGTTTGTTTTAAAGTTATCTGGGAATTTAGAGAATTAGTTCAAGTTTCATAATGCATCTAAATTTTCTACAGCAAGAGCTCATCAATAAAGAGAATACTCTCTACAAAATCTAAACATTTGCAAAAACTATTTAAACCATAACAAACCATCTCCCTATTAAAGCAAGCAAGCATTTATTTTTGGTAAGGATTTATTACAGTAGTTTAATCTCTGTAAAACAGCAAAACATCAGTTTGAAAACAGAATTAGGACCCTGAATTCCTCTGAAATATACTTGGAATTTATTTAATGTGGTTTATATGGGCTTAGAAAGATTAATGATGATTTATCACACTAGATGAAAGTAAAAATTCCCAGGATAAAGGGAAGGTCAATAAATTGGCAAATTTATGAGACCCAGTAAGTGAATAATTCTGAATGAACCTAATGCATCTCTGGTTTATAAATTAATCTTTAACCAGATAAAGATGGTTTTTTTAATATCCTTGTAATAATTAGCAACCTGGGATGACTTAACTAGCATGATTCATACTTTTTGGAAGGGGCAGGGGAGGGGGTGTGAGGGAGCATTCAAAAAATGCAGTGTATTGCAACCCCACTACCTATCCAATATCCTCATTATCTAAAAGGTTCTGTCCTTGGTGCCAGTAATGAAGTTACCATTTTGATCATTAAAGAAACAGAAAAGTCTTGCAAAATGTTAAATTATTTTATGTACATAATTTGAAATACATAAAAATATATAAAAATGCTTTACAAGTATTTGCGAGGTAGAGCCAAGATCATCATTACAAAAATTTGATAAATTCATTACAGCTTTTAGCTATTCTAGAAATAATTACACAAGGTTCATTCTCTAAATGTAAACTGAGCAACACTCATATTTTGGAGATTTCAAGTGTTGCCTACAAGGTGAATTGCGTTCTGAATTTTTCCATCATGAACGCAAGAAAAAAATCACTAACAGGGAGAAACAGATCTTGAGCCACCTTGAAAACAATACATTGATCTCAACAGTTCAAAGTTTTATGGACACCACTGTGCAAATCTGGCTAACAGTAGTTTCCAAAATACATATGTTTCATAGAAGTAAAAACCCTGACTTTAGTCCAGAATACAATAACCACCATGGTAGGATTAAAGACATTACAACATTTAGCAAAGCTCACATCTGGATTTTCAATTGATTAATGATGCTCATTTTTTAAAAAATCTCATGATCTTTTAGCTATAGTACACACAATAGTTTAAAAAGTTTGATGACAAAGTTGATAAAGGCATTCTTAAAAGTGAAGGCAATTTTAAGAGGAAGGCAAATGTAAGGTGCGTATTTATTTGTACCATGGGGAAAAAAATGCTAACATTTGTGAAAATATGTCAATCTCGTGACTCACAAGAAACGTGGAGTTGAGTACCTTTCTTTGCTCCACTATTCTAGTGATTTATCAATACTGATCATCCCTGTGCTAACAAAGAAGGAACTGCAAAGCCTGAACTTCAGTCTAGTATGAGAATTCTAGATAAAAACCCTAGGATACAAATGCAGTTAGATTAATCTATGCATCCATTGAGAGACTATTCTTTACTGGGGACTCATTCTCAAATGCAACTCAATAAGTTGGAAGACTCAGCCCCCACTGTGTTCAATGGAGTACTTTTGGTTTTAAGGGTGCACTTCAGTTCGCAAATAAAAAAAAACACCTAGAAGACGCAGCTACCAAACTGGACAGTAGACAACTAAAAAAAAAATTGTTAGCATTTTGTATGAAGTAATTTCTGAAGACAACATCATCACTTTAAAGATTATGGATGCAAAATGTTAGCACTGTAGTCTTGTCTAAATATTGGAATAATTTCGAAACAAAGCCCTGCAACATGTAAAAAAAATCCTGCATTCAGTGTTAATCCTTTAGCTTTAACATAGCCCATTTATTTGCCCCAAAACATGACGGGATTGCCTGTCACTCTCTCTCATTCTCAACAGTTAGAACTGAACACGAGCTCTTGTGCCACCCGACATTAGGACAAATCTTTGCTATATCATTCTATTCAAGGAGTACGGGTCACAAGTAAAGATTGAGTGATTCACAATCAATTTATAGGTTAAATGACAAATTCTGTAAAACCTGACCGTCAAGATGGACAAACACCAACGTGGTCAAGAACTTTTCAAATCAACGTACAGCAAATTAAGTCGTCAAACTGATATCAGATATCCTAAGAGGTGCTAGGTCAGATTTAGATTATGTGAAAAGTTGCAACTTTTGCAAGTCAATAAATCACATTATGGTAATAAAGCCAAAATAATAGATTCCTTCTGCATCATTTGAAATTTAACATTTGAAACATGACCCAATTTATGTCTACATATGCTAGTATCCAGCAACTGCACACCATCATGGATATAGCAGTTAGTATTTAAATTCGCACGGCATCTACTCGAAAGCATAATTCAACAGATAGGCTCACACCGGTTCAGTAGTAGTCTATATCCAAGTAACAAAAAAGAATGAACATAACCTCAGGCAGAATTTATACCAGCCGTCTCTTTTTACAGCAATTTTCCATTGTATTATCACCTTCTGTAGCAAAATTAACACCAACTGGTGAAATCAAGTTCAATAATGCATCATCTGTTGCACGACCAAACAATGCTAGTAGTAGAGCTACCCCGTAGCCTGTAGCACGTGCTCCCTGATGGGAAAAAAAGTGCAAACATTAGTTTTTCTGCTCAAACTCTTCTTTCAGTTTCAAAGAAATATAAAAATCAACTGCAATGGAACTGAAATAAGGAGAAATTTCTTCACCCAGAGGCTTGTGAATATTTAGGATTATCTAGAGAACTGTGGATGTTCAATTACTCAGTATATTCAAGAATACAACTGAGAGATTTTTGCACATTAAAGGAAATGAAGAATACAGGGATAGATTGAGTATGGAAGATCTGGCATGACCTCACTGTATGGCAAAGCATACCCAAAGCGCACACAGCCCATTCTGATTCCTTATATTCTTATGGATGAACCACCAAAAAGTACATCAAAGAACACCAGAAGACTTCATCCAACAATCAGAACAATTCATCATTATCCACTCTTCTCAAGCAACTAGAATCCTTTATGAAAACAATGAACTAAACCACTTATAAGAATCATTTGCAACATGCAGTCCACAGTTCTCATTTGCAACATGAAGTTTTACTTTGTGAAACTTCAACATAATTCAAAGTTTAGGCATTTGAGACTAAAATATTATAGTAGATTTGAAATGCCAATACAATACTTAATTGAAAACACGTTTGCAAAATCACTTCACCTTGCTGTTGTGGTATATGGTGATTTTATATAAGTTGGGCACTATTTACTCTGAAGTCAAATATTCCACTCTACTTCTTACATAAGTCATTCCAAATATTCTGAAACACACCAAACACTAACTGACCCCGCAACTGCCTCAGGTCCTCCCCAGTTCCACCACAGTACATTAAGCCTACCTGTATTTAGTGCAGCTGGTCTCCCTGCTATAGGGAAGATGTTAAATTTGAAAGGGTGCAGAAAAGAATTAAGGATGTTGCTGGAGTTGGTATAGAGAGAGGCTAAAGAGGCTGGGGCTATTTGTCCTGGAGAATCAAAGGCTGAGGGGTGACCTTATAGAGGTTTATAAGGGTTATGATGAGTAGCCAAGGTCTTTTTTCAAGTACAGGTGAGTCCAAAACTAGATGAAGCATAGGTTTAAGGTGAGAGGGGAAAGCTATAAAAGGAACCTAAGGGGCAATGTTTTCAAGCAGAGGATGATGGGTGTATGGAATGAGCTGCCAGAAAAAGTGGTGTAGGTTGGTACAATTACAACATTTAAAAGGCATCTGGATAGCTACATGAATAGGAGGGGTTTAGAGATATGTGGGCCAAATGCTGGCAAATGGGACTAGATTAATTTAGGATATTTGGTCGGCATGGACAAGTTGGACCGGTGTCTCTTTCTGTGCTGTATAACTTCACGTCTCTATGACTATGACTCTATGCACTCGCACCAACTTTGGAATTCAAGGCTTTCTCAGATCCAGACATCATTAATCACACTTCTCTCAAGAGGAAATAAACAAAAAAAAAAGTATAAAGAGTTTGAAAATAAAACACAAGAGTTAGGAGCAGTAACAGTCTACTTGGCCCTCAGGCCTGCTCCACTGTTCAATAAGATCAAGGCTGATCTGATTACTCCACATTCCTGCCTTCTCCTAACAACCAAGCATCTATCCAGCTCAGACTTAAAAATATTCAAAACCTCTCCTTCCACAACTTTTTGAGTAGGTGTGTTGCCAAGATTCATGACGCTCAGAGAAAAAGTTCCATGTGTCTTCAATGGACCCCTGATTCTTCTTTGGGGAAAAAAAAAACAGTGACTCCTAGATTGTCCCAAAATAGGAAACATTCTTTCTGCATAAACTGCGTCAACACCCTCAAGATCTTATGCTTCAATCAAGTAACCTCTTATCCTTCTAAACTCCAGAGGATACAGCTCAGTCTGTTCCTCGTAAGACAGTCTACCCATTTCAGGTCTTAATCAAGTAACCCTTCTCAGAACTGCCTTCAAGATATTTACCTCCTTTATTAAGCAAGGTGACCAACCTATTTCCCCCACCGTCCCCCCCCCCACCCCGAATCACCCTCTTCAGAGATGTTATTACACACCTCTACAGCAAGTGCAACTTGAACCCAGGCCTCTTGGTCCAGGGGTACAGACACTACTACTGTGTCACAAGAGGGCCCTACTGTACACACTATTCCAAATGTAGTCTCACCAATACCCTGTATGACAAAAGCATAAGCTCCCTACTTTTGTATTCAATTTCCTTCACAAGAATAACATTCATCTAGCTTTCCTAATTACTTGCTGAACTTGCTAGCCTTTTGCAATTCATATGTACTGGGACACACAGAACACACTGCATCTCAGAGTTCTCTAACTTCTCATCATTTAGGTAATAGGCTTTTTTTAATAATTTGTCCTACCAAAATGGATAATTTCATATTAACCTAATTATACTACATTTATTTTTCATGTTACCTAGACACTTCTGTCCATGCCAATATGTTACTCTCCACACCATTAGCCTTTATTTTCTGCAAACATTTTTGACGCTGGCACCTGATCAAATGCCTTGTGGAAATCTTAGTACAGTACATCCACTAGATCCCCTTCAAACACAGCCCATATTATTTCTTCAAAGAACTCCAATAAATTGGTTTCCATTGATTTCCATTTCAAAAACCATGTTGACGCTGCCTAATATACTTTGTAATTTTTTAACAGCTTCTATTTTTATTTCCCTATGAAAGCTGCTATGCTAACAAGCCTGAAATTTCCGGTTTCCTGCGCTCTCTTTTGAATAAAGAAGTTGTATTTTCCATCTTTTTCTCTAATGGTACCATTTCCAAATCTGTGGAATTTTAGAAAATTAAAACCAAATCACCTATCTCACTAGTTACTTCTTTTAACACCCAGAATGAAATCCATCAGGACCTAGAGATTTGTCAGTGCACAGCTCCAACAGCGGACTGAGCAATACTTCGCTAGTGACTGTAATTTTCTGGAGTTCCTCCGGCTCTTCTATTTCCTGACTTACAACTATAAGAGATTACCTGTACCCCCTCCAGTGAGGACCAATGCAAAATTGTTGATCGATACATCCGCCAATGTCAATTCCCCAGACTCACTTTCTACAAGACCAATACTCACTTTGTTAATGTTTCACCTTTTCAAATATCTATGAAAACTCTTACTAGCTTTTTTTTTTTAAATATTTCTAGCTAGATTTCTCTCAGTCTAATTTTTCCCATTAATTTTTTAGTCATTCTCTTATTGTTTTATATTCTGGCTTACGACGTATCTTTGCGCAATTAAAGGCTTTTTCTTTAAGTATGAAACTATCTTGTAACTTTTTCCACTTCTTCTCCTTGGAAATTTTCTCTCGTTGGAATGTCTATTCTGCGTATTCTGAAATATCCCCTTAAATGTCCAACATTGCACATCTATTGACCTACCTCTTACCCTAATTAGTTATTTTGCTAGCTCTACTTTCATGCCCTCACAATTTCCCTTACTTAAATTTAAAACACAAATCCTGGACTCACTCCTCTCCCACAAACTAAAAAATGTATAATTTATTATATTATGATTGCTGTTACCTCATAGTGCCTTTACGGAGGTCACTAATTAATTTGATCTTGTTGCACATTACCAGGTTTAGTATAGCCTGCTCTCTAGTCAGCTCCAGAACGTGCTGTTCTCTGAAACTATCTCAAAACATTCCATGAACCCACCAACGTTACATTTGCCCATCTGATTTTTCCTATATGTAAATTAAAATCCTCTATGATAAT
Organism: Rhincodon typus; assembly: GCF_021869965.1. Classification (NCBI taxonomy): domain Eukaryota; kingdom Metazoa; phylum Chordata; class Chondrichthyes; order Orectolobiformes; family Rhincodontidae; genus Rhincodon; species Rhincodon typus. The sequence continues at coordinate 108,420,502 of NC_063335.1, read as the reverse complement.
CTTTGTATCTTTATGACAAGATCCCATTATTTCTACCTTTACACTCCATCCCACCATGTGGTTATGGTTAGGGGCCTACACACCACTCCCAGAAATGATTTATTACTTTCACATTTGTCATCTAACCCAAATTGCTTCTCCAATAAAAGCAAACTACCGCAGATGCTGGAAATCTGAAACAAACACACAGAATGCTGAAGAAAATCAGCAGGTCTGGCAGCATTTGCAGAGAAAGTGAGTCAACATTTTGAGTTTGGTATGACTTCTTCAGAACTATCTTTCCTAGTTTCTTAAACGTAGATCATTCCGGTTTATTCTGCTGATACCATTATTAATTATCACAACCACTCCTCCATTTTTTCCAAGTTTCTTGTCCTTCCTAAATGTCCTACTCCCTTGAACATTCAGGTTCCAATCCATGTCATTCAGCAGCCATGTCTCTGTAATGACTATCAGATTGCACATTTATTTTTATTAGCCTGATCAGTATAACTAATGTTCTGAATTCTACGTGCAATCAGATAGACACAGTCATTAGTTTAATCCTTTTATTATTTTTGTAACCTCTAACCTCATCTAATTTACTTTGATATGTACTTTGTGACAGGAAGAGATACATTCTCTTTTACCTTGGCTCTAAATTTTGATTCTCCACATCTTCCCAAATTGGATCCCTTGTCCCCACTACTTCATTAAAAACCCTCTCTACTTCCCTAGCTATGTAGCCCACTATAACACCAGTCCCAGCATAGTTCCAGGTGTAGATTGTTTCACAAGTGCAGAACCCACTTCCGGAGTCCTGGTATAGATAAGACGTGTATAAACAGCTAGCAAATACATCAAGTTACAAAACAAAAACATTTTGGTTAGACACATTTTGCACTTGAAGATAAAAATAAATCAATTTACCTTTTATGCATTTTGAGTATAGTAATAGAGATTTACTGAATGCAGCCATAACTCATGATATGCAATTACTACATAAAGATAAACTACAAATACTCACAGTGTGAACTGGCGATGCCATGTCAATATGCACCCAGATGCCTGGCCAATCAAAACCAATATGGGCTTCAATAAACAAGCCCGCACATGAACTCATAGCATTGGCTCGATCCTGCAATGAAACAATCGGATTATATTGGAGATAAAACCATTCAGCTGCTTTCCAGTAAACGAACAGTTCATTTATGCACAAGTGTTTTCTTGCAATCTCTACATTTTCAAACAGAAGATTTCTGAATAAAAATATAACGCAGAATAAAAACTCAACAATCAATGGTGTTAAAAACTGACAGAAATTTACAGGTTAGGATATGTTCCTTTGCTGCCTGAGAGAGAGCTATCCAATCAATGTTCCCTCTAATTATTTCTTTTGCTGCTCTGACCTTCAAGGTCTGTGTGTGGGAGTGTCTTTGAAAATGGAAGCCAATGTGTCAGCATGGTGATCAGCTCTCCGAGAGGCTGCATGACCATGTAGTTTAGAGGGAATAATGTCTTGAACATAATCCCATTTCCAAGCATTTGGACATTACAGGTTACAGCAACTTACCTGCATAATTGAGTACTTCTTAAAATATGCTGAGGGTGTTAGCCTCTACCTTACATTTAAGCAGAGAGCCCTCCTTGAACTGTATGGGTGTAAACAAATTCTCAATTCCTCTCGAATCTCTCCAAGGATTATTTGACTCTAACCTCCAAAGTATTGATCTCTTGGCTAAAATAGGTAATTACTATGCAAAATTTCTAGGCTCCTCCATGACTTACACACTTCAGCATAAAGGACGAGGCTTAATCATTTGCAAATCCACCTTGACCTCTACCCAAGGTCCACAGCATCACAGATGCCAAACTTCAACAAATTTGATTTACTCCACATCATATGAAGGCACGCCTGAAGGCAGTGAATAAGGGGCTATGAGCCTTGATAACATCCTGGTAACAGTACTAAAGACTGTGCTTCAGAACCCGCCATCCTCCTAGCCAAGCTACTCCAGAACAGTTACAACACTGGCATCTACCCACTAACATAGAAAATTGCCTAGATATGTCCAATACACAGAAAACGGAACAAATCCAATTCAGAAGATGACTGCCCCAGTCTGCTCTTGATCAATATGATGCAAGGGTCATTGATACTGCTATACAGTCAGCAGTAACCTTCTCACAGATGTTCAGCTTGATACTGTTAGAGATGCTAAGCTCTGACTTCATCAGAGCCTTGATCCAAACATGTATGAAATAGTTCAACTTCATAGTGAGGTGAAAGTGACTGCTCTTGATATCAAGACTGCATTTGACTGAGAGTGGTACCAAGAAGCCCTAGCAAAACTGGAGTCAGATAGGAGTCAGGGGCATAAATCTCTGTTAGTTGGAGTCAGACCTAATGTAAAAGGAAGATGGTCAAGTTTGTTGGAGGTGAATCATCTCAGACCCAGGACATCACTGCAGGGTACCATATCCCAAGCTCAAAAATATTCAGCTGCTTTAATGACTTTTCCTCCATCATAAAGTAGGAAGCGAGGTGCTTCCCTGATGATTGTTCAGCACCATTCATGACTTTTCACTTACTAAAGCAACCCATGTCCACAAGCAGGAAGACCTGAATGGCATTCAAGCTTTGGCTAAAAAAAGTGGCAACTAACTTTCGCTGCACATAAATGGCACACAATGACCACCTTCTAGAACAATAATCTAACAATCTTAACAATCAATAGTGTTACATAACTGAATTCCCCCTAACAATAACCTGGGGGCAGGGGAGCTACCACTGGCCAGAAATGCCTAGACCAGTCATAGAAATAATATAGCAACAAGGTACAGGTCAGGAGTAGGGTGGAGTATTTGGATAATTGCAGCTCTAACAACATTCAAAAACATCAAAACAATCCTGGACAAAGCATCTAGTTTGATTAGCATCCCATGTGCTACCTTAAATCTTCACAAGCGCAAAGACTGCAACATATACCTTATAGAAGATGCACAGTAGTAACTTGACAAATATTCTTTAACAGCACCTTAGAAACTCAATACAGCTACTATCTGCAAATGCAGATGCAGGTAAATACAAGTATATGACTGCAAGCTCCCCTCCAAGCTGTGCACAATCCTGACTTTTAACTATGTCATCAGCTCTTCACTGCTGTTGCAGCAAAATCGTGGCACTTTCTTTCTGTGAGTTTGTCTACCCCAGATGGACTACAGCAATTCAATTATATAGTTCATCACCTTCTTGAATGCAATCAGGACTGACCAATAAATGGGAAATTTGTCAGTGACAGTCACATCCTATGAAATAATTTTTTTTAAAAATCTCCCTTCAACGACATTCCCCCTAAATTTTTTTTCTGCTGCATTGACCTGTGTGTGGTAATGCCTTCCACATTCAGAACCCATTGCATTGAGACACTGATCAGAGTGTATGGAACCTCCCAGCAGCTACGTAGCTTACAGGAAACGTTCCTTCCCCTGCTTGAAGGAAAACAGTCCGAGCCAGCTAAAATTTTACAATCCTGGCAACATCTGCATGAATTTTCTCTGTACCCTCTCTACAATTACATCCTTTGGTAATGCAGTGACCAGAATTGTACACAGTATTCCATTTATGGCCTCACTTGAGTTTTGTACAGTTGCATAACTTCCCTCTCTTAAAAACAGAAATTGCTGGAACTGTGCTCTAAGGAATTCAAAACGTTAACTCTCCAGAGATTTCTCTCCAGAGATATTGCCAGACTTGCCGAGCTTTTCCAGCAATTTCTGTTTCTGTTCCCTCTCTTCTTATTTTCTAAACCTTGGCAAACAAAAAATTCCAAAGCCTGTCAGACACCTTAGCGACATGACCCCTTACGGACCCGTTACGTTCACGTTTCTGTGGGCACATATTCTGAGGTCCCTCTGTCCTCCACACTTCTCAGTAGTCCAGAAGCACTAATGTAATCTCTTAACTTGTTTACTTTGTACTTTCTCAGGATTAAATTCTATTTGTCACATTTCTGCCCAGCTGACCAATCCATTGATCGCTTTTGGCAGTCTACAGCTTTCTTCCTCATCAAATCCCTCAACAGCCAATTCTTTCATCCTCTGTAAGCTTCCCAGTCATGGTACCTGCACTTAAATCTAAAATCATACATAAAACCTCACACATGAACGTACATGCACAATTAGCCCACACTACCAAAGGTAAAAATTTCCTTTGTGATTCTGTGGTTCATCCTATACCTTTGCAGCCATACACTTGCTTGTTAATTGTGATATTTAAAGGCCAAGAAAATGGGCGCATACACACACATATATATTATACACACATAAATATGTACAGTAAAATATGTAATCGCTTCTTGAACTGGTATTGTTCCACAGTTGAGTAGTTTGTAATCACTATAAAACAGGATCACAATAACTAAGCAGAATTATTGCCAAGCTAACCTTCATAAAAGAGAGGGTCTTTTTCAGATTTGTTCACAGGAGATGGTGACTCTAGCAAGGACATATGGCCCTGCCAAACTATGAGACAGTAGTTTTACTGAATAGTTAAAGTCTCTGAGGAGATTGTAGATATTGTGTAGGGCAGGAAATTATCCTGGAGTTTGGCTATTGCTTTACTACCCAATGGCTTCACTCCTTCAAACACTGGGTGAGTCAGAACTTCCTCTATTTTAATATAATTAGAAACAAGACCAACCATTCAGCATACTTCGATTCCAGCTCTGCAATGAGCATGTTGGTAGTGGTTGGCATTACAAGTGGATGGTAGATAGCTGCTACCATCGCCTTTTGTGACTGGGTCTACAGGGTTAACTTCATTAGAAGTGGCAAAGGAAAACCACTAGATAGTCTAATGATAAAAGGCTCTCGTCAGAAACTAGACATAGTTTATTGCATGACAGCAATCTATTAACATTACTAAGAAAGGCATTGCTACTAATACTATTGGGAGACCGAGGATAATAGGTATGGTCCCTTCAAGATCCTCAGATGTTCTGCGTTTCACCGCTCCAAGTCTTTGTGACATAAGACTGTATGGATCTTAAGGCAGTCTTTAGTATTAACCCTTTCAGAACAGTGACTATACTTTATACAACAAATTCTATCAAGAGCAGTCTGATGCTGCTTTTCTCATTCTAAATTTATATTTTTAAACCTTATTACTTGTACAGCGTGCTATTCTATTCACCATATAAGTCATGCTGGAGTTCTACATCCTTTGATAACTGCCTCCCCTTATTAAACATTATACACTTCCATCATTTCTCCCCAACACGATCTTGATCAAGTCAGAAGTCACACAACATCAGGTTATAGTCCAACAGATTTAATTAAAATTACAAGCTTTCAGAGTGCTGCTCCTTTGTCAGGTGAAGTGACCTGGCGTCGTATGACTCCTGACTTTGTCCTCCCCAGTCCAACACTGGCATCTCCACATCATGGTCTTGATCAATTGGACCAGTGAGGCAAGGAATTGCAGATGGAATTTAATTCAGATGTATATGTTGCATTGCATTTTGGCAAGACAAACCTGGGTAGTACTTATACAGTTAATGGTAGGGGCCTAGGGTGTGTTGTCAAACAGAGACACTTAGGGATACCTTGAAAGTGAATCACAGATAGACAGGGTAGTGAAGGCGCCATTTGGTACACTTGACTTCATCAGTCATAGCATTGAGTACAGCAGTTGGGATGCATGTTATGGCTGTATAAGACATTGTACAGCTACATTTGAGTACTGCGTACAATTTTGGCCACCCTGGCTATAGGAGAGATGTTATTAAACTGGAAAGGGTGCAAAAGGATTTACAAGAATGTTACTGAGACTGGAAGATTTGAGTTATAAAGGAGAGGCTGAATAAGCTGAGACTTTTTTCCCCTGGAGTGTCAGAGGTTGAGGGGTAACCTTATAGAGGTTTATAAAATCATAAGCAGCATAGATAAGGTGAATAACCAAGGTCTTTTCCCTAGAGTAGGGGAGCCCAAAACTAGAGAGCATAATTTAAGGTGAGAGGGGAAAGAGAAGGGAAAGGTAACTTTTTTCGCACAAAGGGTGGTGTGTGTATGTGCCAGAGGAAGTGGTAGAGATGAGTACAATTACAACATTTTAAACATATTTGGACAGGTACATGGATAGGAAAAGTTTAGAGGGATATGGGCCAAACGCAGACAAATGGGACTAGTTCAGTTCAGAAAACATGGACAGCATGGACGAGTTGGGCCAAAGGGCCTGTTTCCATGCTGTATGATTCTATGCTGAACCAAACATCTAAGCATTAACAGCATGGAGGATCGATTTTTCAAGTAGTATTTTCCTTGGGCTCCTTGCTTCTCCCTATATAAGCTACTCTCAATCTAGTTCACAATATTTTGAGAACTCTCTTGTACAGACTGTCATGCATCCATTAACCCTACCTGCACCTAGCTCCAATAGTTCTCTGCTAAAAAGATTCAGTTGGAGGATCCTCACCCTCATTTCCATGTCTCCGAGTAACCTAATCCTTCCTTATCTTGCTTTTTTCCCCCAGTTGAGTGTGCCAGCCCAGCTACTCCATTCCTTTATCTGCATTGTAGTTTGTCTCCTAGCCCAGCACTGAGGCTAATCCTTCAGAGAAGTTGCAGTCTGACTGAACTCCTTCCACCACAGTATTTCCTCTCTAAAAAAATACCTAAAATCAATCTGTGTTTTTACTCTACCTTAAATCCCTTTACTTTCTGCCAGCACCCACCTTTTCTCTGTCAACTTCTTGTAAGCAAAATTGGCCTGGTCAGTTTCAATTCACTGGCCGTCAGGCCTGGATCTAGCAGCAGATAGCTGACCCTTCTGATGATCTTATTCAGAAACTCCAAAAGGATGGAAGGCAAGGAGTGTGGGAATACCACAATTGGTAGAGATTGGGTTGCTAGTCAGATGATTGTGTAAACCAGCACTGCGTAACCCATTCAAAGTTTGAGGCAAATGTAGGATGCTTAGCATGGAAAATGTGAAATTTCACAATTCTGTCATTCCTCACTTCAAGTTGTTTTTAAACCTTCACTCTTTTTCTATTTGTTCAAGGGACATGGGGACCGCTGGTTCAGCAAATGTTTATTGCCTATCCCTAGTTGCCCTCAAGGGGGTGGTGGTGAGTGGCTTTCTTGAACTGAAGTCAATTTGATGATAATCGATACAAACATTAGTAACATGTTAGTTTCCTGGACATAGAAAAAGTTCAGGAAATACAAGGATATTCGGATTGACCAATTAATTTTACAGTAGATGCTACTTTGCAAAATGATACAGAACTGTTCCATGCAGATAAACCTTTTAAGTCAAGCCACATAAAATCTAAAAGAACAAACAATATACAAAATCAGTCCCAACCAACCAAACAACCCAAATTGTCTATTTGGTTAGTTGTGTTCATTATTAACTTACAGCCACAAAATTTTTCATATCTGCCACAGCAGAAGTAAATTCACTGAAATGCAGTTCAGGACAGTAAACCATTGGCTGCACAAGATCACCACTGTTCTGCCCAGCTTTTACACAGGCTCGCTCCCATTCTTCACTATTGGTAAGTAATCCAGCATGATACTTTCCAGTAGCAATACCCTGGTTGAAAAAGAAAATCAAGAGATTTGTTCACTTAGCAACTATAAAAAGAGCCAATTCAGTAATCTATAATAAATGTAACTGCCTACTGCCTTACAGGAGCCAAAATTGAAAATATTACAAGTCAGAACAGTGAAAGGCAATTTGCACAGAAGATATATAAATTGCCTGCATCCAAAGATGCACTGAGAGCAGAGAACGTATAGGAGAGTTCATTATCTTCTAAATGAAACTACCAGAAATGTCTGGAAGTGTAACTTTTGAATTGATGTTGCACATTGCCAATGATCAATTGCAAATTCCACCACTAGCCTGCAGGCTAGGTGGATTGGTCATGCTAAATTGCCTGTAGTGTTCAGGGATTTGTAGATTAGACAGGTTTGAGTGGGTGCTCTGAGGGTTGGTGTGGACTTGTTGGGCTGAAGGGCCTGTTTCCACACTGTAGGGATTCTATATAAAAAAATAAAATAAACAATACTCTCAAAACACAGACATAGTGGGCAGATCTGCCCCTGAAAGTCTTCAAATCACCCTGGAAATTCACTCGGGGGGGCTGGGGGTTTAGGACCAATCAAACAAATGTGGTCTCTTTAAATTGCACAGAAGGAAACTGTGTGAGGAACCACTCCAAACATAGGTTGGCTCTCTCCAATGCTTTTGCTGACAGGCTCACTAGTGAGTAGGACAAGTAAGGTTGTCACATTTAGCTGAGGCCGAGGCCAAGATCAAGGACATCTTAGTCAAGACCTGGAGTTCTGTTAGCTGGGTCTAACGTGAGTATCTGTCAGAAGTGCATAGATGTGGGAAAGAAGGAAGAGGGTGTAGCTACATAAGGGTTGCCAGGCATATGGTGAGGGGGAGAGAGTTGATTGGGGAGGGCGGGCAGGTCATGAAATCTCTACTCTAAGGCTGTAAGATCAGGAGCTATGACACTGGGAAAATATATCGTTGACCCTGTTGGAATGAAGAGTGTTATTGGTTAAGTTTAATCCGGAGATTGAGATACCTGTTCTCTTATACCAACTTAAAAGTACTGTGGTGTCTACAAAATTATTACTTTTCTTTATGCTCTAACTTTAGTGGAGATTATTGAGGATTTTGGTAAATTACTTAAATTCCAATTCTGAGACAGTCCATGTATACTATACGTCAATTGTTATGGACCAGACCAAATTCCCTCAAAATATATCCAGAAAATAGTCTAGACCATAAATTTTTCTTATTTTAAAAGGTAAGTGTAAGGTGTTGCGCTCCAGATGCAATTTGATCAAACTACTCAACATTAGGCAAAACACACTTTATTTTTACATTACAGTTAAAAATACAGACAAAATAAAAATAAAAGAATTGGCTTAACTGTAACTCTATCAAAATGTCAGATATACTAACTACTCTAATTTACTGTTCCAATATAGAAGCATTCCATAAACAGACCCTTGGCAAAAGGCAAACTTCAGTAAAAATAGATTGTCTCACAGGCAATTCTCCAGTCCAGGAGGAAAAACATCAAGAGAAAACTCAGGGAGAGCAAGAGACAGTGAGAGAAAGATTGCAGGGAGAGAGGTATTGCGTCTTCTAAAACCAGCTTTGAGGCCCCAGCAACTGCTACTGAAAATACTACTAATAAGAATCCTGGCTCTGTGGGAGCTTGTCTCCACCCATTCAGGCTGCTTCTATTGTTCCAACCTTAGGAAATAAAAACCAAAGTCTCACAAGCTGTTTAATTTATGGGCTTTGAAGCAGATCAATCATCACCTCCAATTTCAATCTTTCTTCAAAGGAAAACAAACAGGACAAAATACACCTCTTAAAGCCACAGTATTGTCACACGATGCAAATGCAGATAGTATTGTTACCATGTCTGTATCACCAACTAATTGAGTTAGTGAGAATGACAAAGTTGCTGCTAAAAACTAAAACGCTGTCACCAAAAATCAAAACATAGAAAATTTTTTTTAGAAATTGCTGCTATGAACAGACTAGCCATCTGCTTTCTTGTTGAACAGGTGGACAGACTGTACAGAAATCACACATGGATGAGGGGGGATACTTAAAAAAAGAACTTGAATTGTGACTAATTTCCTGAACTAAGTTTCCTAAGGCAAATAATGCATTCTTAGTCAAGTCTCATATTTGACAGTGGGTTCGATCTGCATATAAGCAACCTTTACACATAATCATGGCCACCCCTAACCTGAACTAACTGAACAAATTCCAATTATCTCTATACCTCATACACTATTAAGTAAAATCAAAAACAGTTGCCATGTGTATTAAGATTCAATACAGTAAAAACAAAATAGAAATGAAACTGCATATGGCTAACAGATATTTATAGAGTCACACAGTCATACAGCACAGAAACAGACCTTTCAGTCCAACTAGTCTGTGCCAACCATACTCCCAAACCAAACTAGTCCCGCTTGCCCGCATTTGACTCATATCCCTCCAAACCTTATGTATTCATGTACGAATGTCTTTTAAATGCTGTAACGGTGCCTGCATCCACCACTTCCTTTGGCAGTTTATTCCACATACAAACCACTGTACGTATAAAAATGTTGTCCTTCATTTCCTTTTTAAATCTTTCTCCACTCACTTTAAAAATATACTCTCCAGTTTTGAACTCCCCCCACTTAGGGAAAAGACCCTTGTTTTTCCCTTAATTATACCCCTCATGATTTTATAGACTTCTATAAGGTCATTCCTCAATTCCTATGCTCCAGTTAAAAAAGTCCCAGTCTATCCAGCCTCCCTTTATAACTCAAACCCTCCATTCCCAGCAACTTCCTGATAAATCTTTTCTGACCCGCTGTCCAATTTAATAAAATACTTAAATATCTTCAATTGTTGATAACTCACAATAAATGCTGCTTCTAGTTAAAAGATCAATTTGTACACTCCAACACAAGATAACCTTAGGTGTCTGTGCAAATTAAGAGTTAGATCAAAATATACTGGAATGGTTACCTACCTGAGCACCAGTTAAAGTAGCAATATCCAAGATGACATCTGCTTTAAGATCCTTACAAGCATATGACACGCCATCAGCCAAAACCAGGCGGCCCTCTGCATCTGTGTTATTAATTTCAACAGTTCTATAGAGTAAAAGAAGGTTTCGTAAGCAAGAGATCAAAACTGATATTGCTTACTATTATTATATTGTAGACTTAAGCCCTCATTTCACTTTCTTCATACAGGTCATGCTGTGATAGAAGTCATCTGCAAACTTTTGCAAGATTAGGACTTGTAACGTACTCATGGATTGCAGAAAGCATGGTGTTAAAACAGCAAATATTCAAGACAGTAAACCAGGATTAGCACCTAACCAAAATATTAGCAAGCAATATTTCATCTTTTTTTAGTGCTGCATTCTGACTAGAATTTAGAGTAGCACACTACAAGGTATTTCTGAAGAAACCAAGTTTAAATCATGTCTACTCCGCATCTTGTGTTCTTCTTTTTTATTGGAACAAATGTAGGGGGCATTAGGGACAGATTCAGCATGTCAATCCATTAACTCACTTTCCAGAGTACAGTTGGTGAATGTCATCTGGTCTTGTAGCATTGGCTCCAACTGCATTCTCTGCCAGGCAGAACAATGCATGCAAGTTCTCTCTAAAACCCTGATTAAGAGAAATGAAATTCCTTAAGCATAACAAGGTTATTAACAATGCATTTTTAAACTAGAATCTAGTTGTAAACATATCATGTAGTCTAAAATAAACAAAATTATCACTGTGATTTGATATATTTGCAATCAGTAAGTAACCGACATGCAATCTTCTCACTGTATGTAATACATAATTTGACAAGGATATGGTTAATTAATACCACATGCATTCAAGTGAAAGTGCAAAATGTTGGTGAAAAACAGTAGAATGCAAAATGCAGAGGTAAACATACTGAAAATAGAACATAGAAAATTTGTGAAGCAATACATTTCTGAAAGAAAGATTATGGGATTAGCTTCAAATGGTAACGTTTGAATATTGAGCAGCACAGGAACCTTGATGAACAGGATGTTAATAATAGTAGCACAAATTAACAAAAGTTAATACAAAGAAACCACAAATAGAATCTCACTACAGCATCCTGTGACAAACAATTCAAAAGAAAATTGCATAAAAATGAAATATACTGGATCTTTGCATCCTAAACATTATAGAAAGAGTATAAAAACAATGGAGAAAGTGCAGTGTGGAGTTGTTAGGATGCCACTGGGGATGATTAGTTACAAAGTATGAACTTGGAAAGTCAGGCCTTTAAAGCCAAAAAAAATTAAACAATGGCCTGAAGGGCGCCTTCAAAGTTGCAAAGGTAAATATTGATAGGTTTTTTACATGCCATTTTGCTTGGAAATGAGAAATTTGAAATTTTTTTTTGTCACAAATCTAAAATTTATTTTCTGGATCGCTGAATGAATCTTTATTGTAGTAGAATGATTTGTATTAAAAGCTTAAAAAAAGACTTGAATGGGATATTATTACACATACTGTGTTTAGTGTGCTTAAATTATAGTTTAACAGCTTTAAACATTAAAGTCAATGTGTAAAAAGGAGACAAAAAATATGGAAGATTCAATGCTTTCTTCAGGACCCAACTATTTAAAGTGGTGCTAACATGTTCTACACCATCTTTTAATAGTCTGGCATACTTTTTTAAAAATTAATTCAGGAAGATATGGGCTTCACTGGCAAGGCCAACCTTTATTGCTTGTCCTTAATTGCTCCAGAAGGTCATGGTGAGCTGCCTTCTTTAACTGCTACAGTCCATGTGCTGGAGGTAAGCCCAGAATACCAATAGCGAGGAATTTCCAGGATTTTGACCCAGAAACACTGAAGGAACGGTAATATATTTCTAAGTCAGAATGGCAACTAGCTTGGGAAGAAACATGCAGGTGGTGGTGTTTCTTTGTAGCCCTTGTCCTTCTAGAATGACTGTGGCCACGGGTTTGGAAGATGCTACATCAAGAATTTCTGCAATGCATCTTGTAAATGGTACACACTGCTGCTACTGCACTTTGGTGGCTGAGGGAGTGAATGTGAACATGGTGCTAATCAAGTAGGTTGCTTTGTCTTGGATGGGAGTCAAGCTTCCGAAGTGATGTGGCTGCACTCATCAAGGCAAGTGGGGAGTATTTCATCAAACTCCTGACTTATGCCTGTTGGATGGACAGGTTTTGGGGAGTCATGAGGTGAGTTACTCATTGAAGGATTCCTAGCCTTCTATCGGCAGTATTTATATGGCTAGTCCAATTTGATTCTTGGTCAATATTGTCCCCAGGATGTTGATAATGGGGATTCAGAGATGGTAATGTCACTAAATGTCATGGGGCGATGGTTAGATTCTCTCTTATTAGAGATTATTATTGCCTGACACTTGTGACACACAAGCATTACTTGTCTTTTGTCAGCCTAAGCCTAGATATTGTTCAAGTCTTTCTGTATTTGAAAGTGGACTGTTTCAATATCTGAGAAGTCATGACGTTCCAATCTCTGATCTCATGATGGAGGGAAGATCATTGATAAACCAGGTGAAGAGTCGGACTGAGGACACTACCTTGAGGAACTCCTGCAAAGATGTCCTGGAGCTAAAGTTACCGGGTCTGTTTCCGTGCTGTGAGACTCTTCGGTCCAATTTGTCTGCACCGAACGAAATCCCAATCTGACGTAGTCCCACTTTCCAGCATTTAGCCCATGACTCTTCCTAGTCATTTACCCATCCAGTAGCCTTTTACGTGTTATAATTGTACCTGCCTCCACCATTTCCTCTTGCAGCTCATTCTACCCTCTGCAAGAAAAGGTTACTCCTCAGGTCCTTCTCAATCTTTCCCCTCTCACCTTAAACCTATTCCCTCTAGTTTTGTACTGTCCCACCCTAGAAGATAATTACTCTATCCATCCCCCTCATGATTTTATAAACCTCAGTCTCCATTGTTTCGGGTAAGGAGCTTCAGCCTACTCAGCTTCTCCCTATAACTCAAACCTTCCAATCCTGGCAACAGCCTTGTAAATCTTTTCTGAATCCTTTCAAGTTTAACAACATCTTTCCAGGGAGACCAGAATTGAGTGCAGTATTCCAAAAGTGACCTAACCAATGTCCTGTACAGCCAAAGCATGACATCCCAACTCTGCTATACTTAATGCACTGACCAATGTTTGGCAGTTTGCCTTCACCTTCTTCACCAACCTGTCTCCCCACGACTCCACTTAAGGAACTATGCACCTGCAACCCGAGGTCTCTTTGTTCAACAGCACTCCCCAGGGCATTAGCATTAACTGTATAACTCCTGTCCTGATTTGCCTAACCAAAATGCAACTCCACACATTTATCTAAATTAAACTCCATCTGCCACTTCTCAGTCCATTGGTCCATCTGATCAAGGTCAAATTTTCTTAGAAGGTCATGAATAAGTGGGATTCTCTCGCCCAGAAAACAATCTAGGCTCATGGGTTTATTCCAGGTGATTTAGATATACTTTCTATAGATAAGGGAGTGAAGAGTCATGGAAGGCAAACAGGAAAGTGCAGCTGAGACCACAATCAGATCAGCAATGATCTTGAATGGCAAAGCAGGCTTGGAAGGACTGAAAGACCAAATGCCCTGCGCCTGCTTCCAAGACCTATGTTCCCAAATGGATGCCATACAAGCAATGAATGTGGATACTGTGCAGGCCTTTTGCCTTCTGCAAACTGAATAATATTCCACAACAGCTGGGTTAAGTGACAGAAGTGGCATAATCACCTGGAATTTAATTGCTTGTTAGTTTTCAGAATTAAAGAGGAATTTCATGAAGAATGTTTTGATAAATTAGCCTAAAATTTATTTTAGGAGATTGTATTACTGAAGTGCAACAATGGTTTGAAGATATGAATACATTGCACCATGATCAAATCAGTATAATATGAAGTCTGACATGTGTTGTCTTAAGCTGCTGAAATCAATAGATATTGGCCCATAGCTCACGAATCTGTATTCTGCAAGAGTCAGCTTCAGGAAAGGAGGGCAAAGGAAATAGAAAGAACCTCTGAAATAAAATAAGGAACTGCAGATGCTAAAGGTCTAAAACAAAAAACAAATTGATGGAGAAATGCAGGAGGTCTGGCAGCACCTATGGAGAAGTAGTAGAGTCAATGCCTGGAGTCCAGTGATCCTCCTTCAAAACTCAAGAATCTCAAACATGTTTTTAATGACCCAAAGATTAGGAAAATTCCTCACTCAGTGTAACTTCTGAATCCCTTACCACCAGAAACAGAAAGGAACATACTCACCTGTTTCACAGCTGCTCTGAAGGCTCCCAGAACAGCAGCAGCACCCCCACAATCCCTCTTCATACCTGGCATATAGGTCTAAAAAATATCAATTCAACTCATGTTTATAGGAGAATAATCCAGTAAAATAATTACAAAGGCATAAAATAAACCACCAATTTATAATGGTGGTACTACTTTATCTTGCCACAGTAAAAGACAGATTATTTTTTAACCTTTTGTGGTTAGCAAGTTCTTCACGCTATTAAATACATTGCACAATTTAAGTACATTGACACTCATCACTTTTTTGAATATAACCTTAAGAAAGTCCGATTAAAGTCATCAGCCTCATAACTTGAGGCTGTCATTGTTTCAGCAGGACTGTTAGTTTTTCATTAGATTTAAACCAGTAAACTATGGCGTTTAACCATGCTCAAATAGGCACTCTTGCATATTTTACAGTATTTTTGCTCATCAGTCAGTAAAGAATTTTTATTGATATTGCTAAACATATTGCAAAACATAAACTGTTCACACTGAAATACATCAAAATTAAGACACTAAATATACAAACTAAGGAACTCACACATATACTGGTTAGTGTTATAAATCTTTGTTACTATATTGGATATGCAAGTCATAGCCTCATAAATTTGTCTCTTCTAAATCGTATGGAAAACAAAATATATTAGATTTTTATCTTATATATCCAGTAACTTCGAATTGATAAAGAGATTCAATATTCTATAATTGATATACTGAATCAAATGTGTTCATTTTGGAATAGGTCTAGTGTGAATGATCAACAAAGGTAAGAACAAATAAACAGCAAAGTTGTATCACCTTAGATTTGATGCTGAGACCACCAGTGTCATAAACAATACCCTTGCCAACCCAGGCTATAGTTTGTGTAGCATCCTCTGGAGTGTGACTAAGTATTGCAAGAATAGGTGGGTTCACAGCAGCCTTTCCAACTCCATAGATACCTGAAAAAATAACATAAATACAAATCAAATGAATACTTTAAATGAATGCAAAGTGAAAAGATCACCAACATGTTGCAAGAGTCCAATTACAAAGAAAGTTGAACTTAGCAGTGAGGATTTTAATTCACACTTAACGCAGAGTTTGGCTCAGGATTCAAGACGACTAGGAATAAAACTATAAACTGAAACACACTACAACTGACCACATCAACATTAATTTTTAAAAATTCAATCACAGAACATAGGTATCACCGACTAAGTCAGCATCTATTTCTTATTCCATTAAGCAGGTGGTGATGAGTTGTCTTCTTGATGCTGAGGGGCATGCTAAGCCATTCCAGAGGGCAGTTAAAAGTCAACCACATTACTATGGGTCTGGAACTATAAGGAGGTCAGACTTGACTTACTGTCAAGTAAGGGCAATAGATTTCCTGCCCTAAAAATACTTCAGTGAATCTGACAGACTTTACAAAATGTATTTAAGTGGTCATCTTTATTAGATACTAGTGTTTTATTCCAGATATACTTACTTAGCTGAATGTAAATTCTCCAGGTGCTGTGGCAAGATTAAATTTGTGGCCAAATCATTAGCCAAGGCCTTGGATAACTGGTCTTGTAATATAACAACTATGCTCATATTCCCTAATGGTGTAATCCCAACATATAGAAAGTTATATAAACTTCTGGCAAAGAATACTTAATCCTGGAAACAGGAAGATTGGTCACTGAAAATGATGCAGAATACATTTAAAAGTTTATTTTAAATAGAAAATTGAACATAGAAAAAGTGCTTAAACAATATAATTTTAGTCTTCTTAAAGCGTCAGCTACTATATAATGGACACTACCTCCAAATCCCTTGTGATTAAGTTCCTCTCCGCGGATAACAGTGGGAATAATGCCCAGCTCAGATCCCACAAGTTCAATTTCCTAGTAGAAAAAAAGAAACATTGTAAATAAAGTACTCAATAGGAAAAATGGTTTTAAGCTGAAGAAGTGTGAGGTACTACACGTGACTATAGCAATTTTGCTCAAAACAAATGTCAACCACCTATTCTCCAGGGCCTAACCAAACATAATTTTTAAAACATCAAATATTCCTCACAAAAAGTGCTGGAGAAACTCAACAGGTGTGGCAGCATCTCCCAGTGGAGAGAGCAACACTGCCTTAACATTTGAACCTACTGTAACTCTTTTTGAGGACCTCTGTTTCTCCAGCACTTTGATTTTTCACCTCTCTATTATCTGCATGAAGTACTGCTGTTATGACAAACAGACACATTTTTCATTCAAAAATAGCTAACACTTACAAGTTGAAAATGGAAATTCATAAGTTAGTAATAAGTAGAAAAACATTACAAATTATTTGAAGTAACCCTTCATAACACTTTTACGTTATTTAGAATTGCAATACCTACAATCCAGTACCCCTCTCTCATCAACAGGATTCACTTATACAATGAAACATAGATGCAACCTTGATGTGCGCACAAATCACATTCTCCTAGATCAGAATCCACCCATTAAGCATATTCATTATGCTCAATGTACAAGCCAGTTTGGAGAATTATGATAAGTGCACTGTCATAAATTTCTCTGTGGAATCGAAAGGTTGCATTTTCAAGCTATAGTCTAGGGACTCAATACAAAAATCTAGGCTAAAACACCAGTGTAGTCCTGAAGGATTGATGAACTTGTCAGAAGTATTTCAGGTTAAATCCACTCTGCCCTTCTTGGTGAACATTAAAAAAAAGATACAATATTGAAGAGCAAGAGACGAGCTAAAAATTCGACCTCAACCACCACTGTTATCTCAATGTTGCTCATAGGAAATCGCTATATGCTAAAGGAGTACTGTTTATAGATTACAATAATGACATTTTAAAAGCACTTCATTGACTGCAAAGAGCTTTCAGATATCTTGAAATTGTGACAGGCACAGCATAAAGATGGGTTCTTTGCATATGATTTTTCACATTTCATACTTTTCCTGACATCCTTGAACTGTTACAGTAGATATATTTACATTCTGAGTGTAGTGAATAGATTGTAGCTCACCAGCACCTTCTCAAGGGTGACTATGAATGTGCAGTAACTGCTGACCAGCCAATGAAGCCCACATCCCAAAGATGAATTTAAAAAAAAAACATGCTGCAAAAACAAAGTTGCATCCCAGCAAATTAATCTCTAAGTGAAGATTTTCTTTTCTCCTCCTGGCCTACCCTGATGACATTGGAAAGTCCTATATATGGCAAACCATGATGTCCAAACAGATACATTTTGTCTTTGCAAATTCTGTTGCAGCACTGAATAATGAGTGGAGAAAGGCCAAGGCAAGGAGGGTATTGTAGTAAAATACACTGAAACCGACTGAACTTCAACATATGGCAACATCACTTTAGGACAAAAAATTCTGTTAGAAATAGGACTAGCATACATGACTACGATGTTTTAAAATATTACAAACAAAAATCAGTGTGTTGCCTATCATCACTAAGTCTGAAAAAAACTTGCTGTGACCAAAAACCTGATGCTTTGACTTTTAACATCAAGTGGAAGAACAGAGAAAAAAAGTATTGAATTAGGTTAGCTATTATAAACATTAAGAATCAAACATGCTCACCGCAAGGAAGTCATCTGTATTCATCTCATTGCATGGTGTATCCACAATGCGAGCAGCTAGTCGAATGCCTTCAGCAGCATTTAACAGACACTATGAAAAAATAACACTGAGCAATGGAAATCCATCATGACAATCATCATTTACACCGCTTTTATCAGCAAAATAATCAAAATAGCAAGGGACTCGTGGTGTGGTTGTTGGGTTCATGTCCCTGAGCCAGAAGAACTGGGTTCAAGTCTTCCCGTGCCATAATATGTCTGAGCAGTTTGATTATAACAGTACAACCTAAACAGGTAACTTTCCTCTATAAGAAAAAGACAAAATATTCTAAACTTAAGAATCCAAGGTAACTCAGATACCACAAATGTTTGCAGTAATCAAAATGTGGTCTCATCAATGACCTATATAACTAAAGGACATCCTTAATTTCATGTTCAATTCCTCTGGTAATGAAGAATAACTATCCACTAGCTTTAACTACTTGCTGTACCTGCATTTAACCTTTTGCAATTCATATGAGATTACTTAGATTATTCTGCATCTTGGAATTCAGCAGGCACTCTCAGTTTAGGTATAGATTTTTTTTATTCTTTCTGCCAAAATGATTAACTTTACCGTGCCCAACGGTACACTCCATCTGCCAGATTTTTGCTCATCACTCAACCTACGTACATCCATCTGCAACCTCATGTCCTTGTTACTACATACTTTCCTACCTATCTACAAATTTAATTATCATGCCTTTACTCCCCTAATAAGTTGAGGCTCCAACATCAGATCCTGCAGGACCCCACTTTTTACGTCCTTCAATCAGATCGTTACCCATTTTAACAATGCTAGCATGTTACCCTCCCCCAACACCATGTGTTCCTAATTTGCCCAATAACCTTTGATGTAGCACCTTGTCAAATACCTTCTGGCAATCTAAAGTGTTTTACATCCACATATCAACAACACATGTTACTTCTTCAAAAAATGCCAATAAATTAGTAATATTTAAGTCATACTGATTTTTAAAAATCTGTACTAAATGAGTGCCAGTAACACAGCTTTGTGAAAGTAAATGCTCCAGTGAGGTGAACAGCAAGAAAATAAATGATACCCTAAATGGTAAGATAACTGTAGAAGTGATATTGGGGCACTGCTGCATAAGCATTACATTGCAGGCAGAAAAATAATTTTAAAAAGGTTTCATACATAGGTGTACCATAATGTATAAAAATAAACAAAATAGTGTTGAATTTGTACCAGATGCTCATCAGGCAGTTGCATTGCATGGTCCTTCAGCCTGAGGTTCCCAGCACCACAAGTACAAGTCTTCTACTAATTCAACTCACTCCATGTGATATGGAGAAACAGCTGAAGATGTTGAATAGTGCAAAGGCAAAATTCCAGCAACAGTACTAAAGATCAGGCTCCAAAATTAGCTGCACCGCCAGCCCAGCTGTTCCATGTTAGCTACAAGACTGACGTCTACCTGACAACAGAGAAATTTGTCCAGGTATGTTCTGGACAAGCAGGACAAATCCAACACTGACAATTACCACCCCATCAGTTTACCCTAATACCTCAAAGTGATGAAAGGGACTGTCAACAGTGCTCAGCAAACTTGCAGTCAAAGCGTTACAATCCCAACTGATGTAATGACTCAAAGTCAGTTTCCCAACTGAAAGATGGCTAGTGAATCATATTTTGTTGTATTTGTGTATCTACAAAACTGTCTTTCACAAATATGCAATGCTACAGCATTGTTTGTAACAATAAAACAGAAGTTATTACATGAACAAAATCATCGATAAAAAGTAAACCAAATTCTTTATGTATAACACAAGTTTAAAAATTTCAAAACAAACAGGAAGCTACAAACCCATTGATCCTAAAAGCACTCCCTTACAGTACTCACATCTGACAGAATTCCCTCCTTTATCAAATCTATAGGGTTTAATTTAACTGTGGTTTTCATTCCTCGTCTTGAGATCTAAAAGCCTCTTCCTTGAACCTTCATATCAATGACAGACTTTCACGACTGCAAATAACCTCTTCAGGATATTAATCAGCCACTTCCAATTTGAACTTTCAAACTAATTACTTAAACTAAAGGAACCTATTCCTTAACAGTTCAAAATCTCCCTTTTTCAGCAGGAACTGTCTTACACATCCGACTTCAAGGACTACAAACTGCCAACACAAACAGGCTTTCTTTAAGCTATAGGTGTTTCTCCTAAGCCAAAAGAAATCAAGAATCTTCTATCTGAAACCTAATGCACAAGGCTTTACTCTGTACATGCATAAAACTCACCCGAGGAAAACAAAACCTCATTACTCTGCATGAAGTGTCTCTCTCATACTATGTTTTAAAAGAAATCACTGTGGCTACAGTTAAATCCCCTCATAAACACAGACCAAACCCACATGTTACTAGTTCAAAATCCAAACATAACATAACTGATATTAAAATACAAATAAAGCACACACCTTACAGCACAAATGGGAATTTGGGTCAACTCTCCACTGGCATTACCATCGAATCCCCCATTATCAACAGTCTTCCGCTGACCAGAAACTGAACTGCATCAGCCATACAGATACTGAGGCTAATAGAGCAGTCAGAGACTAGGAATTCTGCAGCAACTAACTCACTTTCTGTCTCCCACTACCTCTCAACCATCTCAAGTCACAAGTGCAACAGATTACTCACCACTTGCCTGAATGGACGCAGCTCTAATAACAGTAAAGGAGCTTGACACCATTCAGGACAAAGCAACCCACTTGATCTACCACCTTTGACATTCACTTCCTTCACCACCGTCCACAGTGGCAAGTATGTACCACCTATAAGATGTATTGCAATAACTCACCAAGGCTTCTTCTACAGAATCTTCCAAAACTGTAACCTCTACTACCATGAAGGACAAGGGGAGAAGATGGAAGTGAAGACCATAGCCTGCCAGTTCTCCTCAAAACCACTCAGAGACTGAGGAGCAACCTGATAGAAGTTTACAAAATTATTGGAGGCATAGACAGAATGGATAGATGGAGCCTTTTTCCCAGGGTATAAATGTTAATTTATGGTTCATTGTCCTTCACTTTCATCAGGTCAAAAATCTTGGAACCACCCCTTATGAGTCTGAGAAAGGGTCCCTAAACCTCAAAGACTGCAGCAGTCTCAGTGAAGTCATCAAGATATTAAAAGGAAAAGACAGGGTGGATAAAGATAAACTATTTCCACTGTTTGGGATTCCAGAACTAAGGGTCATAGACTGAGAATTTGGACCAGTCTGATCAGGAGACATGTTAGGAAACACTTCTACACACAAAAGGTGTGTTTGGAACTGTCTTCCACAAAAGGCAGTGGATACAGGATCAGTACTAAATTTAACCCGAGATACTCTTTACGCAAAGGAATTACGGGTTATGGACCAAAAGCAGATATATGGAGTTAGGCGACAGATCAGCCATGATTTCATTGAATGCTGGAACAGGCTCAAGGGCTGAATGGCCTCATCCTGATCCTATGTTCCTAGTTTAAGTCAGCATCTCACCAACACCATCTCTAGGGCAATTAACATGGACAAAGAATGCTGGTCTAGCTAGTGATGCTCACATCCAATGTATGAAGAAAAAAAACGGTGCATGCTTCATTACATGAAAAATATTAGAACCTCTGAAAGGGTGTTGCAAAGATCTATTAGAATGAGAGACTACAAAGAACAGAACAGCACAGGGAACTGGCCCTCTGTCCCACCAAGCCTATGTCAACACGTGATGCCTTTCTAAATTAAAAACTTTTTGCCTCTACACAGTCCTCTCCCCTTTGTTTTCATGAATCTGTCAAGACTCTTCTCAAATGTTGCTACTGTATCTATTTCTATCACCTCCTCTAACAGTGCATTCCAGACACTTACCAACTTCTGCGTAAAAAATTTGCCTCTCACATCTCCTTTAAAAACTTTTCTCCTTTTACCTTACACCTACGTCCCCTACTAATTAACACTTCTACCCATTCTATCCATACCTTCTACAATTTTGTAAACTTCTATGAGGTCACTCCTCAGCCTCTGACGTTCCAGTAGAAACAAACTAAGTTTGTCCAACCTCTTCTCATAGCTAATACCCTCCAACCTAGGAAACATGCTGGTAAACCTTTTCTGTACCCTCTCCAAAGCCTCTACATTCTATGGTCGTGTGGCGACCAGAACTGTACCCAATATTCCAAATGTTGCCTAACTGAAGTTCTACACAGCTGCAACATAATTTACCAAATTTTATACCCTATACCCTGACCAATGAAGGCAAGCATACCACATAACTTTCCATAGGATCCCTACAATGTGGAAAAAGGCTATTTGGCCCAACTAGCCCACACTGACCGTCCAAAGAGCATCCCATTCACGCACCTACTCTTTCTCTGTAACCTTACATTTCCCATGGCTAACATACCTAATCTGCACACTATGAGGCAATTTCGCATGGCCAATCCACCTAACTTGCACATCTTTGGATTGTGGGAGAAAACCGGAGCACCTGGCAGAGACCTACACAGACACAGGGAGAATGTGCAAACTCCACACAGAGAGTTCCCTGAAGGTGGAATCAAATCTGGATCTCTGGCGCTGGGAGGCAGCAGTGCTAACCACTGAGCCACCTTCTTGGCTACCTTATCCACTTACATTACCACTTTCAGAGAAGTGTGGGCCTGTACACTTAGATCTCTCTTATGTTAATGGTGTCTAAAAGTTGTGCCATTTACTATATACTTTCTTGCATTAGACCTTCCAAAATGTTTCACCTTATATTCATCTGGATTAAATTCCACCTGTCATTTCTCCACCCAAGTCTCCAGCCTATCACTATCCTGTTATATCCTCTTGCTATTTCCTTCTTGCAATCTAAAGCTCCCCCAATGTTTGAGTCATCTGTAAACTTACTGATCAGACCACCTACATTCTCCTCCAAATCAATTATATACATTATAAACAGATTGTAAGCACTGATCTCTGTGGGACACCACTGGTCACAGACTACCTTATTGAAGAAGAGCCGAAAAATAAATTTTAGAAAAAAAATCATTCTTCTGTTTCAGTGAAGAAAATGGTGAATATTTAAATAATATTCAAAACTTGTCAGTATTTTCAGAGTAAAGTTTGCAGAGAGATATAGATAGCTGAAGTGGGTGGGCAAAGGTCCGGCAGATGGAGTGCAATTTTGGTAGGAATAACAGTTAGAAGGACTATTATTTGAACAGCAAAAAATAGCAGCATGTTGCTGTGCAGAGGGACATGGGTGTCCTTGTGCATGAATCGCAGAAGGTTGGTTTGCAGATGTGACAGGTAATTAAGAAGGCAAATGGAATTTTGTCCTTCATTGCTAGAAGGATTGAGTTTAAAAGCAGGGAGGTTATGTACAGCTGTATAGGGTGCTAGTGAGGCCACACCTGGAGCACTACATGCAGTTTTGGTCTCCTTACTTGAGAAACAACGTACTGGCACTGGAGGGGGTGCATAGGAGATTCACTATCTTGATTCCAGAGTTCAGAAGGTTGACTTATGAGAACTGACTGAGTCAATTAGGATTATATTGATTGGAATTTAGAAGGATGTAGGGGGATCTTATAGAAACATATAAAATTATGAAGGCAATAGATAAGATAGAAACAGGGAGGATGTTTTCATGCTGGGTGAAACTAGAACAAGTGGGCATAGCCTTAAAATTGGACAGAACAGACGTAGGACTGAATTAAGGAGGAACTTCTTCACCCAAAGGGTTGTCAATCTATGGAATTCCCTGCCCAGTGAAGTAGTTGAGGCTTCCTCATTGAACGTTTTTAAGCTAAGATAGATAATGTTTTGAACAATAAAGGAATGAAGAGTTATGATGAGAGGGTGGGTTAGCAGAGCTGAGGCCACAAAAGTATCAGCCATAATCTTATTGAATGGTGAAGCGGGCTAGAAGGGCCAGATAGCCTACTCCTGCTCCTGGTTCTTATGTCCTTATAAAAGATTGTTTTCCAGCAGCTGCAATTATTACTCTAATGGCGTGTAAACTCTCTTAAGTTCTCACCAGAAGGGCAATGACATAAATTAGAAGTTTTTTTTCCCACAGAAAAAGGATTCATAGATGTGTGACAAGCCAAATGGCTCCTGATGTGCTGTAATTGCAAAAATGCTATGATGGAAAGCTGCCTATTGTATTACTGCTAGAATGCCCAGTCAGCCAAGACCATTACCAACTCCTACCAGCCAAATTCATACAACGTAAGCCAACTACATAGAACATAAGGAGACAATAAAAAAAATATAATTCAGCAAGTATATCATCTCTAATCTTCTCATCATTGCGCTAAAACCTACCGTAAGCACAGATTCGGTAAGTGGCTTAGTATTCTCTCCGACCAGAATAAATTCTACCGTAACAGTGAGTTTCTCTCCTGGTTCCAGCAAGCCAGTGCGCCGAGTGAACAGGGGAAATGCCCTTGTTACTGCACAAGCTGATGCGAAAACCTCCGTATATTCACAAACGAGCTGGAATAAAATTTTAAACACAATAAAAATTAAAATACTTTAAATGCATATTAAAATTTATTAAGCAAATCCAAAATCCAGTTATTTCTAGAAATGAAGATATTGCCGCTCTCCTAGAAAAGGACCAAGGAAACTTCTCAATTAAATCAAAACAGTTCATTAGGCTTTATGTTGAGTTAGGTGATGAGATGCTTTCCGACATTGCTGGTCTGCTTGGATCATTTTTGTAAAGTGCTATTTACTGTTTTAAGTGACTACTTATCCCTCTTTCGTTTCTCCACTAATGCCGCCAGGCCATGTTTTCTTTTCCAGCACTGTTTTTATTTCAGATTTCCGACAACCATAGTATTTTCCTTTAGAGGGATAATTAGTCACTTAAATTGTGCCAGAGCAATTTTCCAGCCTCATTTGGGTCGGGTTTCTTGATTACATTTTCTAATTATGATTACGTAAATACTTGTTATTCTAGATCCACTGCAGGTTAATAAAAATACATATTTGCAAAATGAAAATAAAATTTTGGCAATACTAATTTTAAATAGGGGTTTTGAGAAATGGAGACAATATCACAGTCTTGTTTTAGTCATGCAAACACTGCAAAAACACTTAATGGTTAAACTTTAAAAAACAAAGCAAGTTCAGTCATTCCTAGCTTGTGAACATTAAAAAACAAACTCAAAACAGATTCCCTCCCAAATATTTAAATTTTAAAAAACTGGGCTTTGACCCCAGTAACCTTAATACAGTCTTGATATTTATGATTATTCTGTGTGTGAAAAATTTCAAAATTTCTCATTTGTTGATTTGAACTTGTGCACTTACCTTAGTCCACTCTGATCATTTAATTTAAACTAGTGTTGCAGATTTATCTTTATTCCATCATATATGTAAACGCTGACAACACAAATCTTTCTCATCGTTTGCCAAAACCAGGTTGTTTGATTTCATAGATCAATCGTATGACTTTTCTCTCAGGTGTCCCAGAGCTTAATCAGAATAGACCACACTGCAACCTCAGCATCAACAATATCCTAATCAAGAAATGTTATCGTATCATAGTGGTACATTAATTCCCTAATAACAATATCTAAATTAATTTGATCTACTTCAGAAATGTTTTTGTTATGTGGACTGCGTTACACATTAAATATATGGAGCATTCTCAGTAAAGACAGGGGTCAATAACTTTTTGGGTACTGAGGGACAGGGGGATAGTGCATAAAGGTAGAGTTCAGACAGAAGATCAAGCATGATCTGAGTAAACTGTGGAATAGGCTCAAGGAGCCAAATTGCCTATTCCAGTTCTTATTCTAATGAAAGCAATGAAATGTTGATTTTCGAACCTTTAGAGGCATACTATTTGAAAAAAAAAGTGCATAATAAGCTTGCTTAGCAGTTTTTTTAAATCAGAGATGCTATCAGTAGTTTGGCATTTTCCAAACACCCATTCAAAATGATGTAGAGGCAGAAGACAGGAGTTGGAATGCCACCTCTACACTGCTGCCTAATTAAGAAAGCATGGATTCACTGGCAAACAATTTGATGAAATTTCTTCTCAGTGTATCTAGCTTTCACATCAGTACAAAGATACTGATGCAATCTGCACAGTGGCTCAGTGGTTAGCACTGGTGCCTCACAGGGCCAGGGACCCGGATTCGATTCCGCCCTCAGGCGACACTCTGTGTGGAGTCTGCACATTCTCCCCATGTATGAGTGGGTTTCCACCGGGTGCTCTGGTTTCCTCCCACAGTTCAAAGGATGTGCAGGTTGGGTGGACTGGCCATGCTAAATTGCCCATAGTGTCCAAGGGTGTGTATGTTAGGTGAATTAGACATGGGAAATGCAGGGTTACAGGGAAAGGGTAGGGGTATGGGTCTGGGTGGGGCTCTTGGGAGGGATGGTGTGACTTGTGGACTGCTCTTTGGATGGGTGGTGTGGACCTGTTGGGCCGAATGGCCTGTTTCCACACTGCAGAGATTCTATGATTCTGGGGGGAGGCGATGGTCTAGTGGTATTATCACTGGAATGTTAATCCAGAGACCCAGATAACGTTCCGGGGACCCGGGTTCGAATCCCACCACAGCAGATGGTGGAATCTGAATTCAATAAAAAATAAAATTTTAAATTAAGAATCTAATGATGACCATGAAATCATTGTCGATTGTCGGAAAAACTCATCTGGTTCACTGATGTCCTTTAGGGACGGAAACTGCCATCCTTACCTGGTCTGACCTACATGGGACTCCAGATCCACAGCACTGGGATTGACTCTCAAGTGTCCTCTGGGCAATTAGGGATGGGCAATAAATGCTGACTGGCCAGCGATGCCCTCATACTGTTAATGAATATTTGCATAAAGTAAAGCAACAGTCAGGCTTCAGCTGGCAAGTGACAAGGAACATTTACACCGTCATGTACTGGGCAATGACCACTCCAACAGAGAGAATTTACTCTACTCACTTTTACATTCAACAGCTTTACTATCACTGAATCCCCCACCATCAACATCGCAGGTGTTACCATGGACTAAAAAAACCGTATCAGTCACATAACTATAATAGGTGCAGAAGCAGATCAGAAGCATGGGAATTCAGTGACAAGTAACTCATCTATGCAAAACCTTTTCACCGTTTACAAGGCACACATCTGGAGGGTGATGGAATACTCTCTGCTTGCCTGGATTAGTGCTGCTTCAACAGCACACAAGGACCTCAAGAGGATCCAGTATAAAGCAGTTCTTTTGATTGGCCTAGTATCCATCACCTTCACGATTCACTGCCTCCATTACTAGTGCTCAGTAGCAGCAGTGAGCGCCACCACAAGATGCAATGCAGAAAGTCATCCAAATCTCTTTGACCATATATTCAAAAATCACATACTATACCACTTAGAAGGACAAGACGGTTAGACATTAAAAGACTACTGTTTGCAAATACCCCTCCAAGTCACATGTGTGACACCATCTGTGTCACCTTCCTTTCACTGTCAATGTGTCAAAGTAATGGAACTTCTTCCTTAACAGTATTGAGGTGTATCATCATCCATTGACTACAATGGAAAGAAGTCCACCATAACTTTTCAAGATAAATTACAGATTGGCAACATATGCTGGCCTAGTCAGCGATGCCCTATGAAGGTACAAGAAAAATTAGTACTGTAAGCCAAGGAACACCGAGCAGAAACCCAACGCAATGGTACAGTACATTAGATGAGGACTTTGACACAGAACATATCTTCAGATAAAGTTGCTCAAGCATATTGATTCACAAGCAGTTACTAAACCTGACAAAGTCCTTAATGATTCCTACTGCTTTTGAAAATTATCATATTATTAGGAAAGGCATCAGTGATAGGAAGGCTATTGATGATTAATCATACGGAGCATCATTTATGATAATTAAACAAAATTATTGCTCTGGAAACAAGAATGGTTGGAAAGAAAAACTAGGAATAACACGGAACATATATGCAATCCGGTGCTACTGTAAAGTCTAGCTAATCACTTACCACAATGCACTGGTTAGTTCTTCCAGATGAGCAATTGCGAATCAGTCGTGTGAGAAAGTGAGCCGATGATGGACTATTGTGACGGCTGACTTTGGATGGGAGGGCTGCCACAACAGCATAATTGAGCCAAAGAGAACAGGTATCTATTGGATTGGGATTCAAAGTGCTCAGTGCAGTCTGCCAAACCTAAATGACAAACAAGGTGTTGTTATAGTGCAGATTTGGAACTTCAGAGGAAAGAATTACTACTGCACAATCTTGATATACACTCTGGCCACATTTAACACTAAAAAAAACTGTACAGGGGTGTTCAGCAATAGGGGTTGCAGCAGATTCCAGAATGGACATGTTAATCATTGGGAAAGCACATGAAGCCAAATTTTATCTGAAATGACCAAAGCAACTTGGATCAGAAAAATGTCATTTATAATCATTTAAAAACTACATCAAACATACACTCTAAAGAAATGCTAAGTATTTCCTTTGTCTTAGTGGGTAAACACACTTCTTGATGTGATGCACAGTAAAATAAAACTACAAGGTTTCTCAGCCGTTCTGTTGCCCGTGTGCTTCCCTCCACTTCACCTGACGAAGCAGCAGCGGCGTGCAAGCTTGTGATTTCAAATAAACCTGTTGGATTATAACCTAGTGTTGTGTGACTTCTGACCTTGTCCACCCCAGTCCAACACCTGTACCTCCGCATCATTCCTCAGGCATAATTCCAGTTGGCATATTACAAATTGGCAGTGTCACTGGTGGTGGCAGAGATGGAAAAAGTCAGCCTTGGCTCCTTCTTCAGGATGGAAGTATATGAACAATTTCAAAAGAAGATTGCATTATCTTTAAATTTACAGGGATACAGCAGGATAGGGGGAATTGGCTAGATTACTCTACAGCCAGCCAGAATAGACTCAGTCAATAAGTTGAATGGCACGTCCTAATGATACTTAAGAGCAGCTATCCAGGAATGCTGAACAATGCATGTGTACGAGTATCAACTGATACATTTGGAAAGGCAGTTTACTAGACTGGAACTTAAAGATTAGAAGCTTAGAACGAAGTCACATCCATCTCGCTGAGTACCAATAACTGTTGGATGACAGGCAGGCTGGGCTAGTAGGCGGGTTAGACGGGCTGATCGGCCTCCTTCTGCTCCCTGAGCCAAAGCCACCATTTTGGAGTTACTCACCTCCGGACTCACGCGGGGCTCCAACTTGCCCTTTAATTGGGCCCAGGTGAGTTTTTGCAGGTTTGACAGCAGCCCCACGAACAACACGGGCCTAGTGTGAGGATCTGCATCCCCGGCACTCGCTGTGAAAACCAGCTGCTCGCTCACCGACCCTCCGCCACCTCTCATCCCGTCGCCCCGCGTCAGCTCGAGAGCGCCTGCGCACAGCCGGTCCCTGCCGGACCACGCTGAACGCATGCGCACCAAGCCCCACCCCTGTAAAATCACGCAAAGGGCTAGACACAGATTGTAAGATTGAAAAGTGTTTCTATCACTTGCAGTTGCCCTACTTTTTATTGAAAAGTTTGCATGCAATGTTTAAAAAAAACAATCTGGGATGGGTTAGTGGTAAACAAATCATTTGAAACTAGGAATACAGTACAATGTAAAATTTTCTGTTCTGGAAAAGTTAAACGTTTTAAGAGATAGTAGGAACTATCCTATTTTTTGCTCAGTTCTGCATTTCAGTTACAGCTCAAAAGTAGACCAGTCGGCCTTCCATATTTGTGATGGCCCTCTGAAGGTACAGTTCAATAACGTCATTGCGTCTTTTCCCCATGACCCTATACTTTATTTCCTTTATGGTTATTAATCCATTTCACATTTGAGATCAGAAATCACGTTATGCGAGGTTATAGCCCAACAGGTTTACTTTGAAACCACAAGCTTTCAGAGCCTTACTCTTTCGTCAGGTGTTACTGAGAGAGGTAGTTTCAGACACAGAATTTATAAGTAAAAGTTCAAAGGATCGCACCATTGTTGAGGATGTACTAAACAAACCTAAGATGCAGTTAAATCTTTAATCAGTTAGAAGCTTTTAATTGATTAATATGTATACGTAAATCCCTGAATTCCTTTCAAGTCACTGTCCTGCGAGAACTTAAGGTTTTATCAGTGTAAAGAAGAGGTGACATTTTAGGTCAGACAATGTATGTTAGGTGTGAGGCCTTGTCTAGAATCTGTTTGTGTTTTAGTTTGGAGTCAGACTGGTTTTATTTCTAAAGTAGGGATTTATAAAACGCCACATTGACTGTCTATAAATTGTGTGCTTTTTGAACAAAATAGAATGTATCTGCAAATACAAATTCACCCTATAAATTCACGTGTGTGTGAGGGAAGGTGTGTGTGTGTGTGTGTGCACACTTGAGAGACTGTGTATATGTGAGAGGATCAGTGTGACTGAGTATGTCTGCGTGTGTGTGAGTGAATAGTGTGGTGGGGTCACCTGTAGTGTGACATGAACCCGAGATCCTGGTTGAGGCCATCCTCATGGGCACCAAACTTGGCTATTAGCCTCTTCTTGGTGACTCTGCGTTGTTGTGTGTCCCAAAGTCCGCTTTGGAGGACGTTTACCCGAAGATCCAAGGCTGAATGTCCTTGATCGCTGAAGTTATCCTCCACTGGGAGGAAACATCCCTGTCTGGCGATTGTTGCGCCACCCCAGTCCAACACCAGCACCTCCACATCACTGCTACTTTTGAGATCACAATTGAGTCAGGCTCCAGCATATTCTCGTCAGTGTGCATCAAACCTGGCGAACTACATTAAAGAGTTTTCCTTTATGTCACCATTCTTTCACCAATTTTAATAAATCTGTCAAGCTTGTCTTGATCCATCCAAACTAACTTATGATTTCCAACAATTCTACCAAATCTCTCATATTTCAACAAGGAGAACAGCTTCAACTTGATGAATCTCTTAATGTAACTAAAGTTCCTCATATCTAGATTAATTTTTATCAATCTATTCTGCATCCCTCCTGGTGCCTTCATATCCTTTCTAAGGTTTGGTACCCAAAACTGGGTGCTAAACGTCCGTTGAGGCAAAAACTTGCTTTATACAGGTTTAACATCCTACTCTTTTAGAAAGAGCATTAAATTAATCAGCACCTAGAGGCGCACAGTAACAAAAACCTACAAGACTAGAATTGAAACTATTAAATCAAAATATTGTTATTCATGGTGAAGATGTACCCCAGATCCTGCAGTGCCAACAGAACTCTGATGGTCTGTATTGTGCCACGCATTCCCTCTTCTAGATACCCAAACATGGACATACACAGAAAGGGGGCAGACAGTGGGGTATTAAAGTCCCCTTGTGGCCCATTGCCAAGATCTCTTAATAGCCACTTTGACCAGGCCCAGGAGTAGGCCCACCAGGAAGCTCTCTGAACTGCCCGCCACCCCATTAACACAAGCTGCCCCGTAGATTAGGAGTACAGGGCTGAAGAGCAATCAAAAATTTAAAAATAGCACCTTTTAAAAACTAAATAGGGCCTGGAAACTAAAATACACAGTAAACGTGAAATACCATTTCCTGGCTCCAAAAACTAATGTAACCCAGTCCCCAGTGAATTAACAATCTATTATTGAATGAGATTACTGTGTGCAACTCTCTCCATTCCCAGACCTGATCAATAAAGAAAGAACCCCTTATAGAAGTGGAGATCCTATTGGAGGGCCATCTATAGACAACTCTCAGACAGCGGGACATTGCACTTTTTTTCCCTTTATTCATTAATGGGATGAGGGCATCACTGGACAGGCGGCATTTATTGTCCATCCCTAAATGCCCAGAGGGCAGTTGATAGTCAACCACATTGCTATGGATCTGGAGTCACACGTAGGCCAGACCAGGTAAGGAAAGCAGTTTTCTTCCCTAAAAGATATTAGTGGACCAGATGGGTTTTTTCAACCATCGACAATGGATTCACAGTCATCATTAGATTCTTAATTCCAGATATTTTATTGAATTCAAATTCCACCATCTACTGGGAAGGATTCGAACCCGGATCCCCGTAACGTTATCTGGTCTCTGGATTAACATTCCAGCGATGATACCACTAGGCCATCGCCTCCCCTCAAAAGATGGTCAAATACAGGTTTACCATACTAAGTTTAATTAGTAAACATTTCCAATTGAAAGCTGTTTTACTAATGACAACCATGAACCAACTGTCATAAAACCCACCTGATTCACTAATGTGCTTTGGAGAAGAAATCTGCTACTGTTATTAATGTCTGCCACTAATAGTTTTTGCTAAATGTGTGGATTCTTTAAGGGCTTTAGTGATTTAAAGAGGACTTGTCAACCTTTAGTCCCATTAGTTTTCCTTGCACTTTTTCACTGGTGATCAACATTGTTTTAAATTCCTCCCTCCTTTTTACTTCTTAATTTTCTCCTATTCTTGGGTTGCCTTTTGTGTTCATTACTATGAAGACAGATAAAGAATACATTTTCAAAGTGTCTGACATTTTCTTGAATCCCATTACTAGTTTCCCAGTCTCATCCTTGAAGAGACCAGAAACGTGCATTGTAGCATACATAATGGACAGGGGCATCCATTCTGTTGTAGCTTCTTTCACAGCATATCATTTATTCAAATAATCCTGACCAAAATGTACAAAAACAAAGCTGCTGGAAAAGCTCAGCAGGTCTGGCAGCATCTGTGGAGGAGAAAACAGAGTTAACGTTTCGGGTCCAGTGACCCTTCCTCAGAACTGACCAAAATGTAAACTGGTTTCTGTCAACCAGTTTCCTGTGGGTTTTTGGTTTTAACAACAATTGTGCCTGAAGATAAAACAACCATCCTCTCCTGCGTGAAAAAGGTTTGAATGGCCAAATGTCTTTTGACTGCACGTAACCAAGGATCTTTTAGTAATTTATTTCCTTTTGTGCATTCTAATCAAAGATAATGAAAGCTTACAAATATAATCAATTCTTAATGGCTGTGCAATATACAAAAAAAATCTCAGCATGATATTAAACAGTATTTTTATTTGAAAATCAGTCATGCAAAGCTGGCTGAATTCAGATGTAGCTGGATATATGAGGGGCAGCCAAGATAAAAAAGCATCACAACATGGTGTTTCTTCATTAAAGATGCTCCATTATGTTTTAAACTTTGCTTAATGAACAACACTGTTCTGAGGGGTCTCTTTAAATTGTGATAAAGGTGAGAATAAACCTTTTGTGGCATGTGTGAATAAGCTAAATGATGGCACAAACTGCAAGATATTCATTAAAACATGATGTGGAGGTGCTGGTGTTGGACTGGGACGGACAAGGTCAAAACTCACACAACACCAGGTTATAGTCTAACAAGTTTATTTGAAAACACAAGCTTTTGGAGTCTCGCTCCTTCTTCAGGTGTTAATGAGAGAGGTGGTGTCAGACACAGGATTTATTGTTATATATATATATTGTTATATATTTATTATGTATATATATTTGTGTATGTGTGAGAGTGTGTGTGTGAGAGAGAGAGAGAGAGAGAGAGGGAGAAAGGGACCTCTGACCAATGATATACACCAGATACATTGATGACATTTCTTCCTTTGGATTCATGATGAGAAATCACTGAAACAACTACATAGTGATATCACTACGTTTCATCCCACCATCAGACTTACCATGGACTACTCTTTAGAATCAGTCTCACTCTTGAACACATGCATCTCCAAGGACGAACACCTCAATACTTCACAGTTCGCAAGCCTACGGATAACCTCACGATACTGCACTTCTCCAGCTTCCGCCCTGATCATATTAAAAAAGCCATCCCCTACGAACAAGTTCTATGTAAACATAGGATCTGTTCAGAAGAAGAGCAACGCAACAGACACCTGAAGGTGTTGAAAGATGTCCTTATAAAATGGGATATGATGCTCAACTTATCGATCGCCAGTTCTGGCATGCCATGGCGAAAAACCGTAATGACCTTCTCAGAAGACAGACATGGGATATGATTGATAGGGTACCCTTCATCGTCCAGTACTTCTCGGGAGCGGAAAAACTATGCCATGTTCTTTGCAGCCATCAACACATTATCGATGATGTTGAGCACCTCACTAAGATCTTCCCTACACCTTCACTTCACACCTTCAAACAACCACCAACCTTTAAACAGACCATGGACAAAAACAAAGTTGCTGGAAAAGCTCAGCAGGTCTGGCAGCATCTGTGAAGGAGAAAACAGAGTTAACATTTCAGGTTCAGTGACCCTTCCACAGCTCTTTTGATTCTTAAACAGATCATTATTCGCAGCAAACTACCCAGTCTTCAGGACAACATGGTCATGGCAACCTCTGCAAGACATGTCAGATCATTGTCATGGATCCTACCATCGCACATGTGGGAATACCCACCACGTGCACCAGCTGATTCTCATGTGACTCAGCCAACGTTGTCTTTATGCTGCAAGCAAGGACGCACCAGGGCATGGTATATTGGCGAAACCATGCAGACGCTACAACAACAGATGAATGGACACCACGCAACAATCACCAGACAGGGATGCTTCCTTCCAGTGGGGGAGCACTTCAGTGGTCAAGGACATTCGTCCTCGGATCTTCGGATAAATGCCCTCTAAAGTGGACTTTGGGATACACAGATCATGCAGAGTTGCCAAGCAGAGGCTGATTGCTAAGTTCGGTTCCCATCTTGGCCTCAACCGAGATCTTGAGTTCATGTTGCACTATGGATGACCCCACCACACTATACACTCTCTCACCACACATACACGTATACACACATGCTCACACACTCACAGACCCTCTCTCAAACACACACACTCACAAAAACACATGCTCACACTCTCGCTCTCAAGCACGCACGCACAAACACTCTCGCTTCCCCCCCACCACACACACACACACACACACACAAATCTATAGGGTGCATTTGCATTTGCAGATTTTTCATTTGCAATACATTCTATTTTGTTCAAAAAGCACACAATTTGTAGACAGTCAATGTGGCATTTTATAAATTCCTACATTGAAAATAAAACCAGTCTGACTCCAAGTTATAACACAGACAGATTCTGAACAAGGCCTCACACCTAAAATGCATTGTCTGACCTGGGATATCACCTCTGGTCTCGTGGCAGTGACTTGAAAGAAATTCTGGGACTTGCATGTTAATCAATCGTAACCTGCATCTCCTTTCTAACTGATTAAAGGTTTAACATCCATCTTAGGTTTGTTCAATACATTTGCATTAGTTCTATGACCCTTTGATCTTTTACTTATAAATTCTGTGTCTGATGCCACCTCTCTCACTAACACCTGAAGAATGAGCGAGACTCCGAAGACTTAGAGTTTTCAAATAAACCTGTTAAGACTATAACCTGGATTTGTGACGTTCATCAAAACACATCACTCAAAAACAATTCAGGTTAAGTAGAATACTTTACTGTGGATAAAGTTCAAAACCTGTATACATAACAAAGCAGCTTTATCATGTTTACACTGTGATACCATTGCCAAACAGAAAGAACATCAACAAGTATTTGTTGGCCTGCTGAATTTATTTTCTCAGTGGCAACAAGAACAGGAAATTACTATTTTGTTCCTTTTAAGATATTTAAGTTATCAAGTGATTTGCATCAATATCTTCAGTTGCTTCCATTGTGTTGGTTTAAATTAAAATGACTTAGGTTGAAAATGCACTTAGAAAAAGCTTTTTGCAAGTTTGTAGTCAAGTCTCACAGAATATATTAACTGACCATTGCCTATACGTGCATATTTTTAACCACTTGAATTACGTATATACACACGATAAATCATAAATACTGAATCCTATTGAACATGTACAAATATTACAACTTTTAAGCATATATGCTCACATCATGGAATAAATGGAAAAGGAACACTGTGACGGTAGCAATATCCAGCCTTAATCATACAGCATGCTTTTGTTAACTGTGTGCAACAGTATTTCAATGTTATTCAGTAAATTAATTCTGGATATATTTTTAAACTTCTCCCATTTTATACTATTTCCAAATTTCTATTTCATTGCTCAACTTCTTAACCCGCCATAAACAAATCTGTTGTTGTGCTGGTATAATAAATAAACTGTATTGATTCAGGATCATATGACATTTGTGCAGAAGTCTTTACAGCAAGATTTCTTTATACCGATTTAAAACCAAATTCAATTGCACATTTAAGATTACATTTCCAAAGCAAAAAAGCACACCTAAGATTATCTAACATCTATACATAATGCAGAATTAGCCAAATCTAAATGCTGTCATGTGACTAATGCTTCACAATATAATTTTTTAATCAATCTGATTCTTGGACCATTCCTATGCAAACCAGAATCTCGTCAGTTATAGGTTGGCAGCTAAAGTCAAGAGTCTGGATTGTTTTGAGCTTTTACCTTCACTTCTAAACAATTCAATTGACCTGAAAAAAATACAAGTGATCTGTCCAGAGCTAGCACAATCCAGAGGAGTACTCATCGTCCTCTTCGTTAACAGTTGCACTTTGTACGGGTTCTCCAGCTTCTTGCTGTGACTCAGGTGACTTCTTTTTTGTTCCTCCTCCAGGAACTCTCAAACTTAGAGAGAGTTTGGCATACTAGAAAAATACATTAAATAACTTCAGTTACAGAAAATGTTCAAATGCCTAATATAGTGATAAAAGTTTCCAAAATGCATACTTTTTTTTCATTAGATATTGTATTTTAATATTCATCATAAAAGTCTGTGATGCAACAAGGAGGTCTGAATAATGCTAGTTACAGCTGGCCGTTTTTGGCAGACATGTACCTATATGTACTTACCTACCATTACCCCATACTCCTGCAAATATTTTCCCTCCAAATAATGATCAGATAATGATAATTAATTTATCATTAATTTTAGAGGTTGTGATTGAATCTGCCTTCATCACTCTCAGGCAGTGCACTTCTGATCCTAACCATATGCTGTTTAAAAAAAAACTTCACATCAATATTGTTTATTTTGTCAATCATTTTAAATTGGTGTCCTAAGGTTCTCAATTCCTCTACCAAAAGGAACAATTTGTCCCCGTCTACTCTGTCCAGCCCTCTAAAAATACAAAAACAGAAATTGCTGCAAAAGCTCAGCAGGTCTGGCAGCACGTATGGTGAGAAATCAGCAATAGCATTTTGGATCAAGTGACCCTTCCTCTGTTTGTAGCCAACAGCATCAATAGATGGACCACCACATACTCACATACAAACTCATACCAATGAGAAAACCAAAGAACTGTGGATCCTGGAAATCAGAAACAAAGACAGAAATTGCTGGAAAAAAAACGTGGCAGGTCTAACAGCATCTGTGGACAGAAAACAGAATTAATATTTTGGATTCAGTGCCCTTCTTCAGCTGCCAGACCTGCTGAATTTTCTTCTGCAATTTCTGTTTTTGTTTCACATCAATGAAAATTGGTTTGGTTCTTCTACCCAGATCAATCCAGAAGTCACATGACACCAGGTTGTAGTCCAACAGGTTTATTTGAAATCGTAAGCTTTCAAAGTGCTGCCCGATATCCTGTCTTGTATGGGCACAGCCAGCCCATTTTCAAACATTTATAGTTCACGATAGCACCCCACCTAGTTATTATCTCTCTCTTTCGGCTGATCGTCAGCAATCTTTTTGATGGCCTATCCCTTTTCTTTCTCTTTCTCTAAGCAACGTCTCCATGTACTCCACTCTGCCCCCACCCCAAGCGTGTTGGTAACCAAATCTGGATGTTTATTCTTGATGGCATCCGGCAAGAAGGAAGTGCTCTGTTGGATCAGATGGTATTTCATGAACACATCAACAATCTGGGTGGTATCTGAAAGGGGGTCATCATCCTAAACTAAACATCTGAACAAAATGAAGTCCTTGATGCGGGTTTCTCCAGCACAATTTTTGTGTTTCAGATTTCCAGTACCTGCAGTTCCTTGTATTCACTCCAGTTTGACCTGTAGCATAGAACTCCACCATAAATTTGCACCAGTAAAGGCAAGCACATTATCACAGAAATCAAAAACACATTAAGAGATGCTGGTAGGCAGCATCTTGAATGTACTGGGAACAGTCACTCTTTTTGAAAACATTTATTTTCTCAATCTTTTCTCCAAGGAGAACAGCCCAAACTTCTCCAATCTAGCCAATCGAATGAAGTTCCTCCTCCCTGAAACTATTCTTATAAATCTTTACTTGCCCTCTACTGCTTTTACATTTGCTCTGTTGTATGATGCCTAAAGTTGAACACAATACTCCAGACTGGCTTTTTATATAGGTTCATCATAATTTCCTTTCTTTTGCATTCTGCGCTGCTATTTATAAAGCCCAGGATCTCACACTTTTTATCCTGTCCTACTATCTTCAGTGATTTGTACATATGTGTATGTAAAAGGCAGGGCATTCTGCACAATTTGATAGAAAGAACAAGGAGCAGCAATATAAACTAAGGGTCCAATTAAAAAATTGGTTGAAAATATAAAAATACTTATTTTTTATCTTTTTCATTTGTACACTAATCTTATTTCTTAACTACTTTATTTATTCTATATAGCCATTTTGGGAGCATGGTAAAGTGTGAATGTGCTGGCAATGCCAACATTTGTTGCCCATCTGATTGGTGAGCCACCTTCTTCAACATTGCAGTCAATGTGGTGTTGATACATCCACAGTGCAATTAAGAAGAGATTCCTATGAAACAATTAAAGATTGGCAATATAGTCCAAGTAAAGATGGTGTGTGACTTGGAGATGACCTTGCAGGTGGTGATATTTTCATGTATCTATAACCTAGAAGAACAAGAAAGCAAAGGTCATGGGTTTGGATGATGCTATCGTGAAGGTGAATCATTAAGTGATCAAAAGAAGTTGAAGACACCAGAGTCAATGCAGTTAATTCAGATGATTGTGAACCAATGAGGATTACAAGAATAGAGAGCAGTGAATCCATACAGGATTCTGAAAACAAGAATGAAAATTTTAAAATAAAGGTGATGCTGAATTTAGTTTGTTTTAAATAAGTTTGATCTATAAATAGATAAAGACGAAAGTAGAGCAGTACTTTTACTAAAT
This sequence comes from Rhincodon typus, assembly GCF_021869965.1. Classification (NCBI taxonomy): domain Eukaryota; kingdom Metazoa; phylum Chordata; class Chondrichthyes; order Orectolobiformes; family Rhincodontidae; genus Rhincodon; species Rhincodon typus. Next base: position 108,380,962 of record NC_063335.1, on the reverse strand, counting down.
TCAAGGATATAGGAGATGGATGGTTTCAAGTTTGCTAATTTTCATATTGTTTATATAGTGTTTAATTAAAAAAATTTGATTGTAGAAATTCAATTACAAATAAATGCTATAATTTACTTGTGTAGAAATTCAATTACAGAATTTCTACACAATTATAGCATTTATTTAAGCAAGAAATGTACAAAGGCCTAGAGCATTGAACAGGAAGATGTTCAGATGCCCTTTTCCCCAGCTGCAGAGTCAAGAGCTAATGCTACGATGACAAGTCAGAATCCTGATATTCTACGGTCATTTTTAGCCCTTAATTCCGAACTTTTTGTTTCGAAAAAGAGGACCACAACAGAGACAAAATAACTGCAACTGTTTAAAAAAGACATCTGGATGTATCACCTTAAGGTGTTAAGGAAATTTTAAACAGACTAGGGAGTTGTCTCTTGTGACTACAAAGATAACAAGGAGCTTAACAGCACGTCACCTCCTGCAGGTTATGTCCCAAACAGTAGATATATTTTGTGTTTTTCCTTGAAAGAATACACAAGGACACTTTAAGCCAGCAGAGAGCCAATTCCAACTCTATTGAAGTGGACAAATAGGATTGAAAGATTTCATGTGAACTAAGCTAAGTTTAAGTGTTAATATATTGTGAAGGTCACAGTTGAAGAATTATCCCCTAGTTAACCCTTAGTTGCTGAACACCAGTTTTAAAAAAAAAATCCAGTCCAAAACCACCAAAGTCAATATTACTGGTAATGTCCACTGCAGCGGTGTTGCAATGCTCAACTATTCACTTTCTACAAATAATTCAAAGACTGTTTTGTTTTAAACTTTCATCTCTTAGATGCACTACATATTTCTATGTTTCTATGGTACAATAATATTTCTTCTCGTGTGATAATTCTTTTTGCTAATTTAGGAAAGCCTGGTTAAATTGACGTCTTTAAAAACAAAGTTCATTTGGGATTGGGAGAAGATATCCACTAATGGGAAGAGGTCCTTATTAAATTAACAATGCTGCAATCAACCAAGGGAGTGGTGAATAAAGAAGGGGAACCAGTTCGTTGATCCTCACCTATGAGCTTAACAATTTGAGGCACCTCTTTGGGAACCATAAGGAATTGCGGAACCGCAGCCAGGATCTGATCATAACACTAGTGGGTCACAGAGGCAGCATAAGAAATCAGCATTTTAATTCTGATATCAGGATAAATGAGTGTTGTGAATCTTTATGGCTGTGGAGCATACATATTGAAGACTGATATCATCATAAGGGAATCAAGGGATATAGAGACAGGGGGATATATCAGGAAGGTGTACTTGAGGTGGTAGATCAATCACAATTTTATTGACTGACAAAGCAGGCTTGAGGGGCTGAGTAGCCTACTCTGGTTCCATTTCATATGTGCTTATACTCTCATACAAAAATACTGGCAGTCAAGAAAATAGTGGTTAAGCAAGCTTACATCATTATCCATGTATTTGAAGAGAGGCGAATTACAGATAGCAGAAACTTGATCCTGGTCTTGTTGATCAAATCCCTCCAGTAGTTGCTCCAAAGCAATGCAGTCTTCACTGCCATTAAATCCTGGGATGCTATGTACAAAAAGAACTATGTCAGAAACTGCATCCATAATTTATCCAACATGAGCTGAATTTTGTGGAATAAATATAAACACATTTATTCAGCTTCTTAGTCAGTTTTTTTATTTAAACTTGGAACAATAAAATACAATAATTTATCCAGATGTTGGTGTGTTCGCCGAGCTGGGAGGTTTGATAGCGGACATTTCGTCCCCTTACTAGGTGACATCTTGAGTGCCTTGGAGCCTCCTGTGAAGCACTGTTGTCTTGTTCCGGTTCGAATTTATACGGTCTGGTTTTTGCTACTTCTGGTAGGTGCTGGTTCCAGCTGCGCGTGGTAATTAAAAAGCACAGCCGGAACTGGCACCTACCAGAAGCAGCAAAAATCAGACCATATAAATTTGAACCAGCACAAGACAACAGCTTTTCACAGGAGGCTCCACAGCACTGAGGATGTCACCTAGTAAGGGGACAAAACATCTGCTGACAAACCTCCCAGCTTGGCGAACACACCAACATCTACAACCAGCACCCGAGCTACAAATCTTCGTTCAAACCCTGAATAGTTTATCTCGGCCACATTTCCCAGGTGCCAAACATATACATGAATACTGTGTACTTTAACATTTGTTCCATAATCACCATGAACTCCACCCTCAAGTTATTAAAACTACAGATTTCTATGCTAAAATTAAAGGGCATCCATATTTAAGAATAGTAATTGTTAGAAGGCAGATTTACAACTTTGATCGTGAATCGTTTTAAGAGATTGTAGTGATTGGGATCAGGTTGACCTCATTAACTACGAGGTTCTTGATTAGGGTTGTTAACCTGGGCTGACCAATATGAGAAAGAGATTAGAATCTCCTCAGTTGAGGACTGACTCCGAGCTGGCTGGCCACAGCCAGTATACTGTGCTATACTATATACTATGCTAAATAAAGGGTGACTTGATAATGGGACCTAGCCATCGTGCAGTTATTTCAGAGATATATCATGGAAATACAATGATCCCAAATCTTGCCAACTTGGTTCCATTATAAAGAGATTCCCACAAATTTGTTCACAAGCACTACAAATTCTTATTGCTCGCTGTAAACTAGTGTACAGCTAGAAATAGAAAGATATAAAAAACGTATCAGTGAATAATGGTTTTAGAAAAATGTCTTTTTTCCAATTTGGGTGTAAAATTGGCACGTAGTGAATGAGAAGGTAACTTTCCAATGCGCAAAATTCTTCCACTGGAGTCCACAGAACAAAAGATTCAAACTCTGAAGATTTGTTTTCTAGTCACAATGTCACTTTTACTTTATTTAAAGTTAATAACCTTGAAAATATTTTCTAAGTCAACAGACCATATTTTCCAAATCAATGGAAAATAAAAATGATTTGGTGAAAAGTCACTCCTCAATATGCTTCAAGGCAGTTTCATACTGCTGGAATAAAGAAGTTTTACCCCTTTCCTCTTATCTCTCAACCAAATGATAGAAATGAAGGCGTTATTAGGATTTTACACAATTAGTATACCTCAACAGTGAGGATGATATTTATAATAAAAGAAGACAGTACTATTATTGGAATAAAAGATCACAACATTGCAGAATAGAAAATGTGGACAAAATATTTCTTGTTTTAAACATGTTAAAAATGTTAATTTTTTTTTTACAGAAGAGAATTTTATGAAGATTAGTATTTAAATTTGCAGAACAAATACCGGGCTCTCATTATAAAGAGCAACAAGGATATAAATAATTATTTTAATTAAATGGTTATAAACAGGGTTTACATAAATTATTAACATACATGGATTTAAGCAACTGAAAACTGCTGACTACGAGAATACATCTTTGAAGTTTGAGAAGATTTGTAGCTCCGGTTGTGGATGAGGTTGTAGACATGCTCGCTGAGCTGGTGGGTTTGTTGCAAACGTTTTGTCACCCTGCTAGGTAACATTGTCAGGGCACCTCTGGTGAAGCGTAGGTGTTCTCTCCTGCTTATTATTTATATGCCTCGGTTTGCTGGGGTGGTTGGTATTACTTCCGGTTCTATTTCTGTGGTTTGTACACAGGGTCTAATTCAATATGTTTGTTGATAGAGTTCCGGTTAGAACACCAGGCCTCCAGGAATTCCCTGGCGTGTCTCTGTTTGGCTTGTGAGATTATGGATGTGTTGTCCCAGTCAAATTCATGTCCCTCATTGTCCGTGTGTAGTGAGACAAGTGAGAATTGGTCGTGTCTCTTGGCGGCTAGTTGGTGTTCATGTATCCGTATTGTCAGTTTTCTTCCAGCTGGGCCTATGTAGTGTTTCTCACAGTCCTTGCATGGTATTTTGTATATTACCCAAGCTTTGCTGGTTTTAGGTATGGGATCCTTTATGTTCGTCAGAAGCTGTCATAGGATGGTTGTCGGTTTGTGGACTACTCTGATACCTAGAGGTCTGAGTAGTCTTGTGATCATCTCTGAAATGTCCTTGATGTACGGTAGGGTGATTAGTGAGTCTGATCGTGTTGTGCCTTCCTGTTATGGTCTGTCTTGGAGGTAACAGCGGATTGTGCTTTTCGGGTATCCATTCCTTTTGAAGACTCCGTATAGGTGCTCCTGTTCTGCTTTGCTTGGTTCCAGGTTGCTGCAATGTGTTGTGGTTCATTTAAATAGTGTCCTGATGCAGCTCGGTTTGTGGGCGCTGGGGTGGTTGCTAGTGTAATGGGGTGGCATGGTGCCTCAGTGGTTAGCACTGCTGCCTCACAGCACCAGGGACCCGGGTTCAATTCCACCCTTGGGCTGTGTGGAGTTCACACATTCTCCCCGTGTCTGCGTGGGTTTTCTCTGGGTGCTCCGGTTTCCTCCCACAGTCCAAAGATGTGCAGGTTAGGTGGATTGGCCATGCTAACTTGCCCATAGTGTTCAGGGATGTGTAGATTAGGTGGGTTATATGGGATGGGTCTGGGTGGGATCCTCTGAGGGTCAGTGTGGACTTGTTGGGCTGAAGGGCCTGTTTCCACACAGTAGGGATTCTGTGATCTGTGACTGAGTAACTAGTCCGTGCGTGTGGTCTTTCTATGTTTGCTAGTCTGGAGTTCCCCATTGTTTTGGTGTTCTACTGTTATGTCCAGGAAGGGTGGTCGGTTGTTGCTCCCTTCTTCTTTCATGAATTTTATCGTGGCAAGGATGTTGTTTATGTGTTGGTGGGTTTCTTCTAGTTTTGTGCATTTAATAATCACGAAGGAGTCACCTACAAAGCAGATCCAAAATTTGGGTTGTATACTGGGGAGTGCTGTCTGTTCTAACCCTTGCATTACTGATTCTGTAATCCATCCTGATATTGGGGATCCCATTGGTGTTCTGTTGATTTGTTTGTATATGTTATCGTTAAAGATGAAGTGGGTTCTGAGGCACAAATCTAGTAGTTTCATGGTGGTGACCTTATTGATGTTGTTGGTGTCCTGGGTTGCCTGCCTACTTGATTCGTCCAGCAGTGTGGCAATTGTTTCTATGGCTAGATTGATATTTATAGATGTAAATAGTGCTGTTATATCAAAGGATATCATCATCTCATCCTCTTCTATCCTGGTGTCCTTGATGATGTTGAGGAATACCATGCAAGGACTGTGAGAAACACTACATAGGCCAAACTGGAAGAAAATTGACAATACAGATACATGAACACTAACTAGCCACCAAGCGACACGACCAATGCTCACTTATCTCACTACATATGGATAACGAGGGACACAAATTCAACTGGGACAATGCGTCCCTAATCACATAAGCCAAAGAGACACGCCAGGGAATTCCTGTCGGCCTGGTATTCCAAGCCGAACTCCATCAACAAACACATCCGTTTGTGTACAAACCACCGAGAAACAGAACTGGAAGTAAAACCAACCACTGCAGCAAACCGAGGCATATAAATAACAAGCGGAACAGAATACAGGTGCTTCACCGGAGGGACACTGATGATGTTACCTAGCAGGGTAACGAAATGTTTGCAACCAAACCCTCTAGCTCGGCGAGCAGGTCTACAAACTCAAGAAATACGTGTTTAGGTTTGCAGAATAATAGATTTTCACTTAAAACAAATCTGTGCCAAAAATTTGGACATAAATCCAGAAGATTCTAGTAATTAGAAATGGAACACCTCTTTGTCCAAACACAAAGGGCAGGATTTTACTTTGAGTTCTGACGCCCAATGACAAGGACATGAATTCGCATTTGCCAGCAGGAAAACCGTCACAGTCATATTCCTGCAGGCCTTCAAAGCCTAGTAGGTTTGAAGCCTCGATGAATGTGTAGGTAGTTGAATGTCCTTTCTGGTGACCTAGAAGGGTTAAGGTCAGAAGTCACATGACACCAGGTTATAGTCCAACAGGTTTATTTGAAATGATAAGCTTTTGGAGCGCTGCTGCTTCGTCACTCTACCTGAAGGAGCGACGCTCCAAAAGCTTGATATTTCAAATAAACCTGTTGGAGTATAAACTGGTGTCGTGTGACTTCTGACCTTGTCCACCCCAGTCCAACATCAGCACCTCCACATCATAGAAGGATTAAATTAAATAAAATAACATAGCAGAAAGGAAAATCAGCAAGCCGTCAGGTCAGACGAGAAAGTTTATTGGATCCACCTGGGCAGTCTTTCCTTCTCTGCTTTGGTATAGCACCCCCAGTTCCAATGGTCACCTAATCTGCTGCAGTTGGGCTGCAGCTGCAGCATAGCCACTGCCACATGCAACAGTTTTAACACTTTTTATTTACGCACTGTGTTACCAAATAACTCAACCAACCACTGAATTAGGTCTCCCCAGTGATATAATTTAGCATGAGCATAATTTACAGCAATATGGCACTTTATTGATATATCCATAAGACTAAATTGAACCTACCTCTACTGATTTCACTGAGTTGGGGAGGTGGTGGCATATGTCACTGGACACAAATCCATAAGCCCAGGTTTAACGTGGACATTGTCTACATGATGGATGGAAAAGTTTTCCACCTCAGCCAGTTGAAATCCAAGAAGAAAACAACACTGACTTCACATGTGGAACTTCAATATGCAGATGACAATGTCATCTCTGCTCTCTCAGGAGAGAATCTTCAAGCCTCGCTTAATGCCTTTCCAAAAGTATTCCAAAGAATTGGCCTCAGCCTCAAAAAGACTCAAATCCTTTACCAACCTGTCACGGGTCATGTTCTGGTCCATTCCACCATTAAGATCAACGGAGAAATCCCCTAAACATGCAACATTTTCCCTAACTAAGAAGGTTCCTCTCATACAAAGCTGCCAGCGAAGCAAAGATTCAACACTGCATCTAATCTTCAGACACCTAAGGATGTGAGTCTTCGACAACCATGAATCATGCTGATTCCATGATCCTTATGTACAAGGCAGGTGTCCTTCCAATTCTTCTATATGGTTTCAAAAATTGGGGTATGTATAGACACCACCTGAAGAGCTTTTGAGGAACATCATCGACATTGTTTGACACGGATTCTCTGCATCAGCTGGGAGGACAGGCATACTAACATCAGCTTCCTTGAAGCAACCAACAGCACCAGTATGAAGGCCATGGTGATCTGAAATTGACTCTGCTTAGAATGCCTGAATTCTGACTACCAAAGCAAATCCATCTTCGCCCAGCTCAAGGAAGGCACTCAAATGAGAGGAGAACAAAGGAAATTTTTTGAAGACTCCCTGAAGGCTTCCCTGAAAAAAATGCAACATAGATGTCAACCCATAGGCGACTCTTGTTCAGAAGAAAACAACTTGGAGCAATCTCCTGTACAAGGGACACAATTCTTTGAGAACACCTGACGGCAGGAGGAAGTACAGAAAATAAACCAGAGACAGGAATGCCAATGATCTCAAGGCCAAGGACTAATTACACCTTCCGGAAACATCTGCCAAATGTGTGGTCAAAGATGTAGCTCTAAGATCAGATTCATCAGCCACACAAGGAACTACAAACCCAAGACCAATGATATGGAATTAACTAAGGGGACAATCATATTTGTGAGAAAGTGATTGCTGCTGTCAACGATAAGCAGTCATCCTACCGACTCTTCAATACAGCTGTGAAACTTGGACTACATATAGATGCCACCTCAAGGCTGTTTGAGACAGTTTCTCCGCATCAGCTGGGAAGACAAGGCATACTAACATCCGAATCCTTGAAGCAGCCAACTGCACCAGCATCGAGGCCAAGAAAATTCGAAACCAACTCCGCTGGATCAGCCACGTGCTTAGAATGCCGGAGTTCTGAGTGCCAAAGCAAATCATCTTCTCTCAGCTCAAGGAAGACACTTAAATTAGATGAGGTCAAAGGCAGCTTTTCAAAGACTACCTTAAGGAAATGCAACTAAGACGTCGATGCAAAAAAGGCCCTTGTTCAGAAGAAACCAACCAGGAATAAGCTCCTGTATGAAGGAGCATTGTTGACAAGAGGTGGTACAGAAAAGATATACGGAATGGAATACCGGCAATTTCAAGGCCAAGGACCAATTCCACCTCCCAGAAACACTTGCTAAATATGTGGTTGGAAATGCGGCTTTAGGATCAGGATCATTAGCCACGGAAGGACCCACAGGATTCATGACCAGTGGTTCGAAACGTCCGAGGTGGACAATCATATGGATTAGTGAATGATTGCCAATGATAATGAATTCAGCACCTCAGGTTAATGTTCTGGGGACATGGATTCAAATCCAATCATAGCAGATGGTGAAACTTGAACACGTAAAAATCTGAAATGAAAAGCTAACCCAATGGCAACCATGTAACTGCAGTCAAATATCATAAAAACTCATCTGGTTCACTAATGCCCTTAGGGAAGGAAATGGAGTCATTGAGTCCTACAGCACGGAGACAGGCTCTTCAGCCCAAAACTGGTCCACGCCAACCAAAATGTCCATCCATGCTAACCCCATTTCCTTGTACTTGGCCCATCTCCTTCTAAACCTTTCCTATCCAAGTATTTGTCTAAATGCCTTTTAAATGTTGTTAATGTACCTGCCTCAACCACTTCCGCTGGCAGCTCATTTCATATGCATACCACCAGTGTGCAAAAAAGTTGCCCCTCAGGTTCCCATGTATTCTTTCCCATCTTACCTTAAACTGATGCCCTCTAGCCCTCAATTGCCCAACGCTGGGAAAAAGACCGAGTGCATTCACCCTATCCATGCCTCTCATGATCTTATACACTTCGATAAGATCCCCCTCTCAGTCTCCTACCCTCTAAAGAAAAAAGTCCTAGCTTATCCAATCTCTCCTTTAAACTCAGTCCCTTGAGTCCTGGCAACATCCTTGTAAATTTCTTCTGCACTCTTTCCATTCTGCTGTCCTTACCTGGTCTGGCCTATGAGTGACTCCAGATCCACAGCAATGTGGTTGACTCTTAACTATCCTCAGGGCAATTAGGAAAATGGGCATTTAATTCTGACAGAATCACATACATACACATGTTGTGAATAATTTTTTAAAAACCTATGAGCTGTGACAAAGTGTTTAAGGTGACAGTTCAAATTGGAGGACAGTGTGCTAATTGTTAATCCAATAGATCACCGTGTTTGCATATTGTTTTTGGTAAGGTATTTTCTCATCTACAGAGGTAGCTTGAAATAATTTGTTAATGAAACAAGGACAAGCTGGAGAAGCTCAGTCAGTGTGGCAGCATCAATGAAGATACTCAAAGTTAATTCTGTTTCTTTCTTCACAGATGCTGACAGACCTGCTGAGATTCTCCAGCACTACTATTTATTTCAGATTTCCAGAATCCAAAGGACTTTGCTTTTACATTTTGTTAATGCTTACCTGTAACTTTCCCGAACACACTTATCTGCAGCTACATAGTCATTCCTATGTAGATGAACTAAGACTTGCGCAATTGTTTTCTAAAGCAAAAAAAAAGTAATACTGTTAAAAACTCATTAATGCAACATATACTTGAAGAAAGTGCTTTTAACTGTTTTCATTTCCTTTAGTAAGCTACATTATAAAAGAGTCATTTACAAGTTGAGACATCTTTAAAAATGCTAGCTCTTAAAATGTATGCATGTTTCCCCTAAGATTTTCACCATGTATATTTTCATTACAAACAGAACCCACTGGTGTAACCCACATTGTGTTAATGCAGCAAAAAAAATACTAACACCAAATTCAAAACAAGATGACATGAATTTTGTGGTAGTAATGACAGTGGAGTTTCAAATGTATACATTTATTCAACAGTTAAATGTAGAAATTCAGAAGTTGCTTTTGGTGACTCTGTGCTACCCTGTAGAGCTGCTGAGATTCCTTTTTCCAGATTGTAATCTAGTTTAAATCACTAAACTTTAGAAAACCTACCCCTTTGCTATTGGTTCAGAGATAGTAGGAACTGCAGATGCTGGAGAATCTGAGATAACAAGGTGTAGAGCTGGATGAACACAGCAGGCCAAGCAGCATCAGAGGAGCAGGAAGGCTGACATTTCGGGCCTAGACCCTTCTTCAG
>NC_063335.1:108337302-108365899 GCF_021869965.1 Rhincodon typus | reverse complement strand
AATGGTCCAGACCCGAAACATCAGCTTTCCTGCTCCTCTGATGCTGCTTGGCCTGCTGTGTTCATCCAGCTCTACTCCTTGTTATCTCAGATACTCCAGCATCGGCAGTTCCTACTATCTTTGAATCAGCAAATGCAAGATCCCCTCCAAGCCACACATTGATCCTAACTTGGAACTACTTTGCAATTCCTTCACAATCTCTGAGTCAAAAACATGGAACTCCCTCGCTAACAGTATTGTGGGTATACCTTCACCCTACAGATTGCAGCAATTTAAGGCGGCAGCTCACCACTACCTTCTCAAGAATGATTGAAGATGGGCAATAAGTACTGGCCTAGCCAATAAAGTTCACGTTCTGTGAACAAATTAAAATAAGGTTTGCAGAAAAATTTTCTTTATCTACCTTAAAGCATGTTGGATAATTCTCAATTTCCTTATACATGTTCTTTTCCTTTTGAAGAGATGCTGCAGCTTCATCAAGCCTTAAAAACAGGGAATAAAACACCGCATTAACAGCAGTTTTAAGGCAGTTCCACAAACAGGCTTCATTATGGCAATCTTTTTTTTTAAAAATCAAATCAACAATTATTTATTTCATACATAGATGGAACTGTCAACATGTCTACCACAACCAATGCATTTGAAAAGACAATGTTAAACAAGCACAAATCTGTGATCCAATCATCTACTGTCAGTCTTCAGAGGCATTTCAGAACATATCAAAGACTATTTTGGATATAGTAAATGCAAATACTTTAAAACTGAGAACACAAAAAGCAGAGGAGAAACATTTACAGTTAATTGTGAATCATGTTGGACAGAATGAATGCATTCAAGAAAAAGGTTCCATTTACATAAATTCAAGATGACAGTTGGGATGATGCAGTGAGGACGGCTAAGAAAAAGAACACAGGGCCCTCTTGTGGTGTAGAAATAGTATCCCTACTCCCAGACCAGGAGGCCTGGGTTCAGGTCCCATTTGCTTGAGGTATATAATAACATCTCTGAACTGGTTAATTAGAAAAATAGGTTAAATCAAAAAAAAAGGAAAATGAACACAACTGGCATACCCAAAACTGAAGGCAATCACTTCCCAGGCAACTTTCTGTGCAAAACCCATTTCTACATGTGAATTTAATTGCTCTGGAACACATGTGGTCTTTCATTAATGGAAGTCACTGGAGCATTTGATAAGATGCCACACATTAGGCTACTTAATCAGGGCCCATTATGTTAGAGGTAATATATCAACATGGATAGAGGATTGCCTAACTAACAGAAATTACAGAGTTGGGATAAGGGGGTCACTTTCAGAATGGCAACCTGTAACTAGTAGAGTGGCACAGGAATCAGTGCTGGGACCTCAATTATTTACAATTGATGTAAGTAACTTGGATAAGGCAAGTGAATGTATTATAGCCAAGCATGCAGATGTCATAAAAATAAGTAGGAAGGCAAGTGTTGTAGATAACACAGAGGCTGCACAAGGGTCTAGACAGATTAAGTGACACGGTGGCTCAGTGGTTAGCACTGTTGCCTCACAGTACCAGGGACCCCGGGTTCAATTCCAGTCTTGGGCGGCTGTCCATGTGGAGTTTGCACACTTTCCCCATGTCTGTGTGGGTTTCCTCCCACAGTCCAAAGATGAGCAGGTTAGGTAGATTGGCCATGCTAAATTGCCCCATTGTGTCCAGGGATGTGTAGGTTAGGTGGATTAGCCATGGAAAATGTAGGGTTTCGGTGGGGGTGAGTCCGGGTGCAATGCTCTTCAGAAAGTCGGTGTGGACTTGAAGGACTGAATGGCCTATTCCCACACTTTCTGGGATTCTATGAAAGTGAGTGGCAAAAATTTAGCAGATGGAATACAATATGGAAAACTGAGAAATTATGCACTGTAGCAGGAAGAATAGAGGAGCTGAATATCATTTAAATAGGGAAAGACTGCTGAAAGTTACAGAGCAGAGGGATTTGTGAGGCCTCGTGAATCTTAAAACGTTAGCGTCCAAGTTCACAGATAATAGGGAATGCAAATGGAATATTGGCCTTTACTTCAAAGGAAATGTGGTATAAAATTAAGGACGTTTTTCTCAAACTATACTAGATACTAGTCAACCACAGCTGCATACCATGAGTTTTGTGTCCCTACTGACATTGGAGACAGTCCAGACGAAGTTCACTAGGCTGGTTATCATATATAGAGGGGCTGTTTGAAACAGACAGATTGGGTAGGTTGCCTTGTACTCATGGAAATTTAGAAGAATGACAGAACAACTTGTTAAACCATTCAAGAATCTCAGCATCTTGACATGGTGGATGCAGAAAGGTTGCTTCCTGTTATGGGACAGTAGTAGCCCAGATGGCATTATCTCAGAATAAGGGGTTGAATAACTATGGCAGAGATTAGGAGGAATTTCTTCTCTCGGAGGGTAATGAATCTGTTGAATTCAATACTGCAAACAGCTGTCGAAGCTGAGATAAGACAAATTTTTAATCAGTCAGGGAATTAAGCATTATAGGGAAAATGCAGCAAAGTGGAATTGTAGATTATCAGATCAGCCATGATCTCATGGTGGAGCAGACTCGATGGGCTGAATGGCCTACTTCTCCTCCTATATCTTATGGTCTTATGGAGTCACTAGGGTTAAGGCTGTCCAATATTAGATCATTAAAAATCACTCAAAATACACAGCACAGAAACAGCCAAAATATCCAACCAACTCATCCCAGCATTTAAGCTCCACATACACCTATTCCCATCCTTCCTCATCTGTCTAAACTGTCAGCATAAACCTCCATTTCCCTCTCAGTAATATGCTGAGGAACAATATGTATATTTACTGTTACAATGTTTTCATCAACAACTTGGAGGGAGACATGCTTATGAACAGAAGCACTGTTCCATTTACTTTTCTTCATCTTAAGTCCTTCGGTAGCCAAATCTAGTTTTCAGAAAGGCTGTTACCTGCGAGCCCGAACTAGCAGCCGTGAAACTTTTCCAAGCAATTCAGCTGATTGGCGTAAACGCTCTTCATTCTACCAAACAATAAGTTTACTGTTACAAAGCGAAGTCAACATTTTATAATAGCACAAAGTCTACTTCATCACAACATTTTAACACTGTTAATAAGATATCTGCAGACGTCCAAATCTTCTTTAAAAAGAACAACCACTTATAAATTCTCGATGTTTCTAGGTAATTGATATCATCTTTAAAAGGAAAGATAAATCAACCATAGTTAAGGGCAAAAGTTAAACAGTGCATTAGATCAATATAAACAAATTATTAAAATATCAGAAATCGTGTTAAGCCTGAGGACTGCGAACAATTTAGGTCCTAGCGAAAGACCAAGAAACTAATTAGAAAAGGGAAGAGAATTTGAATGTAAGCTGGAAAGAAATAAGGACTATATTGTACATGGAAAGAAAACAATTAACAAGGATAAATGGAGACCTGTTACAGATGGGAACAGTAGAATTTATAGTGGAAAACAGGGAAATGGCAGAGAAACTATAGAGTTAATTTGAATATTTCTTCATGGAAGATGATACAGAAAATCTTTCGCAAATTCAAGGCAACCAAGGGACTAGTGCAATGAAAGAGTTGAAAGAAATTAGTATCAGTAAAGATGTAGCACTTGAAAAATTGGCTGAATTGAGAGTTGATAAATCCCTGGGCAGATGAGCTTCATGCCAGATTTTATTTATTTGTTCATAGGCTACAGGTGTTGCTAAGCCAGCATTTATTACTGCCCACAGAGCAGTTAAGAATCAAACACATTGCTGTGGGATTGGAGTCACATGTGGGTCAGACCAGAGAAGGGGGGCAAATTTCATCACTAATGCACTTGAGTAAACAAGGTGGGTGTTTGACAGTAGGCACATGGTTGCCATGAAACTAGCCTTTTACTCCACATTTTTGATTGAATTCAAATTTCACCACGTGTCATGGGGGGATTTAAACCCACGTATCTAGAATATTGACCTGGGGCTCAGGATTACAAGTCTACTATGTCACCACCTTCCCATGCTCACAGCTTTGAAGATAACGGATGCATTGGTTAGCTTTTGAAATTCCATAAATCCGAGAAAGGTTCTTGCTGACTGGAAGGTGAAAAGTGTAATCCAACTATTTACGAGAAGAGGTAGAATGGTGAACTACAGACATATTAGTTTGACATTAGCAGGAGGAAAACAGTAGAATTTAGAGAACTGAATATAGTGCTTAAATGTCTCTCCAAGGTGGGCAGTACACCTTAGGAAGGAAAATGTGTGTTCCAGGCACGAAGTGACTACTGGGCTACAGAGTCGACAAGACTGGGTTACACCCTTTGGAAGATAGAGAGGGCAACAAAAGGTGTCCCAGCCCCCCACGTCTGTACCAGGGCTTAGGTCTTTCCAAGGGTGGTGAATTATTATGGAAAATTCATATGTAACCTAGCCTCCGTCCTGACACCCTTACATCTGCTACTGAAAAAGGGTCAGCCTTGGAAACGGTTTTGTAGCCAAGACGTAGCCTTTAGGGAAGTGAAGAAGCAGCTTTCGTCATCTCAGAGATAGTAGTAACTGCAGATGCTGGAGAATCCGAGATAACAAGGTGTAGAGTTGGATGAACACAGCAGGCCAAGCAGCATCAGAGGAGCAGGAAAGCTGACGTTTCAGGCCTAGGCCCTTCTTCAGAAATGGGGGAGGGGAAGGGGGTTCTGAAATAAAGAGGGAGAGAGGGCGAGGTGGATAGAGGATGGATAGAGGAGAAGATAAATGGAGAGGAGACAGACAGGTCAAAGAGGCGGGGATGGAGCCAGTAAAGGTGAGTGTAGGTGGGGAGTTAGGGAGGGGATAGGTCAGTCCAGGGAGGACGGACAGGTCAAGGGGGCGGGATGAGGTTAGTAGGTAGGAGATGGGGGTGGGGCTTGAGGTGGGAGGAGGGGATAGGTGGGAGGAAGGACAGGTTACGGAGGCGGGGACAAGTTGGGCTGGTTTTGGGATGTGGTAGGGGGAGGGGAGATTTTGAAGCTTGTGAAGTCCACATTGATACCATTGGGCTGCAGGGTTCCCAAGCGGAATATGAGGTGCTGTTCCTGCAACCTTCGGGTGGCATCTTTGTGGCACTGCAGGAGGCCCAGGATGGACATGTCGTCTGAGGAATGGGAGGGGGTGTTGAAATGGTTTGCGACTGGGAGGTGCAGTTGTTTAGTGTGAACCGAGCGTAGGTGTTCCGCAAAGCGGTCCCCAAGCCTCCGCTTGGTTTCCCCGATGTACAGGAGGCCACAACGGGAACAACGGATACAGTATACCACATTAGCAGATGTGCAGGTGAACATCTGCTTGATGTGGAAAGTCTTCTTGGGGCCTGGGATGGCAGTGAGGGGGGAGGTGTAGGGGCAGGTGTAGCACTTCCTGCGGTTGCAAGGAAACGTGCCGGATGTGGTGGGGCTGGAGGGGAGTGTGGAGCGGACAAGGGAGTCACGGAGAGAGTGATCTCTCCGGAAAGCAGATAAGGGTGGGGAGGGAAAAATGTCTTCGGTGGTGGGGTCAGATTGCAGATGGCGGAAGTGTCGAAGGATGATGCATTGGATCCGGAGGTTAGTGGTGTGGTACGTGAGGACGAGGGGGATTCTGTTTTGGTTGTTATTGCGGGGAGGGGGTGTGAGGGATGAGTTGCGGGAAATGCGGGAGACATGGTTGAGGGCGTTCTTGACCACCGAGGGGGGGAAGTTGCGGTCCTTGTAAAACGAGGACATCTGAGATGTTCAGGAGTGGAATGCCTCATCCTGGGAGCAGATGCGGCGGAGGCGAAGGAATTGGGAATAGGGGATGGCATTTTTGCAGGAAGGTTGATGGGAGGAGGTGTATTCTAGGTAGATGTGGGAGTTGGTGGGCTTGAAATGGATATCGGTTTCCAGCTGGTTGCCAGAGATGGAAACAGAGCAGTCCAGGAAGGAGAGAGAGGTATCAGAGATGGTCCAGGTAAACTTAAGGTTGGGGTGGAAAGTGTTGGTGAAGTGGATGAACTGTTCGAGCTCCTCGTGGGAGCACAAGGCGGCGCCGATACAGTCATCAATGTACCAGAGGAAGAGGTGGGGTTTAGAGCCAGTGTAGCTACGGAAGAGGGATTGTTCCACGTAACCTACAAAGAGGCAGGCATAGCTTGGGCCCATGCGGGTACCCATGGCCACCCCCCTTTGTCTGTAGGAAGTTGAAGGAATTGAAAGAGACGTCCCGCAGGAGGGGGACTGGTTGGGCCTGCGGGACAGGAAGAAGCGGAGGGCCTTTAGGCCATCTGCATAGGGAATGCAGGTGTATAGGGACAGGACGTCCATCGTAAAGATGAGGTGTTGGGGACCAGGGAATTGGAAGTTTTGGAGGAGGTGGAGGGCGTGGGTGGTGTGACGGACGTAGGTAGGGAGTTCCTGGACCAAGGGGGAGAAAATGGAGTCGAGATAGGTGGAGATAAGTTCGGTTGGGCAGGAGCAGGCGGAGACAATGGGTCGACCAGGGTGTTGGCACACTACGATCGCAAGCAAAATGTGGTGCCGATATGTGATGCTCCCAACTCCCCCCCGCCTTCAACCTACAGTATCAGGGTAGTAAACAGATATTACAGAGTGGAGCTGGAGGAACACAGCAGGCCAGGCAGCATCAGAGGAGCAGGAAAGCTGACGTTTCGGGTCAGGGCCCTTCTTCAGAAAATCTTCAGTATCCTTCTTCAGTATCAGGGTAGTGTTGGCTCACCAGGGACCCAGCAGAAAGGACTCCCAATAGTACATGCATCACAGACTTTGGCTAGTGCCGAAAGAAGATACACTCAGATCGAGAAGGAAGGTTTAGCGGTAATCTTTGATGTGCAAATTTTTAATAGCAACAGAGTACAAATTCCTGCTAGGGCTACTTAAAGAGTACAAGGTTGTGGCGCCAATAGCTTCAGGTCGAATTCAGTGATGCGTCCTTATTCTGAGTACGTACAATTACAAGTTGGAACACCATCCAGTATGTCAGGTTCCAAGTGATCAATTGTAATAGAGGACTTTCTAGTCTGGGGCACAGGCAAACATTTCTGTGGTCATCAGTGAGACATCAGAATTGTGTGTTGCCTCCCTGGTGCCAGGGGAAAGGATATCATGGAGGGAGTGCAGAATACTCTGAAAGGGGAAAGTGATCAGCAGGAGGTCATTGTACATGTGGGTACTAACTACATAGGTAAGGAAAGAGGTTCTGCAGAGAGAATATAGGAAACTAGGCAGGAGGTTAAAAAGTAGGTAATCGAGGATAGTAATACCTGGACTACTACCAGTGCCATGTGCTGGTGAGAGTAGTAATAGGCGGACAGAACAGATGAATGTGTGGTCGAGGAGTTGGTGCAGGGAGCAAGGATTCGCATTGTTAGATCATTGGGATCTCTTCAGGGTAGAAATAACCTGTACAAGAGGGATGGGTTCCACCTGAATTGGAAGGGGACTTATATCCTTGCAGGGAAATTTGCTAGTGTTATTTGAGAAGCTTTAAACTAGTAAGGGTGAGGAGCAGAACCAAAGCGACAGCGAGAAAAGAGGAAAGGCTGAGGCTAGTACAACAGATAAGGGGAGCAAGTCTAATAGTCAAGGCAGACAAAAGCACAGCAAAGAATGAAGTAAGACTGATAAATTAAACTGCATTTACTTCAATGCAAGAGACCGGACAGGTAAGGCAGATGAATTTACGGCATAGTTGGGAATATGGGACTGGGATATCATAGCTATTACAGAAACGTGGCTCAGGGATGGACAGACTTGCACCTTAACATTCTGGTGTACAGATGCTATAGGAATGATAGAAAGGGAGGCAAGAGAGGAGCGGAAGTGGCGTTTTTGGTCAGGAGGAAAATTACAGCTGTACTTAGGGAAAGTATTCCTGGGAGGTTGTCCAGTGAAGTTATATGGGTAGAACTTAAAACTAAGAAAGGGATAATCTCCTTCATGGGATTGCATTATAGGCCACACTAATACTCAGCGTCAAATTGAGAAACAAATATGTAAGGAGATCTCAGATATCTGTAAGAAAAATAGGCAAGTGACAGGTATCAGTGGGGGAGCACTTTGGAGTAAGCAATCATAATTCTGTTAGTTTTAAAAGTTATGGAAAAGGATAGAACCGATCAAAAAGTTAAAGCTCTAAATTGGAATAAGGCCAATTGTGACAGTATTAGACAGGAACTTTCAAAAGTTGATTGGTAGAAACTTTTCGCAGGTAAAAAGGTGGTTGGGAAATGGGAGGCCTTTAAGAATGAGATCACAAGAGTTGAGAGACAGTATGTTCCTGTTAATGTGAAGGGGAAGGCTGGTGGGTGTAGGAAATATAGATAACAAGGTGTAGAGCTGGATGAACACAGCAGGCCAAGCAGCATCAGAGGAGCAGGAAGGCTGACGTTTCGGGCCTAGACCCTTCTTTAGAAAATGCAGAGGGAGGAGGGTAACTTCTTCAGGGTAGGCATCCTTAGAAGAGGCTTCGCAGTGGGGTTAAAATTGTTTCAGAGATAGTAGGAACTGCAGATGCTGGAGAATCTGAGATAACAATGTGTAGAGCTGGATGAACACAGCAGGCCAAGCAGCATCAGAGGAGCAGGAAGGCTGACGTTTCGGGCCTGGACCCTTCTTCAGGAAATGCTGGATGACTGGAGAAATTGAAGCTCTGGTCAAGAAAAAGGAGGTATTCATCAGGTATTGACAGCTGGGATCAAGTGAATCCCTAGAGGAGTATAAGGGCAGTGGGAGTATACTTAAGTGGGAAATCAGGAGGGCAAAAAGAGGACATGAGAAAACTTTGGCAAATAGAGTTAAGCAGAATTGAAAGAGATTCTATAAATATATTAAGGACAAAGAGTAACTAGGGAGACAATAAGGCCCTTAAAGATCAACAAGGCCGTCTACGTGTGGAACCACAGGAGATAGGTGAGATACTAAATAAGTATTTCATGGCCGTATTTACTGTAGAGAAGGACATGCAAGCTAGGGAACTTGGGGAAATAAATAGTTACATATTGAAAAGTGTCCATATTATAGAAGAGGTGGTGCTGGAGGACTTAAAATGCATAAAAGGTAGAAAAATCCCCAGGACGTGATGAGGCGTTTCCCAAAACTTTGTGGGAAGCTAGGGAAGAGATTGCTGGGTCCCTTACTGAGATATTTGTATCACCAACAGCTACAGGTGAGGTGCTGGAAGACTGAAGGTTGGCTAATGTGGTGCCTATATTTAAGAGAGCTACAGACTGAAGAGCCTGATGTCACTGGTGGGTACGTTGTTGGAGGGGATTCTGGGGACAGGATTTACATGCACTTGGAAAGGTAAAACTGATTAGGGATAGTCAGCATGGCTTTGTGCACGGGAAGTCGTGTGTCACTAACTTGATTGAGTTTTTAGAAGAGGTGACAAAGAAGATTGAGGTAGACATTGTCTATATGGACTTCAGTAAAATGTTCAACAAGGTTCCACATGATAGACTGGTTAGTAAGGTTATATCACAATAAACATTAATATTGAAATCACCCATGATTAATGTAGTGCCTTTGATACATGCGCTTATTCTCTCCTGATTTACTCTCCAACCCACCATGTGCCTACTGTTTACAGTCCTACAGATTGCTCCTACCAGTGTCTTCTTGCCTTGCAATCCAGAGGACAGCTGACAGGGTTGATGCTGAGAGGATATTCCTCGTGAGAAATTAGAATTAGGGGAAACTGTTTGAAAGTAAGGTGTCTGCCATTTAAAACTAATAACGGAAATTATTTTCCAATAGAAGGTTATTAGTGTGTGGAATTCTCTTGGAAGTGCAGTGGAGGAATGGTCTCTGAATAGTTTTAAGGCCAAGTTGGACAGACTTTTAATTGGCAAGGGGGTCACACAGAGTTGGGAAAGTGAAGTTGAGGTCACAAAGGGATCATTCAGGGTAGGGAAAGTGAAGGTGAGGTCACAATCAGATCAGCCTGGACTTTGTTACAAGATAGCGCAGGCACAAGTTGTTGATTGGCCTACTCCTGCTCTTAATTTGTACACTCATCTGATTTTCTCTGAACTTATATTCTTATTGTACTGATTTCTAAACCAATTTTATGTTGGCTCTGATGATAAACTGAAAATCAGCCAAGAAATTCTTTTTTTAAAATTAGCAATTAAAAATTTAAATTAAAGGATCCTTGTTCAACAACTTACCTCAAACACAGAAGCCGCCTGTTGGTAAAGATCTATGGCTTTTTCCAAGTTTACATTTTCGATCAGCCTGAAACATAACAAAAATATTTTTTTAAACCCTGAAATCTGGAATTGCTTGTCAATCAGTTATTACCATATAATGTACAAAGGTTGTCTAAACCTCAAAGCTACAGAATGAACTTTGCTCATCATCTGGACTCTGATCCAATCCAATCTACCATTATTCTGCAGGTAACAGAAATGCCTGTTGAATATGCAAACTGGACGAGTGGAAGAGGTGGACAAGGAGATCCCTATTGTATTGGCATTAATTCATCACCAATGAATTTTTTAAGGCTATTTTTCAAAGGGAATGTGGACATCACTGGGTAGGCCAGCATTTATGAGCTACCTTTTTGAACCACTGCGGTTTTTGTGGTCTAGGAACACCTAAAGTGTTGTTAGGAAGGGAATTCCAGGCTGCTCTAATCCTTCTTGGTGATAGAAGTTATATGTGTGGTCGAGGCTGAAGTAACTTTGGGGCAGTTGCTGCCACACAACAGAACAGTCTGCTCTTTTTCAAATAGTGTGATGGGATCTTTTATCCTGAGTCTTGAAAGTCAAAATGCCCCAGTTTATCATCACATCCAAAAGACAGGAAATCGAACAATGAAACACCCTTTCAGTGCTGCACTGAAATGTCAGTGTAACCATTAGCTCAAGTTTGTGCAGCAAGACACAAGGCTACAGCCTTCTGGCTCAAAGGCAGATTTTATGCAAGGGAAATGAACAGAGTCCAGTTGCAATGATATAGGTTTGGCAGAGATATTAAATAAATATTCAAAATCAGTTTTCTGTAAACAGTGGTGCAATTTAGAGTATACTTGTTCAACAAGAGACTGTCATTCATACTTACTTCATCTTCAGACTTCAAATATCACTCAATGATACTGCACTGGTGTTGACCATTACACCAGCATGCTTCAAAATAGTAGGTATGAGCTTATTTCATACATTTAACTGCAAATATCCAAAATTTATAATCTTGCACACAAATGCCATCCTCCAGATGTCATCAAATTGGTGTACTTTAAATATATTTAAATCGTCAAATTATCATTTTAAATGTCTTACTTTCCAGCACGGTCCAGTGACATGGCAGCAGTGTCAGGTGTTCCACTCTCTACAAACATCATGCTGGCTTTCTCAATAAGCTGAACTGCTTCTGGTAACTTTTGCATTTCCTATTTTTAAAAACAATATTCAATTATGCACATGTATCTTTAGATTATCACATTAGCACAGGATATTTAACATCTGGCTTATGATTGAGTTCTAATATCAAAGGGTACAGGAGGACATCATTCAAAATTGGAAGATAAAAGATGGGAAAAATAATGAAATAACATGCACCCAATAATTGCAAGGGAAGGGCTAACATCCAATTAACACTTAAACATTACAAGGTAAATATTTATTCAAGCAAAGCAGCATTCATTAAACATTCCCATAGTATCTGTGCCTCAAAAATCATGCCATCTAATTATTTCCCTAGCTAAAACAATCATATTCAAATTCAAAGTATGTATCATTAAACAGCTCCCAAATATGCTATCTCAATGTAAGGTTCAATTAACGTATCAATATTTCACCAGCATTCCCACGTAAAATAACTCATTTACAAGATGGGGATCACATGTTTCTACTGTGAGCACTAAACACCACAGAAAATAATTTCAAAAGCAACCAGCCTGTCACCAACAATTCAACAGGTTCACGGATGTCACTCAAGCCTCCGTATGATTATTGTCCCACACACTAACAATTGCTAGAAGACCAACTTCAGGCCAAACAAAGATGGAAAATAAATGTAATTTTGCAATTCGGAGATCCTTCCCTCTGTTTAAAAAGAACTTTTAAAATTGTATATTGCTAATAACAATATTAAAAACATAAGATGCTACTAAAATTTATTCAGAGATAGTAGGAACTACCGATGCTGGAGTCTGAGATACCAAGGTGTGGAGCTGGATGAACACAGCAGGCCAAGTAGCATCAGAGGAGCAGGAAACCTGACGTTTCGGGTCGGGACCCTTCTTCAGAAATTGGGGAGGGGAAGGGGCCTCTGAAATAAATAGAGAGGGGGAGGCAGTGATAGAAGATGGATAGAGGAGCAGATAGGTGGAGAGAAGACGGACAGGTCAAGGAGGCGGGGATGAAGCTAGTAAAGGTGAGTGTAGATAAGGAGTTGGGACGGGGGTTGGTCAGTGAGGAGGGAAGGGCGGGTAAGTGGGAGGGAAGATGGACAGGTCAAGGAGGCAGGGATGAAGCTAGCACAGGTGAGCATAGGTAGGACAACAAGGTGCGGAGTTGGATGAACACAGCAGGCCAAGCAGCATCATAGGAGCAGAAAGGCTGACATTTCGGGCCTAGACCCTTCATCAGAAAAAGTGGGGGTGGGGGTTGGTCAGTCAGGTGGGGGGAGTGGATAGGTGGGAGAGAAGATGGACAGGTCAAGGATGCGAGGACGGGGGGGGGGGGGTGCTGGTCTTGGGAGGAGGTCAGGGGTGGGGAGATTTTGAAGCTTGTAAAGTCCACATTGAGACCATTGGGTTGTTGGGTTCCAAGGCGGAATATGAAATGCTGTTCCTCCAGTTTTCGGGTGGCATCATTGTGAAACTGGAGGAGACCCAGGATGGACATGTTGTCCAAGGAGTAGGAGAGGGAGTTGAAGTGATTCACGACTGGGAGGTGTTTTTGTTCGTCACGAACTGAGCGTAGGTGCTCCACAAAGAGGTCTCCAAGCCTCCGCTTGGTTTCCCCGATGTAGAGGAGGCCACATCGGGAACAGCGGATACAATACACCACATTAGCAGATGCGCAAGTGAACATCTGTTTAATGTGGAAGGTTTTCTTGGGGCCTGGGATGGAGGTGAGGGGGGAGGTGCAGGGACAGGTGTAGCACCTCCTGCAGTTGCAGGGAAAGGTGCTGGGGGTGGTGGGGCTAGTGGGGAGTGTGGAGCAGACGAGGGAGTCATGGAGACAGCGGTCCCTCCGGAAGACACTAATCTGACTATGACCTTAACTCTATTTTTCTGCATTTTCTCCCATAATCCTCAACTCTGCTGCCAATCAAAAATCTAACAAACTCAGCCTTGGATATATTCAAAGGACCCAGCCCCTACTGTTTTATGAGTGTGAGAAAATTCCAAAGACTTACAGCTTCTGAGTGAAGAAATTCATCTTAATTTAAATAGGAGTTCCATTATTTTTAAAATGTGCAGTTAAGAGGAGGTTCACTGAACTGATACCCAGGATGAGAGGGGGAGGTTATCTTATGATGAAAGGTTGGCCAGGCAAGGCCTGCATTCTTTTATCTTTGTTCATGGGATGTTGGCTTCACTGACTAGGACAGCATTTATTGCCTTCCCCTCATTACCTAGAGAGGAGTTAAATGTCAAACACATGCTGTGGGTCTGGAGTCACATGTGGCCCAGACAGGAAAACAATGACAGATTTCCTTGCTAGAGGACATCAGTGAACCAGATAGGTTTTAAAACAATTAACAATGGTTACATGGTCGCCATGAGGCTAGTTTTTAAATCCAGATTTTTACTGTATTCAAATTTCACCATCTTCTACAGTGGAATTTCGACCCGTGTTCCCACCACATTAGTCTGGATTCTGGATTACTCATCCAGTGACATTACCACTATGCTAGTTTAGAAGGAGGAGAGCAAATCTTATTGAAATACAAGAGAACCTGAGATGACTTGACAGCATCAAAGGATATTTCTTCTTGTGAGGGAGACTAAATCTAAGGGACAGTTAAAACATAAAGGATTTCCAATTTGAAACAGTGACGCAGAAGAATCCTTTTTCTCAGAGGGTCGTGGATCTTTGGAACTCCACCCAAGTCAGTAATGGTTTCATGACAGTAGTAGACATATTCTTGATAATAAGG
The DNA here is from genome assembly GCF_021869965.1 of Rhincodon typus. Classification (NCBI taxonomy): domain Eukaryota; kingdom Metazoa; phylum Chordata; class Chondrichthyes; order Orectolobiformes; family Rhincodontidae; genus Rhincodon; species Rhincodon typus. The sequence continues at coordinate 108,351,773 of NC_063335.1, read as the reverse complement.
TAGTCAAAGGTTATTGAAGGGGAGGCAGGAATATGGATTTGAAGCCACAGATCAAGCTAGAGGGACCACATGAACTAGTCCTGCTTCGAAACTGTATGTTTGTACGGGATCTCAGTTCTAGATGCCTCCAAGAGAGGAAATAGAATAGCACCTATTCTGTCAAGTCACTTCAGAATTTTACGTTTCAGTAAGATCAGCTCTCATTCTTCTAAATGCCAATGTGTGTGGGCCCAAACGTTTCTCCAAGTTCCAAATGACAGGCACGGGAGTTCCTAGAAGCCTGGTACTCTACGAAGAAAGCCATCAGCAAACACATAGAACTTGGCCCCATATACACTCCATTGCGAAGAAAAACCGGAAGTGAGTTAATCCTGCTCAACGGATTCCAGAGTTTAAAAAACAGGCGGGAAAACACAACGGCACTTCATCGGAGGCTGCACTGATGATGTTACCCAGCAGGGTAATGAAACATCTGCGGAACAACAAAGAACCAGCTCGGCGAGCCAACCAACCACAATATAGATGCTATAGCAAGGATAGAAAGGGAGGCGGCATCTTTGGTCAAAGGAAACATTACGGTTGTATTTATGGATGATATTCCTGGCGTGAGTGGAATTGAGAAATAAGAAAGGGATGATCACCTTATTGCAATTGTGCTATAGGCCCCTCAATAGTCAGCAGGGAAATTGAGAAGCAAATATTTAAGAACATGTCAGATACTTGTAAGAATAATAGGACTGTAATGGTTGGAGATTTTAACGTTCCAAATATAGACTGGGACTGTCATACTGTTAAAGGCTTGGATGGAGAGGAATTTGTTAAGTGTGTACAAGAAATTTTTCTTATCAATATATGGATGTACCAACTAGTAAAACATGGCCTTCTTTTGGGAAATAATACAGGGCAAGTGACTGAGGTGTCAGTGAGGGAGCACTTTGAGGCAAGTGATCATAATTTTTGTAGTTTTAAAATAGTTGTGGAAAAGGAACTAATCAAAAAGTTAGAATTCCAATTTAGAATAAGGCCAATTTTGATGGTATGAGGCAGGAACTTTCAAAAGTTGATTGGGGGAGGTTTTCACAGGTAAAAGGGATGGTTGGAAAGTGGGAAGCTTTCAAATATGAGATAACGAGAGTTCTGAGAGACAGTACGCTCCTGTTAGTGTGAAGGGCAAGGCTGGTAGGTGTAAGGAATGCTAGAGTCTAGAAAAATAGAGGCTATGGTCAAGAAAAGGAGGCATACGTCAGGTATAGACAGCTGGGATCAAGTGTATCCCTATAGGAGGATAAAGGCAGTAGGAGTATACTTAAGCAGAAAATCAAAAGTGCAAAAGGGAAACATGAGACAGCTTTGGAAAACAAGGTTAAGGAGAATCCACAGAGATGCTACAAATATTTTAAGGGCTAAAGAGTAACTAGGGAGAGAATAGGGCCCCTTAAAGATCATCGAAGCCATCAATGTGTTAGATCACAGGACATAGATGAGATACTAAACGAATACTGTGCATCAATATTTACTGTGAAGGAGGACATGGAAGCTAGGGAACTTGGAGAAATAAATAGTGATGTCTTTGAGTGTGTCCACATTACATAAGAGGTGGTGCTGGAAGTCTTAAAACGCATAAAAGTACTTGATCAGGTGTATCCCAGAACTTTATGGGAAGCTAGGGCTGAGTTGCTGGACCCCTTGCTGAAGTATTCCTAACATCAACAGCCACGGCTCAGATGCCAGAAGACTGGAGGGTGGCCAATGTGGTGCCATTATTTAAGAAATGTGGAAAGGAAAAGCCACAGAACTATAGACCAGTGAGCCTGACATCAGTGGTGGGTAAGTTGTTGGAGGGAATTCTGAGGGACAGATTTTTGATGCATTTAGAAAGGTAAAACTGATTAGGGATTGTCAACATGTGCATGGGAAATCGTGTCTCACTAAATTGATTTGAGTTTTTTGAAGGGGTGACAAAAAAGATTAACGAAGTCCATAAATACGCATGCACTATCAAAATTGCAATCTCAGAAATCTGGATGTTTCTGCAATATTGTTACCAGGTGTCCACAGGCTGTCAAGTATCCTTACCTTTTTTTGCTGAAAAAGAGCCTTTGAATATTAAGTTGTTATTTTTGGTTACAGAAAGATGGAAAATCAGATTTCAAGAAAGCAGAAAGAATATCAAGAGACAAACCTTCAGCATCATTCCAGCCTGTTCGTATGCTCTGTGGAGAATAGAAATAAATTACAGAGATGCTATGCACCATAGGATTACTGCACAAAACTGGTCTCGCTGCACAAATTTAACATAACAGAAAAGTATTAAAGATATCTGATGCAGTCCTAAGCAGACTATAAGAGGTACCAGCACTGAATTAGTACTTATGACCAGTACTGCTCCAGTGCTCATCTGTGGTCTGTTAATTCAGAGACTCAGACTGATGGTCTGGAACCATAAGTTCAAATCACACCACAGCAGGTACTGACATTTGAATTCAATTAATATATCTAGAACTAAAAGCTAAATTTAATAGTGACCATGAGCCACTGTCAATTGTTGCAGAAATCCAAATCACTCACTTATGTCCTTTAGCGAAGGAAAATCGGCCAGACTCGTGAAGGCTGGTCTACATGTGATTCCAAATATACAGCAATGTGGTTGACTCAAATGTCTTCTGATATGGCCTAGAGAGACAACTTGCTGGATGGGCAACAAATGCCCATTGCAAGTAACACCCATATCCCACATAAGAGTTTTAAAAAAGCTCTGAAATTTTCGTAGTCCTCCTGACCAACATTTGAGGGAGCTTGTACCAAAATTGGGACAGCTGTCAACAGCCTGACAACGTTTTTTTAGATCTCGGCCAACTCAGTCCGTAGTACTCTTACTTAGCAACTCTTCAACACATCTGTAAGATACAACTCTGAGTGTCACTATGTCTCACATACAGTATAATCATCCAGAGGTGGAAAGGCACTGGAATATAGTTGGGAAGGAGCTGGCTTGGGATTCCTCAACATTGAATCTGGACCTCAATGTTACATTGTAACAGGTCAAATGCAGACAAGAGAATTTCCTGCAGATTAACAGCGCTACGCCCATGGCTAATGTATCGCTTCTCCTCCATATTGAGCACCACTTAGAAGACTCATTGATGGGTGGTGAAGGCACAGAATGTGTTCTAGATGTGGGGCTTCATCACGAATAATTTGGTAGCACCACTACTGAACAAGCAAGGTCCTGAATTATTTGGTGGCTGCACTGGACCTGCAACAGGTGGTGAAGGAACCAACAAGAGTAAAAAAAAGGTCTCATCCTGACTGGTCTACGTGTCGCACGTACGTCTATGTCAGAATCGGTAGCTGCAACCACACAGCACTACTTACTAAGTCCCATGTTCCCATCGAGGATACCCTCGATTGCATTACATGGCACTACCACCATTCTAAAAAGGAGATCATTCAAATATATCTAACAGAGCTACAGACCTAGGCAGCATCTTTTGCCATTTCAATTTTTAAAAAAAATTAATTTAGGGAATCTGGGATTCATTGGCTAGACCAGCAAAGCCCATTTCTAATTTGCCTAGAGAATGTGATGCCTTCTTGAATCCATCAGTGATATATTTCCAAGTCTGGATGGTGAGTGACTTCGAGAGGAACTTGCAAGTAGTGATGTTCCTATTTTACTATTGCCCTTATCCATCTAGACGACAGTGGTCATGTGTTTGGAAGGTGCTGTCTTAGGAACCTTAGTGTATGTATGCATAGCATGTTGTAGATTGGTACAGTGCTGCTACTGAGCATCAGTGGGAGAGGGAGTGAATGTTTGTGGATGTGATATCAAACAAGACTTTGACCTAGATGGTGTTGATCTTCTTGAACATTGTTGGAGCTGCACTCATCCAGACGAGTAAAGAGTGTTCCATCACAATCCCGTCTTCTGCCTTGTAAATGATGAACAGAGAGTCAGGAGTCAAGTCATCTGCTGCAAGATTCCTAGCTGCTGACCTGCTCTTGTATCCAGGTACTTGTATGAGTAGTTCAATTCATTTCTGGTCAATGGTCACTCCCAGGGATGTTGCCAATCGGGGATTCTGTGATGGTAATGCCAATGACTGTCAAGGGCAATGGTTAGGTTCTCTTCATTGGAGATGATCATTGCTTAGTATTTGCATGATGTGAATGTTACTCACTATCTGTCAGCCCAAATCTGAAAGTTGAGATAACAAGGTGTAGAGCTGGATGAACACAGCAGGCCAAGCAGCATCAGAGGAGCAGGAAGGCTGACGTTCTGGGCCTAGACACTTCTTCAGAAAAATTTGTCAGGTCTTGCTGCATTTGGACATAGATTGCTTCAGTACCTTCAGCATAACTTGCTACTTATCAGCACAAACCTGGATATTGTCAGGCCTTGCTGCATATGGACACGATTGCTTCAGAATCAGAGGTGTTCCAAATGGTGCTGAGCACTAAACAAACATCAGCAAACATCCCCACATCAGACTTGGATGAATATCACTGATGGAACAGTTGAAAATGGGTGCACCTAAGACACTATCCTAAGGAACTCCTGCAGTGATGTTTTGCGACGGAGATAACTTTCTTTTGTGCTAGGTATGAGTCAAACTGGTAGTAAGATTTCCCAGATTCAAATCTGACTCCGGTTTTGTTGTGGCTCCTTGATCCCAACAACTTTTAGAAGTCAACAGTAAGTTATTTTCAATTGAATTTCTAATCTCTGCCCTGTTTTTGTGATCACAGTATTTATACGATTGGTCCAGTAAAGTTTCCGGTCAATGATAACCACCAGGATGTTGATGATGGGGGATTCATCTATGGTAATTCCAAAATGGAAAACCATTAAATTCTCTTTTGTTTGAGATGGTCATTGCATGGAATTGATAAGGCTTCAACACTGCATAATTACACAAGCCTGAACATTATGTCTTGCTTCATGTGGGCATGGGCCACTTCACTCTGAGGAATTGAGGATGATATAAAATGTAAATTAACAGCAGCAAATATCTCAACTTCCGACCGTATGTTTCAAGGATAATGCAGCTGAAGACAATTCAACTCAAGGCACTATACTGAGGAAGTCCTGCACCAACCTAATTGGGCTGAAATGACTGACATCCAACAAGCACTTTTGGTCCTATGTATGACATCAACTAATTGAGAGCTTACACCCTTCTTTCCATTTACATCAATTTTGCTCGAGCTTTTTGATACCACACTTGGGCAAATGTTCACTTGATGTCATGGCAATCTCTGTCAGTTCACCTTTGATATTCAGCTCTTTTGCCCATGCTTGGACCAAGACTACAATGAGTTCTAGAGTTAGTGGCTCTGGAAATACCAAAATTGGTACATTGGTGGGCAGGTTGTTGCTGAATAACGGACACTTTATACCATCCCCAATTAGTTGACTCACAGCTGAGCAGAGGCCGATTTGGCAATAATGACCAATTGGATTTGCACTGCTTTCTGCCAACAGGATGTACCATCACAATTCTTGAACATTATCAGGTAGATATTAGTGTTGTAGCTGTAAGAAAGCAGCTTGGTTAGGAGTGCAGCTAGTTCCACAGCACAAACTTTATATCACAACTGGGATATTATCAAGACTCATGGCCATTGCTATATTCATGACCTTGAGCTATTAATATGATAACCCAAAAAGAATAGAATTGTCTAAAGACTGGCATTTATGCTGGTGTAGGCCTCAAGAGTAGAAGATAATCATCCAGTTGGCACGTCTAGCTAAAGAAACTAGTGTTCCAGCTATGTTCCAAAATCAGTGAGAACAGGTATGTTTTTGGCCCATCCTCCAGTAGGTGATAAATTGCCTGACATCATTCAAAACTGAATGTAACAGGACTCAAAGGCTTTGTTCTGATATTTTGGCATGAGATTTGTTCAGTTCTATCTGCAGAATACTGATTCTGCTATTCAGCCTGCATGTAGTTTTGTGTTATAGCTTCATTAGGTTTGAAACATGTCCACAGATATGTTTAGTGCTTCTTCATGTTCTCCTATACTGAACTGGGGTTTGGTTTCCTGGATCTATAAGTAGAGAAAGAATGTCAATCTATGAGTTTACAAATTGTAGTTAAATATAATTCTGCTATCACTGAACGTCCACAGAACCTCATAGGTGCCCAGTTTTGAAACACCAGACTGATCCTGAGACTATCCAATACAGCACAGTGATACTACGATAAGTAATAGAGAATGATTTCAGTGTGCAGATGGGATTCCTCTCTGAAAGGACTGTACAGTGACTACTCATGCCAACACCATCCCACTAACAGCTATGTGTCCAGTCTGGCAGATATCTTTTTCGGGACTCAATCAGCTTGGTCAGTAGCAATTTAACCAAGCCACTTCGGTGACATTGAGGCTCCCTACCCAGAGTACATTCTTGTTACTCTTACTGCTTCTTCTCAGTTCAATGTGGAGAACTACTGATTCATTAGCTGAGGGAGAGTGGTAGATGGTAATCTATAAGAGGTTTCTTTACCCATGTTTGACCCAGTAACATGAAAGCATGGGGTTTGGAGACAATACTGAAAGGTGCCAGGGCCATTCCATATAAACTGTAAACCATTGTGCTGCCACATCCATTGGTATAGATTTAGCTCAGGATGTCAATGGACAACTCTGGGACATCAATTATAAGATATAATTTGGTGCTATGACTGAGTCAGATTGCTGCTGAATTAGTCTATGGGACAGTCCAATAATTTTGGCACAAGATTCCATTTGTGAGTGAGGATGACTTTGCAAGGTTGATTAGGCAAGGTTATCTAGGTGACGATTAATGGCTGTTTTTACTCCAACTTGCATTTTCTGTTGCAGCACATTGTTGGCACCCTGGCATTACATGACCATATTGGGAAAGGAGGACACATTTCCACTCACTTGAAGATGATTGATGAACCAGATGTATTTTTTTTTACAAGAATTCAGTTGCTTCTTGATCATTAATAATAAGACTAGCAGTTTGTTCAATTTTTAATTAATTGAATTCAAAAATCCCTCTGTCCAGGCCTTTGCATTAGCAGTCCACTAAAGTCCTTGCCTTTAGTGCCAAAAAAAAGTAAAATTGAAACAAAAGATCAAAAATAGTGCTTGAAGAATAAATCTGACCTGAAACTTAACAGAAAATGCAGCTTCAAACACACGTTCATTTCATAATTTTGTCTGTGCATCATTTAATGATAATAGCTACCAAAGGTGGCTCAATTCTCTGATACCACCAGAGTTAATAATTTTAAAAATTAATTTGATTATATTATCAGCATTTCTTATTGGAAAAAAAAATTTCAAATAACTGGAAACAAAAAATCCAAAACTCATTTCAGGTAGCAATTTTATTTTTGAATGCCATCTTGACTGAAGAATTTCCCTTGATTTCTACTTTATAGTCACACAATGAAGTTATAAAATGTTTAACTAGGGAGAAATTTGTTTGTCAAAAAAAATCTGCAAACTAATTTTAAAAAGTCCAGTTGCTGATGCCACTTTCTAGTTCAGTAGTAGCAAAACAAATAAATAGAAAAATCATGGTTCTAGAATGATTTGTACAATGCAGCCTCCAATTCCCATTTAAACCACTCATTTGTTAACTTCTCCCTGTCATCTCATGCTTTAAGGTAATACTTTCTTCAACTAAAATCTTGGAGATGCAAGTGTTTCGTATGAACCTACATGGTTAGAGCAATCACTGAATTCCCAATTGTGTAAAATTTCTAATGCAAGATCTGAATACAGTTATAAGAAACTTACAAATGAAAGTCAATGGCAAAGAAAATTACACATGGCCTATGGAAATGATTAGGTGCAAATGGAGGTCACCAAATCACCAGACAGTCTAAATGTTGGTGTGAAACAACACTAAAGCCAAAACCGACATCAATTTTAGGAAAAAATACAATTGAATGGCAATTCGGTGTTTGCGACATGAACAAGCTATGTTTTTCTTACCATTATCATAGACAAAAGCACAAGTCTGAAGAATCTGACTTAGCACAAGAAAGAAGGTTTGGCCTCAGAAATAAAACAAAATGGATCTTTGCCACCTAGTAACACAGCAGATAGCTGCAACTGAAGCACAACCTATAAAGCGCATGAGGCTAAAGTAATGTAAAATTTAAATTTAACACACCCACACATAATCCTTTCTGCAGATTTGTCCAGCACGTTGAAAAATAAAGCAACCTGGTTTTGTCCATCTTCCATAAACCCCTAACAAAATGAAATACAGCTCAGGCTTGAATCTCCTTGGCTGACATGGGCTCCGGCCATCCCCTGAACTTGAAGGAAGCAGATTTAAATTTTCCACTTTTACGTTAAATGTTTTTAATCTTTAAAATTAAAAAGATCTCATTGAGGAATCTCAATTGTTCTATCCTGGTCTTTTCCCCATCTCTCAATGCTATTCTTGTCAGCACCAAATTCCAAGGATTCTTAAATTTCAGTTGATCAGATGTACAAATGATATGGTTTGTTTTAGATAGCTGCATCCCATCAGGAGGACACTGGCCAATCTCCAACTTCATATTTATATAGGTTTCATTTAATTCCCTGGGGCAATGAAAACAAGCATAGCAGAAATTTACAGTACTTACTTAGCAGCATGGAAGAAACTAGCATGAACAGAATGTTAAGGAACCCAAAGAGAAGTGTCAGCGGCAAAGACATATCATTACACATTACCAACCATTCAGTGTGATTTCAGACAGAGCAATGTCTCATCTGGATCTTAACGCTGAATGAAATAAGCCAATGAGAAGTCAGATTGTTTCATCACTCACTGAAAACATAATTGTACCGACTTCAGGATCTTAACAAAATTGTTGGTTTAATTCTTTCAACATTTCTTCCATCATTGGCTGGGTCAGTATCTAATGCCCGGGAGAATGTAGTATTGAAACCTCTGAGGTGTAGGGACAGCTACAATGCTATTAAGGAGGGAGTTCCAGAATTTTGACTAAGTGATAGTGAAGGAACAGCAACATATTTCTAAATCAGGATGGAATGTAGTTTGGAGGGGAATGTGCAAGTGGTGCTACCCTCATACATCTGCTGATGCTGTCCTTCAGCCATGATGAGTCGCTGCAATGCATCTAGTAGATGGTACACACTGCTGCCACTGTTCACCAGTGGTGAATGTTGAAGGCGGTGGATGGGGTGCAAATCAAATGGGCTTCTTTGTCCTGGATGGTGTCAAGCTTCTTGAGTGTTACTGCACAAAATCAGGCAAACAGAATATTCCATCACATTCCTGACTTGTGCCATGTAGATCAACAGGCTTCAGCAAGACAGATGTGTTACTTGCTACAGAATTCCAAGCTTCTAACCTGTATTTATTTATTTATATTGCAGGTTCAGTTCAGTTTCTGGTCAATGGTAGCCCCCAGGATATTGATATTTAAGCATTAGCAACAGTAATGTCATTAAACATCAAGAGGTGATTAGATTTTCTCTGGAAGGTGGCCATTGCCTGGTACTGCGTGGTGCAAATATTACTTGTTACGTATCAGTCGAAGCCCAGATGCTGTCCGGGTCTTGCAGGCTACAGACATGGCCTGCTCCAGTATCCAAGGTGTGGTGAATGGTGATCATTGGTGCAATATTCAGTGACCATCAACACTTCTCACATGATGATAGAGAGCAAGTCATTAACAAAACAACGGAAGATGGTTGAGCCTCGGGGACTACCCTGTGGAACTCCGGCAGTGACATCCTGAGACTACAATGATTAACCTCTAACAACCACAACCATCATCATTTGTGGACATATGGTTCAATAAAGAATGTAGGAGTGCTCGCCAGGACAAAAGCAGACATACCTAACAATGACGTCTCAACCTGGTGAAACAGCAACACAGGATTACTGAAGTGCCAAACAGAAGCAGCGTGTAATAGACAAAAAGAGATTCCACAATCAAGAGATCAAGATGTGGAGTGCTGCCACATCCAGTCTTGAATGGTGGTGAACAACTAGCAACTACCAGGAGAAAAAGAGGCTTCACAAATATTGCCATCCCCAATGATGGGGACACCCAAAATATCATGGCAAAAGGCAAGGCTGAAGCATTTGCATCCATTTGGCCCTTGATTCATGACATGTGATATCAAAAAAGACTGAAGGCACTGGAAACTGAAAAGGCTTTGGCTTGTGATAACATTCTGGTAATACCACTCAAGATCTGTGCTTCAGAAACCCTCACCAAATTGTTCCAATGCAGCTACAACATTGGCATCCATTTCATAATGTGGAAAACTGCCCTATCCACGAAAGGAAGTTCAAATCCAACCTAGCCAATTACCAAATAAAAACTGAAAAGATCTGAGGATGCTGTAAATCAGAAACAAAACAGCAAGTCTTTCCTGCAAGACCGGCTGAGCTATTCCAGCAATTTTTGTTTTTGTTTCTAGCCAATTATCACTCTATTCTTGTTTATCAAAGCAATGTAAGGGATCTTCAGTGTGTCAAGTATCACTTGCAACGGACCAAAATAATAATTTAAATGTTCTTCGTTTAAGTTCCAATTCATAAATTACAGTCATAAAGAGTTTTACTGATTTATTTCAATACATGTCACATCATTCTAATTCATATTTCATTAAAAAAAAATGCAATTTCTCTACTGACCTGATAGTAGATTTATGAAGGATGTCCTAGAAATACTTAGAAATTGCTCTGAAAACAATGAACAAAGTTCATTTGCCACATTGTGTCTAGTTTCCGAATGTCTAGCAAGATATTCCAAACTGAAATTCGCCTTCATTTTATTGAGCTGAAAGGAGAGGGTTGGTACATAGTTGGCTGGACAGCTGGTCCGCAATGCATAGTAATATCAACCCCATGGGTTCAATTCCCACATTGGCTGAGGTTACTATTAAGGACTCGCCATCTCAAATTCACCTCGCCTGAGGCTCAGATTAAACAACTAGCTGTCGTTCTGATGAGAGCAGCCCTATGGTCTGCAAAGACCATGGCAAGTTTACTATTTAGCTGGATTGTCCTGAATGTTAAAATACATTCTAACATATTGAGCATTCAACTACAAAACATGAGCTGAGTTGAAATTGATACAAAGGGTAACTCAAAAGCTCAGGCTCAACACTAATTTAATTCCATACTTGCATGCTTGAAGATTAGACCACACTACATCATACACCTTTTTTGTTGGGAGGTACTAACTATCTATAAATCGTAATAATATCTATAAATGTCGACAGCTTATTGGAGGAGTTCCCTCTTCTGTAAGTAGTACCTTGGGAATTCCTTTACTCCAAAAAGGAAATTAAGCCCTAATCTGAAAAATCTGCATCGCTGACATGCAAAAATCCTTTAGCACTGTACTAAGGTCCATGGAATGGGACTTGAACTCAAATTATCTGATTCAGAGGCCGAAATGCTACCACAGAGCCAAGACAAAGACACTGCTTACCTAATGGTTCCAAAAGCCTACAGTAATATTGAGAAGTTTCTTGGAGCAGGAAGCTGCAACGATAACAAATTTAAAACCAAGCTGCAATCTTTTTAAATGCAGCTGAGCAAGGAGACACAACAGGCAAATTGAAAGGACACAGAGTAAAATTCTTGCCCAAAGTTCAAGTTCTCCTACTCACCCATTATAACTTCAGTGACTTATCAGCATTTGGTAAAAACACTGTATACATCATTGTCTCAATTTCTTCTTCTAAAGAAACTAAGAAATAGATGCAGAAATTGGCCATAACACCTCAAGCTCACTCCAATGAATAAAATTAATCTCCTACTCAATTCCACTTTCTTTCCCTACCCCGAACATTCCTAAATTCCTTTAATGTCCAAAACCATTTTGATCTGACCAGAATATACTCAGCAACTGAATAGTTGGAGTACAGAATTCCAAATATTCCCAATACACACCAAGTGACTAGATTCCTCATTATCTGAATCCTACATGGCTGACACCCTTATCCAGCACATATGTCCCTAGTTCTAAACTGTACAGTGAGGGAAAACAGCCTCTTGGCATTATCCTTCAGCCTAAGTAATAACCTACTAGCAGGTGGAGCCCTGCAGTAGTTCATCCTCATTATAGTTCTAATTTAGCAGTTGTTCAGTATAAAACAATGCAAAACATCCTCTTAGGTATACCTTACTTCCTTAAAAATGAATTAATATTTGTTTTGAATAATATATAAAATACACAAAACCAAGTAAAGCACTTCCTTCAAGAAGTCAGCTTTGAAGATAAGAAAAGGATACGCTCTATTGTTCTGATGTGACTCTGCTTCTCTTAGGTAGGCATCCTTTGCTTGGTCATATTGTTTCGCATTTTTGAATGCGACAGCTATCAAGAAACAGAATACAAATAAATTTATATAAAATCCTAAGACATAGCAGCAATTTTTATTTAATCATTCGTTACTCACAATATGGAAACACAGAAAATGTACTGCATGCATAGAACACATCAGCCAAAAAAGTGTCATCCACCTTAATCTAGCTTCCAACTCTTGGTGTGGCGCTCCTCATGTTACGGTATTTTAAGTATATATCCAAATACTTATTTAAAAGTAATGAAAGTTTTGCCTGTATTAATCTTTCAGATTCCCATCAATGTCTGTAAGATAACTGTCAACTCTTCCCTAATTCTTCCAAAAATTATGTTAAATCTATGTCACTGGCTATTCATCCCTTTAAGAAAAATAAGTTCTTTCCTGGCAACTTTACTTACCTCATTTTTTAAAAATGTCAATTAAATCTCACCTTGTCCTCTTCCGTTCCATAGAAAACCATTCAAGTTTATCCAATCAAGCCACATAATTAAAATTCTACATTCCTCACAACAACTTTACTCTTTTGTGCCCTCTCCAGTGTAATGCAGTGAGCAAAACTGTAGCTGCAACCTAACTGTTTTACACAGTTATACAGTTCTTGCATCACATGCTCTCTTATGTTTAATGCCTTGCCAAACAGCAGAAGGTATTCCATCTGCCGTCTTGAATATTTTATCTACATTCAGAATCACTTAGCTCCCCTTAGTTGAAGGTCAATAACAAGGGGGCATAATTTTGAAGTGAAAGGTAGAAGGATCTGGAATGCACTGCCTGGGAGGGTAGCTGAGTTGGGAAACTTCACAACCTTTAAATGGATGAGCACTTTAAATGTCATAACATTCCATGCTATGTGTTGGCAAGTGGTAAGTGGGACTAGTGTAGGGCCTCTTCTGTAGTGTATGATTCTATGAATCTGTGGACACGTACATCAAGATCTTTCGACTCTTTCACAGTTCTCACAATCCTACCATTTACTGCTATTTCTTTACCTTGTTTGCTCTTCACAAATGTATTAACTCAGACTTCTCCAAACTGAATTCAATTTACTACTGAAACCCACTGCAAGCAGCATCTGAGTGACAAAAATACTTGTTGAGCATTAACTTTTATTTTCTACCACTAAGCCAATTGTCAATCTAACTTACAACTTGCCCTATGATCCTATAGACTCCTACTTTTGTGATGTCTGCCAAGTGGAACCATGTTGACGACATCAAATACACTACCCTTATCAACTCTTCTTGTTATCTCCTTCAAGAAATGTATTCAATTTAGTCAGATATAGCCCTCATGCCAACTATCATTAGTTAAGCTATGTTTTTGGAACTGAGGATTTATATCGTCCATCATATCATGCATCACAGTACCACGCAGAAGAACAACAGAAGCAGATGCTTAGTAACATCACTTCAAACTCCCCTCCTACCCACATGGCATCCCGATATGATACTATCAGCATCGCTTCTCTCTCCAAAAATTGTCTCCCTAACAGCATTGTAGGAGTCAGTTAGCTGGATGGCTGGTTTACAATGCAGCGTGACGCCAACAGTGTAGGTTCAATGCATGCACAAGCTGAGATCACCCTGAAGGACTCTCCTCCTCAAACTCTCCCCTCACCTGAGGTGTGGTGACCCTCAGGTTAAACCACAATCAGTCATCTCTCTCTCTAATGAGAGAACAGTCCAGTAGTACTGTGGCACCTTTTTGTAAGAGTACCTAAACCACAAGGTCTTCAGTGGTTTAAGAAGGTAGATAATCATTATTTTATCATAGATAAATATGGATGACAACAATACTGACCTTACAATTAATGCTTAAAAATTAAACTACCTAAATAGTAGGTTGCACACTTTAGAACATTTTGATAAAACAAAGTAATAATGCGTTTAATAGAAGTTTCTTCCAATTTATGTTAACTTTCTATTGAAACACTCGGTTTTAAGTTATAAATGTTAAAATATCAAAACCTTAATGTAAACCCTGAAAACACAACCTGTATAAATTTATGTATACTTAGTACTATGAATTATTAACAAAGTGTTGTATTTAGTACATTTAAGGAACTTGCAGCGAGCACTCAGTACATATAAGACATTACAATAAAAAGAGATAACAAGATGTTGAGCTGGATGAAC
>NC_063335.1:108319928-108336902 GCF_021869965.1 Rhincodon typus | reverse complement strand
AGACTTTCCTGCTCCTCTGATGCTGCTTGGCCTGCTGTGTTCATCCAGCTCTACACCTTGTTATCTCAGATTCTCCAGCATCAGCAGTTCCTACTATCTCTGAATCAACAATAAAAAGAGATATGTTTTGGGAGAGATCAAACTTGAACTGAGATTAATACTCTACAGAGCAACTTCAAAACATTAAGATTTTTTGTTCTTACCTGCTTTTGCATATTCAGATGCTGCACTGTCATAATCAGGTTTCCATTTTAGAAAGCCTGTTTTCAGACTATAAATAAAACAGAACAGATCAAGTGAATTATATTTAACAAAGCTTCGTGTTGTATTAACACTTTCACAGCAAATAAAGCAGGTTTTCATGAGACAAAAATCAGAATTGCAGTAAAGTACCCAAGGTTTGACACATATGAGAGATCTGGACTTTATTTTTTATTCTGTCAGCGGATGTGGGCGTGGCCTTCGCTAACTAGACCAGCATTTATCGCCCATTCCTAGTTCCCCTCAAGAAGGTATTGAGCTCAGTCAAATGCAGCCTTGACATCCCACTATCCCACAGAATTCAAAAACAACCACCTAACTGCAGTAATCCCATTTCCAGCACTTAGCCCATAGCCTCTCCAGTGCTATCAAATCCCTCCAAATCTGGACTCCAGAACTGTACACAATACTCTGTGGCTGAACCAATGTTTTATACAGTTTCAGCATAACCTCCCTACTCTTTAAACCTATGCCTTGGCCAATAAAAGTAAGTATCCCTTTACCCACCTATCCTGATACCTTAAGGGACTGGTGTACATGCAATCAGGTCCCCTCTACTCTTGGTGCTTCCCAAGGTCCAAATGTTCATAACGTATTCCCTTGCCTTGTTTGTCTTGCTCAAATGCATCACCTCACATTTATCTGTATTCAATTCCATTTGCCACTAATCAGTCATTCTGACCAGCCCATTTATATCCTCCTGTAATCTGAGGCTGAGGCCATCTTCCCCACTATTCACCAGCCCACCAAATTCTGCAAACTTGCTGATTAACCCTCCTACATTCATGTTTAAATCATTTATATAAACTATAAACAGCAAGAGGTCCAACTTGAAGCCAGACCTTTTGGCTCAGACTACCTGTGCGCCACAAGAGCCAAATCCCTAATTATATATGTTCTGAAAAATTAATAGCCCTCTTAACCCTAAATAAAGACACTAAACAAATTTGGGACATTTCCTGAAGATGTGTTCTTTCTAGGATAATGGATATCCAAAAAAAACTGGATCAGAAGATGCCTACACGAAGAACATCAGAAAGATACTACACACTCCGACACACTCATCACACTACCCTACATCAGGAATACATCGGAACTCACCACAAGACTCCTACGACTGCTAGGCATCAGAGTGGCACACAAGCCCACGTCAGCCCTACGACAACTGCTCACCGAAGCTAAAGACCCATCATGGACAGGACCAATGTCATCTACAAGAGCCCCTGCAGGGACTGTGAGAAACACTACATCGGACAAACAGGAAGGAAACTAACAACAAGAGTACATGAACACCAACTGGCTACAAAAAGACATGACCAATACTCACTCATCTCAAACCACATGGACAAGGAGAACTACCATTTCGACTGGGACAACACCAAAATCCTAGGGTTAGAGATAGTAGGAACTGAAGATGCTGGAAAATCTGAGATAACAAGGTGTAGAGCTGGATGAACACAGCAGGCCAAGCAGCATCACAGGAGCAGGAAGGCTGACGTTTCGGGCCTAGACCCTTCATCAGAATACAATTTTAACCCCACCGCGAAGCTCTGATACCAAAATCCTGGGACAAGTTAGGCAGAGACAGGCACAAGAATTCCTAGAAGCCTGGCACTCCACGAAGCATGCTATTAATAAACATATTGAACTCGACCCCACATACATTCCACTACAAAGGAAAACCGGAAGTGAGGCAATCCATCTCAACAGACTCCAGAGATAAAAAAACAGGCAGGAAAACACATGACACTTCATCAGAGGTTGCACTGAGGATGTTACCCAGCATCGTAATGAAATGTCTGCGAAACAAGAAACCAGCTCGGCAAGCCAACCAACCTCAACACCCACAACCCGAGCTACAAATCTACTCCAAAACCTTAGAGATGTGTTCTTTAAACAAAAAAGACTAAAATAAACACTCTCATAGGAGCACAACTTTAACGCACATTGTTTCTCAAAGTTTGGGTGCATTAGCATGTCCTAAACCTAAAGTATAAGAAGATCACAAATCAGCATTTACAAAGATATGGCTCATCATAGTTGTTCAGAGACTAGGAATCCTGCACAAAGGAACTCATCTCTTGACTTCCAGAGCCCGTCCACCATCTCCAACAATATTCCAATTCAAATACAACTCCAACACCATTCAAGAGCTTGACACCATACAGTACTAAGCAACCTACTTCACTGGCATTGCATCCTCACATACTCACTCCCTCCACCACTGACACACAACAGTAGTGAGTACCATCTACAAGGTGCACAGCAGGAATTCACCAAAGTCTGAAACAGCATCTTCTAAATCCACGATCACCATCATCTAGAATTCAAAAGCAACAGATATGTAGGAAGAGATAACACTGTGGAGCTGGAGGAACACAGCAGGCCAGGCAGCATCAGAGGAACAGGAAAGCTGACATAACACAGCAGGCCGGGCAGCATCAGAGGAACAGGAAAGCCTGGCCTGCTGTGTTCCTCCAGCTCCACAATGTGTTATCTCTGACGCCAGCATCGGCAGTTCTCACTATCTCAGATATGTAGGAAGACCACTATCTGTAAGTTCCCCTCCAAGCCACTCACTACCCTGACTTGGAAATACATTGCCATGCATTTGACACTGGATCAGTATTCTGGATTCACCTCTCAATCAACACTGTGGGTGTACCTACACCAAATGAACTGTGGTGGTTCCAGAAGGCAATTCACCACAACTTTCTCAAGAGCAATTAGGGATGGTACAACCACTCATGCCCACATCTCATGAATGATTTTTTTTTTTTTTTTTTTTAAAAAATGGTGCTTGCCTTGAAAGAATTTCTAATAAGTTCCGCATCCATGCCCTTTTCCCTTCAAGAACTGAACCAATTCTAAAGTACACTTAATATTTGCAAAGATGGTCTCAACTTCCATCAGTCCACTATATTTGTAAGAGCAGCTTGAATACAGTTTGTTATATGGCCAACAAGGAATTAATGAATATATTAATATACTAAGCTCTGAAAATTTTAGCCCTGTTGATTACATGGATAAAAATAATGTGTATAGGGGAAAAGGAGATTGGCACTAGGTAATGATGTTCATTTGTTAGAACAGGTGCAGGCAATTTGGGCCGAATGGCTGCCTTCCAGATCATATGACTTCTGTGATTTTTGTGAAAATTGCTAAAAGCCATGAAGCTAACATTCCCTGATGAGTGAATTATTAATTGTCCTTTTTAGACGCATCAATTTCCACACAGATTAAGAATCATGGAATATATACAGCACAGAAGTCTGTCTGTGCCAGCTCTCTGGATGAACAACTCACCTAGCCCCTTCAGATAATTATGCAATTCACTTTTGAAAGGCTTTGTATTATACCTGGGCACAGCATTCCAAATCCTAACCATGTGCAGAATAAAAAGGATTTCCCAATGTCATCCTTGCTTCTTTTGCCAAATCCCCTTAAATCAGTGTCCCTTAGTTCTCGATCTTTCCGTCACCTTTTCCCTTACCTACAGACCCCTCGTGATTTTGCATCAATCAAATCAACTCAATCTCTCCTCCAAAAAGAATAGCCTCAGCTTCTACAATCTATCTAGCTAGAGTTCTTTATCCCAGCAAATAATAAAACCACTTAAAAATAGAGCAGAATACAATTTATTTATATCGTGGAAGTCTTGTTTAAAATTATACAGGATTAATTGAAAAACTGATATCAGTAAGTTCATACCACACAGGATGGACACCACGAGATGTCAAAAGCCTGACAGCATTAGGGATATTTGCAATGCAACCATGCCAGTTCTATATTTTAAATTCATTCATGAGATGTGGGTTCTGCTGGCTAGGCCAGCAATTATTGCCCATCTCTAATTATCCTTGAGAAGGTGATAGACCCAAGAACATTGATGGAACAGCAATATATTCTCAGTAAGGATGGTGAATGACTTAGAGAGAAACTTGTCGGTGGTGGTGTTCCTATGCATCTCGTGCTTTTACCTTTCTAAATGATGGCAGGCGTAGATTTAGAAGGTGCTGCCTAAGGTGCCTTGATTAGTTGTTACAGTGCATCTATTAGATGGTATATATTGCTGACACAGTGCATCAGTGGTAGAGTCAGAGATGAACAGCACGGAAACAGACCCTTCTGTGCAACTTGTCAATGTCAATCAAATAGCCTACATTAATCTCGTGCCATTTGCCAGCATTTGGCCCATATCCCTCTATACCCTTCCTATTCATATATCCATCAGATGCCTTTTAAATGGTGTATTTGTACCAGCCTCCACCACTTTCTCTGGCAGCTCATTTCATACATGCACCACTTTCTGCATGAAAAAGTTGCCCCTTAGATCCCTTTTAAAATGTTTCCTCTCTCACCTTAAACATGTGCCTTCTAGTTTTGGACTCCCACACCCCCAGGGAAAAGACCTTGTCTATTTGCCCTATCCACACCCCTCATGATTTTATAAACCTCTATAAGCCTCTAATGCTCCAGGGAAAATAGCCTCAGCCTATTCAGCCTTTCCCTATAGCTCAAAACCTCAAACCCTAGCAGCATCCTTGTAAATCTTTTCTGAATCCATTCACAACATCTTTCCTATAGCAGGAACACCAGAATTGCACGCAATATTTCAAAAGTGGCCTAACCAATGTCCCATACATGACCTCCCAATTCCTGTACTCAATGCACTGACCAATAAAGGCAAGCACATCAAACACCTTTTTTACCACCCTGTCAACCTACGACTCCATGTTAAAGGAACGATGATTCTGCACTCCAAGGTCTCTTTATTCAGCAACACTCCTTAGGACCTTACCATTAAGTGTACGAGTCCTGCCCCAATTTGCCATATCAAAATGCAGCACCTCACACTTACCTAAACTAAACTCCATCTACCACTCCTTGGCCCATTGGCCCATCTGATCAAGATCCCATTGTACTTTGAGGTAACCCTCTTCGTTATCCACTACACTCCAATTGTGGTGTCAACTGCAAACTTACTACCCATACCTCCTCTGCTCTATCCAAATCATTTAGATAAATGACAAAAAGCAGTGGATCCAGCACCGATCCTTGTGGCACACCACTGGTCTCAGGCCTCCAGTCTGAAAAGCAACTCTCCACCTACCACCCTCTGTCTTCTACCTTTGAGCCACTTCTGTAGCTAAGCGGCTAGATCTCCCTGTATTCCATGTGATCTAACCTTGCTAACCAATCCACCATGAGGAACCTTGTCAAACACCTTATTGAAGTCCATACAGATACATATAAAGTGAAACATTTGTGAGTACAGTGCCAGCAAAGCAGGCTACTGTGTGAAGCTTCTTGACCATTGTTAATTCTGCGCATCCAGGCCAGTCTATCATACTTGGGCCTTATTGATAGCGGACAGGTTTTGGGGAGTCACGAGGTGAATTACTCACTGCAGGACTCCTAGCCTGCTGTTGTAGGCACGCAGTACTTATATGGCTTGAAAAACAAACAAACACTAAATATGCTGGAAGTTTGAAACAAACAGAGTGTCGGAGACAAATTAGCAGGTCTGACAGCAACTCTGCTTCATGATATCCGAGTACTTAATTAACTGCCATTTCTCTTCCAGGCATGCCCATCTGGAAAAAGTTCTGCTCTACTCTTCAATGGGATTATCATTTTAATTTTTCTGAAAAACTGAGAAGTCACACCAAACGCAAATCAAAAACTTGCTGCTCCCTCCACACAAGCTACCAGGCCTGTTGAGTTTCTCTAGCATTCTCGTTGTTTGTACGGATAGTCCAGTGCAGTTTTTGGTCAATCATATCCACCCCGCCCCCAAAACATGTTGGTATGGAGGATTCAGCCATGGTAACGCCAGCGAGTGTCATGGGACAATACGTCCAAGAGGCAACTGCAAGGTATAGCGATTTGGACAGGTATTTATTTTCTGGGAAAAAACCCAGCGAATTTGGCTTCATTTGCACTGATCTTATTGAAGGGAAAAACCAGGAAACGTACACTTCACAAAGGACCCTGGGAATCATAGTGCGCCAACGGAAGTTAACAGTGACAGCCAAAGGTTAAGGAACTACAACTCCCAGAATGCCTCTGTCGGAGTCAGGCGGGCCGACGGTCGCGAGCAGTTTCAGTTAAAACGAAGCGTTAGAAACTATGTGGATTAGCTCTGCCAACGCACCTAAAACAAAAGCGACTGCCTCAAAAAAATGGGAAGGAAAAAAAAACAATTCAACTTCAGCCGTCGGCTTGTTTACCATTTCTCAGCTGCGGCTATATGTTCCAACGCCTCGTTAATTTTCTGAGCCATCCGCCTCTCTCTCACTACAACCTCACACTTTCGTCAAGGACAGCGAAACGGACCACGAATGCTTCACTCCGTACGGTCAGATTTTTTTTGCTCCCTCGGTAAATAGCCGGAGTAAAAACCCAATCCGTCGGCCTGAAGCACAGATTTTCTCTCAAGCGGTGGCCTCTAGTCAGAGCCGCTCAAAGTGCGAGGACGGCCATCGCTGTAACGCGCAGGCGCGTTCACACAGCGTCGTTGCAGTTACGCAGCAGCATCCCCGCAGAATTAGGCCGTTTGGCCCATGAAGTCCGCTGCGCTGCTAGATCATGGTTGATATGTTTCTTAACCCCATTCTGCTGCCTTCTCGCCAGAACCATTGATCTCCTTGCCAGTCCAGCTCTGAAGAAGGGTCATTGGAGCTGAAACCTTAACTCTGATTAATCTTCATGATGCTGCCAGACCAGCTGAGATTTTCCAGCATTTTCTGTTTTTGTTTCTGATTGCCAGCATTCACAGTTCTTTTGGTTTGTTGTTTACACCAATCTATCTCTGTCTTAAATACACTCAATGACTTGGCCTCCACAGCCTTCTGCAGCAATAAGTTTCACAGATTCACCACCCTCTGGCTGAAGAAATTCCTCTTCATCCCAGTTCTAAAGGGTCATACCTTAACTCTGAAGCTGTGCCGTCAGGTCCTAGACACTCCAGCTGGTGGAAATATCTTCTCCATGTCCACGCTATCCAGGCCTTTTAGCATTTTGTATATTGATCTAGTGCAATGTCCTCATCTGTCTGCTAATTACAGGGGTTGGGCTGTGCTGGCTGGTCAGCTGGTTTACAATGCAGAATGACTCCAACAGTGCAGGTTCCCGCAACAGCTGAGGTTAACACCTTTCAGTCTCAACCTTTGCCTGAGGCGTGGTGACCGGAAAGTTAAAGCACCATCTAAATGAAAGAGTGGTCTTCTGGAACTATGGCTACGTTACTTACTATGTCATTTGCGTAGTGCAGTTAGGAAGTATTGGCTGAACATTACATCACAAAAGACAGGTAGTTCACGATTAGTCTAGAGCTTGCATATTGCTTGAGAAAAGGTATTGTCAAAGCTTTTTGTCATGCAGTCTTCAGGACAGATACAAGAATGCCAAATTTCAAAGGGAATAACAATTTATACTGCATAAGAAAAGGATACTGATTGGTCACAATGTTACCTTTTCTAAATTTAAACAAAAGTTTAGAGGATCAATCAATGTTCTATAGTGCATTCTCTCCAATCAGAGTCATGAAGCCAATGAAGCAATGCAATCAAGGTATAATCACATGAAGGGAAAAGGTAGGACAAACAAATCCAGAGAGACAAAACTGATATAAAAGTTAGTAAGAAGATAAAGACTTATGATAGATGACAGGTGAATAATATGATGGAGAACCACACTGAATATAGAAGGTTCAGAGTGAAGGAATTAAGTAAATATATAAAATGGAGGCCAAAAGTCTTTCAATTAAAAAATCTGCAATATGAAACTAGTCTAACTAGTAATTTTTTAAAATGCATTCACAGAATGAGGGCATTACTGACTAGGCCAGCATTAATTGCCTATCCCTAATTTGCCCAGAAGGCAGCCAAGAGTCACCACGTTGCTATGAGTTACATGTAGGCCAGACCAAGTAAAGATGGCAGTTTCCTTCCCTAAAGGAAATTAGTGAACTAGATGGCTTTTTTCCGACAAACAGCAATGGATTCATGGTCATCATTACACTCTTAATTCCAGATTTACATTGAATTAACATTCCACCATCTACCATGGTGGGGTTCAAACCCAGGTCCCCAGAACACTAGCTAGGTCTCTGGATTAACAGTCCAGTGATAATACCATTCGGCCATCACCTCCCCCAGATGGTGACCAGGAAATGATCATTAATTTTTGGAAGAACCCATCTCGTTCACTAATGTTCTTTAGAGAAGGAATCATTTTTACTCAGTCTAGCCTACATGTGACTAGATCCACAGCAATGTGGTTGACTGTCTTCCTTCTGTACAGGCCTAGCATGCTGCTCCATTCAAGGGCAATTAAGAATAGACGACAAATGTTGGCCTAACAAGGTGTAGAGCTGGATGAACACAGCAGGCCAAGCAGCATAAGAGGAGCAGGAAGGCTGACGTTTCGGGCCTAGACCCTTCTTCAGAAAAGTTGGCTTGGCTGGTATTGCCCAAATCCCATGAAATTATACATTTTTGAAAATGGGATTTATACATAGAAGAAGTGTGGTTGAGGTAATAAAAGATAACTATGCATCTCCATTACTAATGACAATAAAGGTGCACATGTCATGGTGAAAGAATAGGTAGTCCTGACACTTGAGGGCTTTAAGGAGGAGACTGATAAGGAGAAGATATTGGAATGGAATTCTGTACTTAAAAGTTGGTAAAGCACCAGGATAGAATGACATACATCCAAGAATACTTAAGGAAGTGAGAGTGGAAATTTCAGAGGCATTGGACATAACTTTCTGATTTTTTTAAACTCAAGGACGGTCACAAAGGTCAATACAGGATTGAGGGTGTTCTAGTTAAATGTGTGCAGTATAAGAAACAATATAAATGAGCCCGTAGCACATATTGAAATTGGTGAGTATGATGTTTTGGGCATCACAGAGATGTGGCTACAAGCGATCCAGTGCAGGGAACTAAATACCCGAGGAGATAGGCATCCTATCGCAAAACCAGGCAGATGGTCAGAGAGGACAGAGTTTATTAAATTGATAGCAAGAAATGATATAGGGTTGGAAGGCATAGAATCTGTGTGGGTAGAGTTGAGCAACTGCAAAGGAAGGAAGATCCTGTTGGGCGTTATGTAGCCGAGCAATAGTCAGGTTGTGGGTCAGAAAATAAATCAAGAGATAGTGTCTTTTTTACATACCTTTTCTATGACAATAGTCATGGGGGACTAGGAAAATTATGTTGGTAGCAGAACTCAAGATAAGGAATCTGCGGGATGTCTACAAGTTTATTTTTTGGAGCAGTTTGTTTTAGAGCCCATGAGGGAACAATCAATTCTGAATTTGGTGATGTGTAATGAGGCAGACTTGATTAGGGAGCTGAAGGTGAAGGATTGCCTGGGAGGTATTGACCACAATATGATAGAATTCACCCTGCAGTTTGAGAGGGAGAAGTTGGAATCAGATGTAACGGAGTTACAATTGGGTAAAGATAACTACAAAGTCATGAAGGAGAAGCTGAGTAGAGTTAATTGGAAGCAGAACCTAGCAGGGAAGATGGTGGAGCAGCAATGGCAAGAGTTTCTGGGGCTAATTCAGGAGGCTCAGCAGAAATTCATCCCAAGGAAGAAGAAACATACTAAGGGTAGGAGGAAGCAACCATAGCTGACAAGGCTAGTCAGAGACAGCATAAAGCAAAAGAAAAGGTGTACAGAGTAGTAAAGATTAGTGGGAATCCAGAGGATCGGGAAGCCTTTAAAAGCCAGCAGAGGACAACTAAAATAGCAATAAAAGGTAAAATATGAGGGTAAGCTAGCTAGTAATGTACAAGACGATTGCAAGTTTATTTGAGATATATAAGTAAAAGAGAGACAAGAGTGATCATTGAACCACTAGAAAATGAGGCTGGAGAAGTAGTAATGGGGACAAAGAAATGGCAGAGGAACTAAATAGGTACTTTGTAGCAGTCTTCACAGTGGAAGACGCAGAAGTATACCAGAACTTCAAGAGAGCCAGGAGTCAGAGATTGGTGAAGTATTCACCCCTAAGGCAAAGTTGCTGGGAAAGCTGAAAGGTCTGAAGGTAGATAAATTGCCTGGACCACATGGACTACACCCCAAGTTTCTGAAAGAGATATCTGAGGAGACTGTGGAGGCATTGGTGGTGATCTTTCAGGAATCATTGGAGTCAGGGAGGGTCCCAGAGGACTGGAAAATGGCTAATGTAACACCCTTCTTTACGAAGGGAGGAATGCAGAAGATAGGAAATTATAGGCTTGTTAGACTGACCTCAGACATTGGTAACATTTTAGAGTGCAATATTACAGATGAGATTGTGGAGTACTTGGAAGTACATGGTAAAATAGGGCTAAGTCAGCAGGGCTTCATCAAGGGGTCATGCCTGGCAAATCTATTAGAAATGTTTGAGGATCTAACAAGCAGGTTAGACAAATGAGAGCGTAGAGAAGTACCATACAGAAACAGAGCCTTCAGTCCAACCCGACCATGCCAATCAGATATCCTAAATGAATCTAGACCCATTTGCGTGTATTTGGCCCATATGTCTCTAAACCCTTCTTAATCATATACCCATCCAGATGCCTTTTAAATGTTGTAATTGTTCCAGTCTCCATCACCACTTCTGGCAGGTCATTCCATCATGCACCACCCTCTGCTGGAAAAAGTTGCCCCTTAAGTCCCTTTTAAATTTTCTCCCTCTCACTTTAAACCTGCTGTCTAGTTTTGGACTCTCCCAACTTGGGGAAAGACCCTATCTATTTACCCTATCCATGCCCTTCATGATCTTATAAACCAATATAAGGTCATCCGTCTGCCTCTGACACTTCAGGGAAAAATAGCCCCAGCCTATTCAGCCTCTCCCTGTGGCTCAAACCCTCTAACTCTGGCAATATCCTTGTAAATCTTTTCTGAAGCATTTCAAGTTTCACAACATCTTTCCTATAGCAGGGAGACCAGAATTGAACACAGTGTTTCAAAAATGGCCTAACCAGTGTCCTGTACAGCCACAACATGACCTCTCAATTCCTATACTCAATGGTCTGACGAATAAAGGCAAGCATACCAAACACCTTCTTCACCACCCTGTCTACCTATGACTCCACTTGCAAGGAACTATGAAGCTGTGTTCCAAAGTCTCTTTATTCGGAAATACTCCCTAGGACCTTACCACTAAGTGTATAAGTCCTGCCCTGATTTGCCTTTCCAAAATACAGCACTTCACATTTATCTAAATTAAACTCCATCTGCTACTCCTCCGCCCATTGGTGCATCTGATTAAGATCCCATTGTACACTGAGGAAACCTTCTTCACTGTTCACTACATCTCCAATTTTGATGTCATCTGCAAACTTACTAACCATGCCACCCACATTCAGATCCAAATCATTCATATAAATGACAAAAAGCAGTAAATCTATTTGGATTTCCAGATGGCTTTTAACAAGGTGCCACACAGGAGGCTGCCAGATAACATAAGAGCCCATGGGGTTAGGGGCAAGGTACTGGCATAGATAGAGGATTGGCTGACAGGCAAAAAGCAGAGAGTGGGTCGTTCTCAGGATGGCAGCCGGTGGCTATTGGAGTTCCTCATGGGTCAGTGTTGGGACCATAACTATTTGCATTAATGATCTGGATGAAGGAAGTTTGCTAAGTTTGCAGGTGACACAAAAATAGGTGGAGAGACAGCTAGTGTTGAGTATGTAAGGAGGCTCCAGAAGGATTTTGATAGGCTAGAAGAGTGGGCAAGGAAATGGCAGATGGAATACATTGTGACAAAGTGTGAAGTTATGTACTCCGGTAGGAAGAATAGAGGCTAAGACTAATTTCTCCATAGGAGGGGGAAGGCTTTGTAAATCTGAAGCACAAAGGGACTTTGCAGTCCTAGTTCAGGATTCTGTTAAAGTTAACATGCAGGTTCAGTTGGCAGTTAGGAAGGCAAATACAATGTTAGCATTCATTTAAGGTTGGTTAGAATACAAGAGTAGGGATGCACTGCTGAGTATAAGATTCTGGTCAGACTGTATTTGGAATATTGTGAGCAGTAGTACTGGACCTTGTATCTGAGGAAGGGTGTATTGGCTTTGGAGGGGATCCAGAGGAAGTTCACAAAAATAATCCTGGGAATGAAGGGCTTGTAGCATGAGGAGCAATTGAGGTCTCTGGGTCTGTACTCAATGATGTTCAGAAAGATGAAGGGAGATCTCATTGAAATTTATAGAATACAGAGAGGCCTGGATAGAGTGAACATGGAGAAGATGTTTCCAATAGTAGAATATACTAGGACCCAAGGGCACAGCCTTGGAGTGAAGAGACAATCCTTTATAACTGAGAAAAGGAGGAATTGCTTGTCAGAGGATTGTGAATCTGTGGAACTCATTGCTGCAGAAGGCTAAATCATTGAATGTTTTTAAGACAGATGAATAGTTTCTTCATTAGTAAGGGTTACAGGGAGAACGCAAGAGAATGGAGTTGAGAAGCATATTAGTCATGATCGAATAGTGAAACAGCCTCAATGGGCTGAATGCCTAATTCTGCTATGTCTTATGATTGCATCCTTGTCCAAAAAGGTATAAAGATAAGTGAAGCAGTAAGTTTAACGTTAGTGATGGGAAAATTTTAGGAAATTGTAAAATTGATACTTGTGCATAAAGCACAATAGCAAATTATGTAGATGATAAAAGTTTGTTCTGTGAGGAGAGAAGGTTGAAAGGAGAGGTTTTCAGATTCATGAGGGATTTGGACAGAATAGATAAGGAGAAACTGTTTCATTTGGCGGAAGAATTGGGAACCAGAATGTACAGATTTATGGTTATTCGCAAAGGCATGTAATCTCAACATGAGGCAAAAATGTCATGAGTGGTCAAGATTTGGAATGCACTGCCTGTGAGTGTGATAGAGGTAGATTCAATTGAAGCTTTCAAACTGGAGTTGGATCAGTATTTGAAAAAGAAAGATTTGCATGCCTACGGGCATTGCAGACCATTTACTATTTATTTTTTATAATAGACCTTCACTACCAGAAAATTCCTTTGCTTATTTGCAATAATTGAATTACTGTTTGACAAAGTCTCTAAATATGTAACATAAGAAATTTGAATACATGGAAGTACCAAGGTGCATGAAGCTGGGATTCGTTTTTCCACTTTCATCTGGTTATTGCAAACATTGAGATTAAACAAGGAAGTATTCATGTGGAATGAAGGTATGGTTTACATTGATGTTGAGGAATTCCTTTGCTGTCTACTCCTTCCCATGGATACTCCTTCCTACAGAGAGACAGCAGATGCTGGAGTCAGAGACAACACAGTGTGGAGCTGGAGGAACACAGCAGGCCAGGCAACATCAGAGGAGCAGGAAAGTTGACGTTTCGGGTCGGGACCCTGCTTTCCTGTCAACTTTCCTGCTCCTGTGATGCTACGTGGCCTGCTGCATTCTTCCAGCTCCACACTGTGTTGTCTCTTCCTACTAAAGGATCTGTTCAGCTGCTCCAGCTGCCCCTCCCAGACTGTTGCTACCTGCTGGTTGAGGTCCAGTTCAAATATTCAAGCTCCCCAGCTAGACACCGTTCTTCACCATTCCCATGTACTGCTGGAGGTTCTGTTACATTAACCTTTTGACACAGCTCCACTCTAGACATATAAAAGTATCCCTCAAATATTAGACATAGCAGAAGACAATGGTAGTAGCCGTAAATTTGTTCAAATTCAGCAATGCAGTAGTGAAACTAATTTATATACCAGTAGGAGCTTGATATCGCATGGAGTGAATTGAACTGACTGAAGATGGAAAACTATCGTGCTTAGACTTAGGTGGAGACCAAGATGGATCATCCACTGGTGTTTCTGGATGAAGATGTTTGCCTGTGCTCAGTCTTGTCTATTGTACAGATCTCCTAGGCTGCCCCATCACTGAGAATAAGGACATTTGTGAAACCTCATTCTCTGCTTAGTTGTTGAATTGTACATCCAGGCGTAGACAATATTAGACTACAGATCCTTTGTCTAATTTGATCTGTTTTTCCTGCACAGGCTGTAGCCATTAAGAAAATAGTTTGAATTGTCTTTTTTGGAATTCAGACTTCCCGGATTGCAGCAGTAACTACATTTCTAAAGTGCCAAACACTTAAAATGTGCCAAGATCATGAAAGACATTATATAAAGCTGAACTATTCTTCCTTCCCAAATTTAATTCCATCTACCACTGATTTGCTCACACACTTTATCCGTATTCTTATGCAATTTTTGTATCTCATTTATGCTATTCACTTTGCTCACTACTTAACTATCATAACTATGCACATTTAACTATTCACTCCTTCATCCAATTCGTTTATCTGTGCAGGATCATTGAGTTCCCAATGCGGATTGCTGAAGAACACCACTTGCAAATCCTGTTATTCAGACAATTCATGCTTTCTCCAATCTCATTAGCAACACATATTATGCAGTTACTTCAATTCGCTGCATTTCAATTTTGATAAGCTTTTGTGTGGCTTTTTAACTCAAATGTCTTCTGAAATGACTCTAAAAATAACATACACAAACATTTCGCTTTCCCAAAAAAAATCAAGTAAATCAGTCAAGCAATACAAACCCCTTCATAAATCCATTCTCACCCCCTCTGAACAGCTAATATTTATCCAAGTGTTCAGTTACTTTCTCTATGCTGAACTGGCATGTCCACTGTCTGTTTAGCACTCTCTTTTTTGTAAAATAATGGAGTAACATTTGAAGTATTTAATTCAAAACCATAATTCCCAAATCTTGATAGCAATGGTAAATGCTGGGGAAATGATTATAAGAGGAGAAACGTTTATTGTAAATTCTATTACTTTCTTTATCACCATACTTCTTCATTTTGTGACATTTTACTAAATTCCTTTCTATCACTCTTCCTCTGTTGTGAAGCAGACATTGCTGACAGGATTATAAGTTCTCCCACCAACAGATTTGAGGATAGGGGTGGATGTAAAATGCAGGGGATGGCTTACCTGCAACTCATCTGCCTGCAATTAGTCCAACCTCAATTTAACCAGTGGCAGGAAAGGCCCACACCAAGTTCCTAGCCTGGAAGTTTTTCGTGTACAGGACTAGTGGTGAGGATGGTTGAATTCTTCTTTAATTGTTCCCTAAGCCCAGAAGGCCACTCCTAAGCCCCCCCTGACCTCTGAGAACAGTACCACAGTGGCTTTTATTCCTGGAGATATTGCTGGAGATTGGCCAATAGATCAGTAAGTCTGTTAATGGTTGTTACCTGGCTGCAAAGTGACCATGCCAGGACCCTGTAAAATTCAACATAAAGTACTTCTAATAATCTGCCACTTGCTAATTATCCATTACTTATAATTTAACTTTATCTGTTATTTATTAAGTCATTAATTCCTTTCCCCACTCTCATTCACCCAGTACATTTATAATAACTTTTGCTATTGGTTTGATATCCCTAACAAGTCTTTCTAATCCTTTCTGCATCTGTTTGTTTTCATTTTCGTCATACTTTATTGTAAAATGTCAGTGCATCACATTGCAAATAAAATTCTGACACAAAACGTTAAAATATTTGAAATTAAATGAATCATATTTTCCAAAAACCAGTTTGACATGCTTTTGATCACTGATGTGATTTATCAAGTTTTAGGAGACTGTTGTAATGAATCGCCTCATTTTAAATGACAAGAACATTGTTGAAATATGAGTTAATTATTAAATCCAACTTCAATGTAGTTTAATGACAGGTAGGAATGTCTTCATCTTCAAGGCACTAGATCATTTTGAACACATTCAGTTATCTCCAGTAATCTTGATAGCTCATTTCCACTATGTAAAGCTGAGTTAAACTCAAAAATGACTAAGTGATTGAACTTCAATTCACTAAATTCATTTTTCTTTCTTTTCTTGCCTCTGAGTTTTTAAAAATAAATTGTTTTCAACTAATTCCATGAAATAACAAAGGATTGTAATACAAAATGATTATTTGGTTCAACCATACAACTTGGAAAGGAGATCGTATTTAATTTCAGATTGCATTTACAAAGTCCCCATTTACTATGGTCATTTTGACAAATGAAAACAGGTCTCACTGCCATAGAAATTTTACAATACAGGAGGAAGTTACTTGCCTCATTGTCTCTGCACCAGAGTGATAGGTAGAAGCACAATTGAATTCAAACTCAGGATCTCCTGTTTTACTAGGCAGGAACTATAACCCATCAAAGCGCAACACATTAGCTTAACGGCTACAATATATGACATGAAATCAAAACAGAAGGTGCTAGAAATGCATAGCATGATGATTGACATATAAAAGCAAATAATGAATTAATGGTTCAGGACTGTTCATCAAAACATTCAATTACATTTCTTGGCAGTTTAACTTTTATATTAAGTTTAGATTGATCCTGCTCCGCTTTCCTGCACTCTTCGTTAAACCAGAGTCAGAGTTACTGCATGTGCTAATTTTATAGAAGATTACGAGGTGATCTAATTAAGGTGAACCACTGTGTACGGGATATACTTGAGCAATTTTCCACTCTGCCGGTTGAGGCCAGTGTTGTACTATGCATATACGGTGTGCATATTATGTTACAGCACAACATGAATAGCACGACATTTGTCTAAATTAAACACAATTTGCCAATGTAAGGACAATCAATAACATATCTAGAGATAGTGGGAACTACCAATGCTGGAGAATCTGAGATAACAAGGTGTA
>NC_063335.1:108237798-108319528 GCF_021869965.1 Rhincodon typus | reverse complement strand
GTCAGTCTTCCTGCTCCTCTGATGCTGCTTGGCCTGCTGTGTTCATCCAGCTGTACACCTTGTTATCTCAGATTCTCCAGCATCTGCAGTTCCTACCATCTCTACACCTTGTTATATCTTTTTAGATTTGATTTCTGTTTTAAATATTGAACAGATTTTACTGTCATCAGCAGTCTCATGTATTCTACTCACAGTGGTCGAGGGCGTTTTTGACCACTGTGGAGGGGATATTCCGGTCCTTGAAAAATGAGGACATCTGGGATGCCCGGGAGTGGAATGCCTCATCTTGGGAGCAGATGCGGTGGAGGCCTTCCTGGACTTCTCTGTCTCCATCTCTGGTAACCACCTGGAAACTGATATTTATTTCAAGCCCACCGACTCCTAGAATGCACCTCCTCTCACCCATCTTCCTGCAAGAATGCTATCCCCGATTCCCAATTCCTTCGCCTCCGCCGCATCTCTCACATTTCCCGCACCTCAGCCCTCACACCGCCTCCCCGCATTAACAACAAAGACAGAATTCCCCTTGTCCTCCCGTATCACCCCATCAATCTCTGGATTCAACGCATCATTCTCCGCCACTTCTGCCACCTACAATCTGACACCAGTACCAAGGATATATTTCCCTCCCCACCCTTATCTGCCTTCCGGAGGGACCGCTCTCTCCATGACTCCGTCGTCCGCTCCACACTCCCCACTAGCCCCACCACCCCCAGCACTTTTCCCTGCAACCGCAGGAGGTGCTACACCTGCCCCTACACCTCCCCCCTCACCTCCATCCCAGGCCCCAAGAAAACCTTCCATATTAAACAGATGTTCACCTGCACGTCTGCTAATGTGATGTATTGTATCTGCTGTTTCCGATGTGACCTCCTCTACATCGGGGAAACCAAGCAGAGGCTTGGAAACCGTTTTGTGGAACACCTACGCTCGGTTTGTGACAAACGACAACATCTCCCAGTCAGGAACCACTTCAACTCCTCCTCCCACTCCTTGGACGACACGTCCATCCTGTGTCTCCTCCAGTATCACAACGATACCACCCAAAGGCTGGAGGAACAGCACCTCATATTCCGCCTGGGAACCCTGCAGCCCAATGGTCTCATGTGGACTTTACACGCTTCAAAATTTCCCACCCCGACCTCATCCCAAGACCAGCCCCCCCTCTCGTCCTTGCCTCCTTGACCCGTCCATCTTTTCTCCCACCTATCCGCTCCTCCCACCTCACTGACCAACCCCCACCTCCACTTCCTACCTACTAGCCTCATCTCCATCTCCTTGACCTGTCCATCTTCCCTCCCCCCTACCCGCCCCCCCCTCCTCACTGACCAATTCCCCATCCCAACTCCCTACCTACACTTACCTATACTGGCTTCATCCCCGCCTCCTTGACCTGTCCGTCTTCTCTCCACCTATCTGCCCCTCTGTGCACCTTCTATCATCGCCACCCCCTCTATTTATTTCAGAGCCCCCATTTCTGAAGAACCGACCCGAAACGTCAGCTTTCCTGCTCCTCTGACGCTGCCTGGCCTACTGTGTTCATCCAGCTCCACACTTTGTTATCTCAGACTCCAGCATCAGCAGTTCCTACTATCTCATCTTGAGGGAGAATCCTTCCTTTAAGTACAGTACAAAGACTAGGTAGTTAGTGCGAGCCTTTATGAAGATACTAGTTTGTCCTCAACTGGAGTACTGTGTCAAATTCTGGGCACCACACTTCAGGAATGATGTGAGGACATAGGAGAAGCTGGAGAATTCACTCTCTTGGTTACAGTGATGTGTAACTGCCATGTAGCTAGATTAGAGAAGCTGGGATTGTTCTTTTTAGAAAAGGGAGTATCGAGATATTTGATAAAGGGTTTCAAAATCATGAGGGTTCTGAACAGAATGAACAGGAAGAAACTGTCCCTTTGATTGAAGGTGAATGGGAAAAGAAGCAATGGTGCTGAGGAAAAGCTTTGTTTAAGCACTGCTTGGTTAGCATCTGAAATCTACCATCATTGTGATGGAAGTAGAATTAATCATGGCTTTCAAAAGCACAATCTGAAGACAAATAATGTGAAGGGTTACAAGGAACGTCTTTATGGATGGGGAAGGAGGGAGTTTGACTTGTAGAGTTGCTCTTGCAGAGAGCTAGCATGAATCAACAGGCCAAATGGTCTCCTTCTTTGCTGTAATCATTCTATAATTCTATGTTCCTTCTTTGCAAGGATAGTTGTGCATGTAACCGTGGTTTCCTTCCTCAGTAATGTGATATCCTATTTCCATGTAAAACCTCTTGTTCTCAACATGTCTTCCATTAGATATTGGACAATCCCTATATTTAAAATAGTGATTCGACTCTAAAATAAAGGCTAAATACTGAGGAAACAGGAAATCTGAAACTGACACAGATACTTGGCAGGCCTGGTAGCATCTGTGGAGAAAGAAAAACAGATAAATGTTTCAAAGTCAATATGACTCTTCTTCAGACCCCTCTGAAGTTCTGAAGAGTCATTCCATACTCGAAATGTTCACCCTGTTTCTCTCTCCACAGATGCTGCCAGACCTGCCAAATTTTTCCAGTATTCTGTATGTTTATACTGGACCACAAAACTTTGGAGCTTCAGTGAAGGCCATTCACCCATAGGAATAGACATTGGTCATTCAGCCCTTCAAGCCTATTCTGCTGTTAAATCAGATCATGGTTTTTTGCTGTCTTAACTCAATATACTTACT
Organism: Rhincodon typus; assembly: GCF_021869965.1. Classification (NCBI taxonomy): domain Eukaryota; kingdom Metazoa; phylum Chordata; class Chondrichthyes; order Orectolobiformes; family Rhincodontidae; genus Rhincodon; species Rhincodon typus. The sequence continues at coordinate 108,316,810 of NC_063335.1, read as the reverse complement.
TTGATGCACCCTTGTTCTTGGACATACCCACCAGAGGAAATATTTTCTGTTTATCTTCTTTTACACATCAATTAGACTACAAGATAATCCTCCCTACATAAGGCAATGCAAGTCTAGTGAATGCAACCTGCCTGCATAATTTAACATTTTATTAGCTTCACCGTGAATGTTTCTTAGCAAAGGATATCAAAAGAAAAACTGCTGTAATGAAATAAAAATGTATTAGCACCAGGAAGACAGACAAGATGAGAAGAGATAGTGAGGATACAGAAATGAAAAGTAAGATAGTTCACAAATGCCATCAGCTAATCTTTCTGGACTGATTACAACAGCAACAACTTGCATTTATATTGCACCATTAATGTTGTAAAATAGCCCAAGCCACAAGAACATTCTCAATCAAGATTGGACACTGAGCCATGTGAGGAGACATTAGAATAGATGAGAGGTAAATTTTAAGGATTGTTTTAATGGAGTAAACAGAAGGAAAGCTGGCATTTATTCAGCATCTTTGACACCAGAAAATTTCCCAAAACATTTTAAAATCACGAAGCACTTTCAGAAGTGTAGTTACTGTTGTAATACAGGAAACACAGCATCCAATTTGTGCACAGCAAGCTTATCTGTTACTTAATGGTAATATAGCAAAACATTTTCTTTGAAGTTGCATATTACAATCTTTTGCACCCAAACTTAGAGGGTGTTCAGGACCTTGGTTTAATATCTTACGTAAGTTTCTGCACCACAGCACTCCCTCAGTAGTGCATTCAAGTTTACACCTTGATTTCTTTTGTGAAGAGGGACTGGAACCAACCATCCTCTGACACAGCAAGGATTGCTACTCATTAAACCACAACTGATGCTTACACATTTAAAGAGAAATGTGACGAGGTCTAGGAAAGGTATTTCATAGCTTAAGACCTTTGACAGCTGAAAGTATAGTAGCCAATAATGGAGTGGCAAAAATCAGAATGAATTTGAGGATTAGAGGAGAGTATGAGGATATGACAAAATTTGAAAACAAGAAGGATTCAGACTTGAAATATTAACTGTTTCCCTCTCCGCAGATGCTGCCAGACCTGCTGAATCTCTCCAGCACTTTGTTTTCATTTCTTAATTCCAGTATCTGCAGTACTTTGCTCTTATATAAGAGAAAGAGCCATCTGTTTATGAACTATTCTTGTGTTTTAATCAAAATAAATACCTCAACTATATCGCTTTGGACTAAAAATCTCTAAGTTATTATCTGTACAATAGTAGCAACTTGTCTGGTATTTTGTATTTCTTGCAGTTTTAATACAGTGTAAAACTGCTACGACCACTAGGTGGCTCCATCTCACTTATTTTGTTCAGCGTTGGCCATACAACGAAGCTATAAATGTGGTTTTGTTTTAGAAAAGTTCTAGAGGTAACATTATAGCTGACAAAGGATTTATTTAGCAATAGCTTAAAAGATTTCCTAGAAAAACGTTTCTGAGACATTTTAAAATTAGCAAAATGTTTACTAATATAAATTTGCATGTAAGTAAGATAATAGTTGACTTTGTCATGAACACTAAATTTTATTCATGAAGGTGCCGATTGCTCAGGAACATGCTATAGTTATCTAGGGCCTAATAAATATGCAACAGAACTGTAATAACATCGAGTTTGCAAACTGTGTGCAAATTTAATGCATATATAAGTAATGAAATGTAATGGTTTTCCTCATAAGACAAATGCTAAGTGGGGCAGCTTGCTAAACCTTCCATGTTTCCATTAGTTTCTCATGGCCTTGACAGTTAATTGCAAATTATGGCTGTGACAGATATCACCAGAAATCCATTTTATTCCAATTTCCTCTGAAAAGGGTCATTAGAAGACATGCCAGACCTGACAACTGGAGCCATGGATACGTACGTTTGAATTAAGTAAATCGGTAATTAAAGGAAATGTCATCCCCTACAAAATGTGAAACAGACTCCCATCAGCCAGTCAATTTGCTGAATTGAAGATACTTCTGCTGAAGCATCTAGTTTATCTGTCTTCCTTAAATGAATCCTAGATTTGGCCTCCATGATTGTAGAAATCTTTTCCAGTTATAGGTCACCCTTCTGTGTAAAGAAATACTATCTCTTGCCTCTATTAAACTGCCATTCTCAAGCTTAAACACGTACCTATTATTAAGCTGAATTTACAAATTCCAAAAGTTTAAGTCACTAGTTCTATTAAATACTGCATATATAGTTCCCACCTTTTCAAGAAGAAAAATAGCAACTTCATGTAGCTGTTCCTTACGGTTCATTTTCATTGGATAGCTGCATTATTTTGCGACAACTAGAACACGAGGCATTAATCTATGTACAACTTAAACAGAGCTTTGAATATTTCAGCATAATTTCTTTTAAGATTGGACTCAGTTATTTGGACAATCTAGTGTCATATTACAGTCTCACTGTGCAATCTGTTTAGATATGCTGTGTCACACCTCTGAGGCAGAGGGTACATGACCCTAAGTCTTCTGGCTCAGGGATAGAGACAGTATAACTATACCGCAACAGCCCTTTAAATTCCACAGTTGCCATGGTGGAATTTGAACCTGTATTCCAGAACTGTAAGATGTGTTTTTAGATTGCTAGTCCAGTGACCTCTTAATGTGAGGAACCTACTGTTTGCATATAGTGGGGGATTAACTCCTTTGAACCACCTTCATCTCCCCACTCCCCAAGATTTTTCCTGCCCAGACCTAATACCATGTTGACTGTATCCTTTCAAACTTGGAGTTGCCTCTTGTAGAAGCTCTGAACTAGAAGGCCTCAGATTAATTTGCTGATTTCAGCTATGGGTTGCAGTTTGGGCTCTACAGGAATATTTCCATTGGAGGTTAGGCATAACATCAACAATGGGGTCTCATTAAAGATTATTATCCACTGATCAGAACAGAAAGTATGCATATAGGGGTAAAGAAGTGTTGGAATTGACTATGATACCATGCATTGGAGAAGGGGGAAACTGATTTTAAAGGTAGACAACTTTGCCATGTTATTGGCCCTTACATATGATATGATTGGTGCATTTGCTCACAGTGAAAAAGTGACTGCACTATAGAATTCATTGTGTGTTGTTGCAAATTTGGTATAGTAGTTGAGGATTAGAAGGTAGGATGTTAGAATTTGTTTGTAAAATGATAGGGGGCAAGAATGTGTGGCCCCTTTAAAAGGTGTAGGGTTTTTTTAGGCTTGGAGATTAAATAAAACAATGTCTGCAGGCAGCGTCAGATGCACAAAGAGTTCTTGAAATTGAAGCATTTTATCAGAAGGCTATACTGATAGCAGGCACAGTAGTATTTTCACCATGACAGCAGGTTTTTGAATTTAGCCAATTAATTTAAACTAGTCCCTAGATTCCAAAGCCCAATTAAATTTAAACCTGATGGTTTTGACAACCTGAGACCAATCCTATGGTAAGAAATTAATAGGTTATCAAGGGTATAAAAGAAGAGGGCATTTGAAACTCAGGATGAGAGCAAACTGCCATCTGTTAAGAAAACAGCTCCCAACAGCCATCAGCTCTGAAGAAAGAGAAAATCACTGGCTCTCACAGAAATCTCTAAGGTCGCAGACTAAGCACCATCTAAATAGAGATGCTACGGCACTCTTAGCTAATATTCCTGACACAAGAATTCGACAGAGGAAGCATTCCTGACTGGAGGACAGCGGAGAAGGCAAAGAACATTCCAGAAGACTTATCCTGGCTGTAATTTTGAGAGATTAGGCTTTAATTTTTTTTTATTAATTTGGTTGATATAAGTGGGATTTGTATCTATTGGAACAACATATCATTAGAATTTTGTTTTATTCGGGAATAGTTAATAGTTAGGGGGGAATTGTTCGGCTAGTAGTTCTATTAGTTTGTTCACTGTTAGAGTTGGATAAATAAATTGTTACTTGTTGATTATAGGGTGACTCAGGAGTTCATTTCATTTGACCTCCTTTATAACAGATGAGGGAAGAGTTGGTGAGAGGCACATTATACCACTTTTCACACTTCCTTAAACAGATTATGAGGTGAGGCGAGCTTCTCTGGGTGTTTCAGTTTTAGTTATCGGAGGGGGTCGACTTCTGCTTCGTAACGATATGAAGGACTTGAGGAACATTTTGAGGACATTGGAAATGCTAATAAGAGCAACACTTCCATTTTATTTGTTATATTGATTTGTTTGTAGATAGTGTCTAATTAAATATCACGGTTCAGCCTGAAGTATTCCAAAACAAAACTGTCTGAAATGCCTGTTATTACAGCCCTACAAATATCTATTTATAAAAGGTATGTCCTATTTCAACCCAACTCTAATTGTATGTTTTGTTTTAATATGGTTTGTAAATTTCAAAGTTCCATGAATAGTGCTGTCTCTGTTTTCCCTTCAGCACAGTATTTCACTTGAATCTTTAATCATTCTTATAAATTAATCAAATGATTAGAAAAGTAGCTAAAAGTACAGCCATCTCTCATTTAGCACTCTTAACACGTTTCTAAAAAAAATCACGTTAAACAGCACTTCATCATAAGAAAACATGCAATGGTTTATGCTACTGACTTGCAATTTTCATAATTAAAAGCTGTAGCTGCTTTGAACCTTTGCCTAAAATCCTTTGAACTTACTAGCTGCATCCTCATTTCCTGTCCCCCTCCTGTTTGCATTCTCATTCACAGCAAAGATTTCAGAAAGGAGTGATGAATAAGACAGACAGCAGGAAATAGTGAGTCTTCAGAGGAGAGAAGGCAGCAAGTAGAAGGGTTGTGGAGAGAGTTAATAGGTAAGAGTTAATAAGATCGTAAAAGGATTTTGGACCACTTATCTTCAAACGACTTGTAGGTTTTAAATCAAAAAATTAACCCATTCGTGTTTTCTAATAACGAATTGATTTTGGTTTAACATCCCTTTTGTTTTTAGGAACACATTTAGAGTGCTAAACGAGAAATAGCTAAACGATAACCTCTAACTCTAATGTATTGGTATAACAACTTTCTAATCATTTGCTGAATCAATAAAGATGATTAAGTCTTCAATGTGAATCATTTCAAGCCATAAATGCCCCCTTTATAAAAGGTTACACTTACAAACTGACAAAATTAAGCAAAATCTTTACAAATTATAATTGCGTTTGCTGTGCCCTCCAGTGAACTGGGCAGAGGAAAAAATTCAAGAATTTAAATGCTGAGAAACTATAATGTTCAGACATTTAAGGGATGAACCTTTGGATCATTTCTCAAACTGAGGTACTTGTTGTATGCTCTGATTGAACCCAAGAGGAGCACAATTACATTTTAAAAGGAGCAAAATAGAGCACACTGTGTAAAATAGCTCTGAATGTTAAATCAAGAGTTTAGTTAGCAGGTACCCAATCCATACCAAAGAACTTTGCAGCTATGACAATCTTAATGGTGACCTCAAATGTACTTAAAGCCCTACTTAAGCTGTAAAGTCACATGTGTTGCCGTTACAGTGGAATTGCATTGCGTGGTCAAGATCGCATTTCAACCTACAAGCTTACACTTCTTGACCTTAGAACAAGGCTGCGCTGTGGTGCAGGAGATTCCCATTAGACTGTTATAAACAACTGATGTAAATCTCCTGCCAATTTCTGCATGAAAAGAACAAGTACAGCATATGTGCCAGGGCAAGTAATCTAATACCATCCAGCACATGCACATATCTGAGTGTCCCGCAATTCAATTCATTCTAATGTAAGCTGACTGTAGTCTGTACACAGTCTACAGTATAAACAGTGTATCAAGGATCACTTTGATCTAATTTCACTTACTATAACATTATTGGTTTGGATAAATATTGGTTGCCAAGGGCAGAGTTTCTCAATTTAGTTGACCAGAAATTTCTCAATGAATTCATCTTCAGTACGATTACTTTTAAAAATAAATGATGAAAGCAGTTGGAATTCAACAGATAAATTGCCTGTTTACCAAGAAGTCTGCATGGATCAAGAACTTCCATATAAAATTGTTAAATTAGTAAATCTATGGGCCCATAGAATTTTGATCATTTTTCAGTAATTTAGTCGAACTGAAAACAAGCAAAAATACTAAACTTAAAACATCTTGTGGATATAAAAGGTTTGGCTCTCAAATGTGTTTCGTCTCTTGGGGAAATTTGGCAGCCGGGTTAACTTTATTCAGTGCCTAAATGTTAAAACAAAAGCAAATAAACAGTGAATGGGTTATGTAAGACTGAGGAATTCTATATAACAGGAGTGCCTGGGAAATAGCTCACCTCATTAGAATTCTATAGAATGACACTGTGAGGGAACTGCCTTCTTCCATTGGGAATTGACTAACCAGAGGAGAAAGCCAAATGTCAGCTTTGCACAGATGGTAGCACTCTTGCTCTGGGTCTGAAGGCTGTTGGTATGAATCCACGCAGTGAACTGAGTATCTTGGTCAATACTCCAATTCCATGCTGCACTAAAGCAGCATTGTCCCTTTGACTGAGGTACAATGCCTTGGATTTTGTGGTCAGCAATGAAGGAACATTCACTGTGCTTACAGCTGCCGACCTGGGTTATACTAATTGGGAGTCTGATACAGGGTGACGCCTTCTAGAGGGATATGTGAGAAGTGTAAGCAGGGCAATCATTTGCCTACCTCTTCAACAGTCAGATAGAAGAATCCTCACTGAGACACAGATAAATTTTAACTCTTAAAACAAGTAAGTGGCTTGGGAGTCAGGTGAAATGTAAAAATGATTAAAAATCTCAATTCTGACCCCAGCTTGCTCATTTGGGAATTATAATGGAGATGGGAGTACAGTAATGTAGTCAGCGTGATACTAAAGGGTCAGTTGACTATAATGGGCCTCGTGTTTAACTTCCCTTACAGGTTTGACTTTGGCTGACTGAGTTCCTTCAGGAAACCTGGCAGCTCAAGAGTTTGGAGGACAGCTTTGGGGAGTAAGTGCTTCTACAGCAGTTCAAGAGGCCTTTGACCATCACAGTCTCAAGGGCAATTGGGGATGGGGAATAAATGATGGTCTTGTCAGTGGTGGTAAACATCCCATGAACAAATAAAATAAAGAAAAACTTTATGACACAGGAAGAGCAAGAATACTGCCCCCTGGTCATTTCGAAAGATTACCAGCTTCTCTGGCAGTAGAAGTAATTCTCCCTCCCCACTCCATTCAAAGATCATCTTTAGATCAGGGATCTGACCATTCCTCAGTCAGAGACAAATGACTGGCCCTCTATTCCACAATTAGATTCCTTCCGTCCCCATCTTGTTCAAACAGGGGAATATAAATCAGAATAATTATTCAAGATAAAAGAATATACAAGAAAGCTAAAGAAACAAAGAGTGAAAACATGATGGGATTAAGAGAGATATAAGAAAAAAATAGAGAGAACTATTTTTACTTTAAATTATTATTTTAAAGGACATCTACAATCATATGGACGAGACCAAATTCCCGTAAATATATTAAGAAGATAGCCTAGGCCCTAACATTTTCTTATTTTAAAGGTAAGTGTAGGGTGTTGCATTCCAGATACAATTTGATTGGTCAAACTACTTGACTTTATGCAAAAGACACATTATTTTTACACTACAGTCAAAATACAGATAATATATAAAAAATAAAAGAATTAGCTTGACTGTAACTCTATCAAAATGCTTAACAAAATAACATATATCTAAACTACTATCAATTAATTGTTCTAATATAGTAACATCCCATAAACACACCATTGGCAAAGGCAAATTTGGTAAAATAGATTGTCTCACATGCAATTCCAGCAGCTGGAAGAGAACCCCAGCTTTTAGGTGTAACAGAGAGAGGAATAAGAGCTTCCACATTCATCTCAAGACCCCAGCAACTGTTACTGAAAGCTAAACTAAGAATTCTGGTTCTATGGGAGCTTGACCTCACCCAGTCAGACTGCTTCTATTGTTCCAACTTTTAAAAAACCCAAGGCCTCACAAGCTGTTTACTTTAATGTTTAAGCAGACTGCTTGGTACCCCTGCCTCAACCTTTCTTTATTAAAAAAAATGACAAAATATACCTCTTAAAATCATAATATTGTCATACCAACAGTAATTAGAATCTGAAAGAGTGAGACTCCAAACTTGGAAAAGACTTTTTATTTTAACTGTCAGAGAAATTGTTTGACAATAATGGAGACTTTATTATGGCATTAATAATTCACTTACATTTCAAATGGACAAGATCCTAAATGTTTCTGGCTTGTTTAGTGAGTATGCTATAGAAAAGAACCCTCACAGCCCTTCCATGGATTTCAATCCTAAATTCAGGAGTGAGTCACTAATAAAGAAAAGCTTGTGGGGAAACACATAGCTGCACATGTGCAGTTGCCAGAGATTGCTGTCTGATGAACTCATAATAGTGGAGAACACTGAGAACTTCATTGTTATTCATATTGCAACCTCTAGGCCATTAGTTAACATCCCGACATATTTATTCAGGGGAGTAAAAAATGCTTTAATATTGCTGAAAAGAGAGACGTGTTGATAAAGCTTTTTGCCTTGCCCTCATCAATGCAGATGGAAGAATGCCACATTTCAAATGTTCACAACAATTTATACTACAGGAAGAAAAGTGCCGTGATTTGTTGGTAAGTCTGATTGGCTGAGGTATTACCATGGAGAAAGCAACAGGGAACAATAGACTACCCAAACAACAGATCAACCAAAAAATTATGCAAAAGTTGATCAAATTCCTTTTGTCGATAGATAATGTGTCCCTGTACATGAATATAAATATATCAGTGGGAGCAGAAGACAATTCAGTCCCTTGAACCTTTTCTGCCGTTTAATAAGACCATATTTGATCTGTTTGAATTTTGAATTTCACATTCCCATCTACCACTAATAACCCTTGATTTACTTGCCTAACAAGAATCAATGCACCTCTATCTTAAAAATAGCCAACAACCCATCTCCACTGCTTTCTCAGATCGCAAGTTCTAAAGTCACACAATCCTCTGTGTGAAAAAAATTCTTCTCACTTTGTCCTGAAAGGGCAACCCCTAGTTTTCAAACAGTGCTTTTAGTTCTGGACTGACTCACAAGAAGAAACATGTATGTCTCTCCTTACATTGCGTGGCACATGTGGGAGCTTCATTATATCTTTGAAGACAATGTATGAATTGACTAGTATGAAATATCTTGGGTTTTATAACCCAAGGCAGCTGCATGTTCAATACATTCATGAAATTCAATATGAAAGACCATTTATCAAAAATGAACTCTCACAACTGTTGAATCACAATCTACAATTACAGAAATTGTACTTTTGCCCCTTCCCCTTTGTAAATTTGATAGAAAAATATGAAGATTAAAGAAGAGATGCAATGTTTAATTTAGAGTTCAAGAATGACAGTGTCTGATCCATAATAACTGTCCTGTGTTCTGTTGCTAACATTGGAGAACAATGGCATTAGCGCACTCAGGTTCAGCAGAGTGATACTGGCCATGTGCTGCTTCATTTACAAATCAAACTCAACCACAAAGAAGACACAGTATGGAAAAACAACCCATGATAAGCTGTACATGGCTGGAGTGAGCTTTATATCAAAAATATCCAATTCTTATTTAATGGTCTTTGAAATTCCGATAAGCATCTGCATTGTTGAATTGTCGACTCACGCTCCCAAACTCAGTGTCTGTATGGTATTTACCATGTATGACAAATCTCATAAGATGCAAACCTTCAGACTGATTGCGTTTCCTATCCCAATATGTTCTTATCCACTCAAATCATTCAATTGGAGCTTTGATATAAACTAAACCAAATTATATCAACAGTAGATTCATAACAGATCTTCCAATTGATCTCCAAGGCACAAGATAAGAACACTCAATTCAGTGATCTCTTAAAGTCTTTACATGGTCAATATTATTTGATTAAAATTCTCTGAGCATGGTCTAAAGATCATGGAGATTCACACAGGTACTTGTTTTACCACCACCTTTAGCTTCAAGTGGAGAATTTACTGGCTTTTAAACATCTTTGCTTAAACTAAAGTTCATGCAGAGTTGTGGGTAAATTGCTTTCTGACATGCTGAAGCAATTTCCAAATAAATACACAGCTTTACCCCAGGACTGCAATAAAACTGTTTCTATGTCAACCAAAGATTATAAGAATGCAGTTTCATTGCTTAAAAGTTTAGTTTCATCATGAATTCATTTATTTGCCATGAGTTTTCCAAGGGCAAGATTTTACTATAAATTCAACACATCTGTCTTGATCTTTATTGAAATCAGATTTTGGATTTAATTTACGTAATTGGATGTGTCTTCACTGGAGCTGTTCCATGTCTGTTTCTAAATTATCTTTAGTGACTTTATTGCAACTTAGGTTCATCATAGAGACATCACAGTATAAAAATGTTGTGTAAATAGCTCTCAAAATCCTATAGTAGCCTTAGTATAAAACAGAGGAATTAGAGTATAGGTGCTGTTCCTCAAATCCAGCATTCTTGGCACTGAGGCTGTGTTGGATTTTGGGACATTCCCAGATTTGGAATTGGGCAGTTCAAACTCAGGCAATTTGGATCAAGTTGGCTTCAGAAGGATCAAGGGTCATTCAGAGTGCAGAATGAAGTGGTGTGTGAATTGCAAAGCCAGTAATGGTCTAATTAATATTGTGCTAATGTAGAACCTAGTTGTCTTGTCCAACCAAACATTTTTTGAAAATTTATTCAGTTAATATTAATGCATGGAAAATTAAAAGAATATGCAGTTATCAGACATCATTGATTTTTGGGTAGCGGATTTGCGGTACTCTACCTGTACCAAATAGTTAAACTTTTAAGGGGCAACTATATTTAATGTTAAAGGGCAGAGAAGACATGAAGAGATAAATTAGCCAGAATCTTATGGAGGTGATAGGGATCTTGGTCGCTGCCTGGAGAACCAGCCACAGCACCATATCGAGATAACAAGGTGTAGAGCTGGATGAACACAACAGGCCAGCAGCATCATAGGAGCTGGCCTATGATGCTGCTTGGCCTGCTGTGCTCATCCAGCTCTACACCTTGTTATCTCAGATTCTCCAGCATCTGCAGTTCCTACTATCACAGCACTATATCATATTTTTTGGGTAAGTCCCATTGTATCATGTTCCATGAAAACACTTGACAGGCCAATCACAAGGCAGCAGCTCTGCTACAGGGCAAGGAGATGGTGGCTTCCGCAGGTACGACATCCACCTGGTGCCTAGGATTGTTGCTGGATCCCAGACCAGATGTGTATGATGCCAACATGGAGTTATGGGTTGGCAGTTGTGGGGCAAGTGTAGGATGGGCACTGGCAGCAAGGAAAGTGACTCTCAGTAGGTGCCCTCCTTCCTGATGCCAGTTCTCTTGATGGGCACTGCGTATTTAGAACATATTGTCCACCTTCTCCTTATGAGATTAGGCAATCCTACGTGGGTTATTACCACTGGCAGCAGGTCCTTAAAAGGACTAGATTCCCATCGATCATCTTCTCATCTAATTAGATCCCTTTGCCATGATACCCACCAGAAGGGCAGGGCACAGGATGTGGATGTTACATCAGTGGAGGAAAGGAGAATTAGAAGTGGCAAATAAATAAAGCAAGTTGAAATTTCAATGAGACACAAATGCATGAAAATAAGGCAGCCTCTAATACCTCCCTCCACTTCCTGGACCTCTCTGTCTCCTAATCTGGTAACTATCTCTGCACTGACATCTATTTCAAACCCAACGACTCCCAAAGCTACCTGGACTTCACCTCCTCTTACCCACCCTCCTGCAAGAATGCGATCCCTTACTTCCAATTCTTCCGCCTCTGCCACATCTGCACCTAAGATGGAGCATTCCATTCACGGACATCCCAGATGTCCTCCTACTTCAAGGACTGCCACTTCCCCCCTCTCTTGATCGAAAATGCCCTCCACCACATCTCTTGCATTTCCCATACTTCTCCCCTCAAATCCCTTCTCCCCAAACAAAAATAAAGACAGAGTCCCCCTAGTTCTCACATACCACTCCACCAACCTCCACATCCAGCATATCATTCTCCACCATTTCTGCCACCTACAATCCAACTCCATGACTAAAGAGATATTTCCCTTCCCACCCCTATCTGCCTTTCATAGGGACTGCTCATTCTGCAACTCCCTTGTTCACTCCACACTCCTCACTAACCCCACCACACCGGGCACCTTTCCCTGCAACCGCTACACATGTCCCTACACCTCCCCCCTCACCTCCATCTGAGGCCCAAGACAAACTTTCCATATCCGACAGGGGTTGACCGGTACATCCTCCAACCTGGTCTACTGTATCCATTGCTCCTGATGTGGCCTCCTCTACATCAGTAAGCCCAAGCATAGACTCGGTGACAGATTTTTGGAGCACCTGCGCTCCATATGCTATAATGAACAACACCTTCCGGTTGCTAACCATTTTAACTCCCCCTCCCACTCCCATGATGACATGTCCATCCTGGGCTTCTCCAATGCCATAATGATACCACACGCAAACTGGAGGAACAACACCTCCTATTCCGCCTCAGGAGTCTACAGCCTGATGGCCTAAACATAGAATTCACCAGTTTCAAACTCTCCCCACCCCCGGCCTTATCCCATATCCAACCCTCCCTTTCATCCCTGCCTCCTTGACCTTAAACTACCTGTCCATCTCCTTCCCCACCCTTCTGCCCCACCCTTCCCATCGACCAATCCCCACTACCCCTACCTGCATCCACCTATTACCATCCCATCTACCTTCACCCAGCCCTAGCCTTCTTTCGTCTATTTATTTCCCAGATCCCTTCCCCCTTCCCAGTCCTGATGAAGGGTTTAGGCCCAAAACATCGACTGTCCGGCTCCTCTGAAGCTGCCTGACCTACTGTGTTCCTCCAGCTCCACACTGTATCAACTCTTGATGTTGATCATCATTTTCACCATATTTTATAACCTTTCTTGTCATTATTTCTACCACCCCGGTGAGGACCATACTCCACCCATGTTTCAAATTTATTTGTTTGTTGTAATGCGCTTTAGGGCTCCTGAAGATACTAAAGGCACTACAGTATTGCATGCTATTTCTTTTATAATCAAGAATGTAGATATTATAGAAGCACGTATAATTATAGTTATAATGTTAACTACAATTTGATTTTTTGGCAACACGTTAAAGTACATGAACAGTAGTTTTACCAATATAAACTCTTTAATTTGTAACGTTAAGAAGAATTTATTATAATTTATCGTTCTTTCATCATTAGGTACTTTTAAATTTATTTCCAAACCATACTATAATTTTGTTCATTATACCCTTGGCCTAGATGTTTTAAACACATTCTGACATAAATGCAATGACCTAACATTAAACATTTTACACAATATGCCAGCTTTGTCCTGTTATTCAAGTCCATTAGGCAGGTTAACTTGCAAAAGCTCTCCTTCAATCAGATTAAAGAACAGTTAAGAATAGTGACCTGGGTCATCTGCTAAAACTTCCAGTTGCAATGATTTATTAACCTTTCTCCACTTTTCTTCTTCTCATAAAACAGATGAAGCAGACTTTTTTGTCTGTTTCCATAGCTTGTTTTTACTGGAACAAGTGGCTAGCCAAAAGGCCAGAGGCTGGAGCTTGAGGGCATCTATCTGCATCAAATGTGACTAATCAGGAGACTCTCCTGGTGTAGAGCCTGCTGTGGATACACTGGGGGGAATTGCAGGCTAATAATCAACCTATTTGGCAACATTATTAATACACCTTCTGCAGCCGTCAAGCCCTTGATTGGAACTCAAACTTACAACTTCTCTCTCAGAGGCAGTGACACTACCCAGGTGTTCTCCACTTTTAGTGATTTGTTATTTAACACTGATTGGGTGAATATAAATTTATGAAATGAATGACATATTTTGCACACAGATACTAACGCACGTTAGGTGCTATCTGCACACTACAAGCTACTAGTTGATGTTAAACGTAAAGGTCTACAGGGAAACATCAGTGGGTTGAGGCAGAAGTGGTCCTGTATATGGAGTGACCTGTGGAGGTACAGCAATGAAGGTTAGGTGACCGAGAAGGACAGAGCCACCCAGAAAGAAAAGATACAGTTTCTTACCACCATTTCTTGATGAAGCCGTTCAAATAGGCAGTAAACAACCAACATTTTTGCAGGTGCCACTGCTGTAAAATGTGGTTTTCACCTAAATGGGATAAAAAATTTTTATAAACCTTATTACAGACTATAAGCTTACCAAACAAGTGGAAGCAGCTTTTGAGGAAAACATTTGGAAATTGAAAATTGGGCTGGTTCTCTAGGATTGGTCCCAACCTCCGTGTAATCTTGCTGGAGATAGGCTGCTATGATACCAACAATCAACCTGGAGGTAAATAATCAAAATAAGAAATTAAGGGCCGTTACCATTATCCATTGCCAACTTCCAACGTCAGGCAGGTTCCTCAAGGGCACCAAGGCCAGAGCCCAGAAGTTGTGTGAAAGCAGCCTCCCAGCTTACCCTAAGAGGATGTTCATTGAGTGGAACTTCCTGTCAATCTGTTAATAATAAAATGAGAAGAACATAGCCATGGTCATGGGCAATCATATGGAGGGGCTACGCTCTCCACACTGCATACTGATGGCCCTAAAAGCTATGGATATTCTTTACTTTTTTCATTTTCAGCATGGAATAGAGAGTGACTCCATATTTTGGCACCTTCACATTTCTGGGTAACCATTTAGGACTGAAATTAAGAGAAATTTCTTCACCCAGAGAGTGGTGAGCCTGAGAAATTCTCTACCACAGAAAGAGATTGAAGCCAAAACACTGAATGTTTTCAAGAAGGAGTTAGTTATAGTACTTAGGACTAAAAGATATTGTGAGGAGAATTATAAATATTCTTATGAAGAATCTCTTTACGTTTAATGAATAGGGGATATTGATCCCTCTCTGAATATCTCTGAATAGATAACTAAACATCTAGTTATGAAGAATTTGTGCTTTGTTGTGTGAATTTGTACATACCTATGCTGGAAACTTAGTTAATAAGACATAGGACTAGAATTTAAATTATATCAATATTTAGGTTTCTGACTTAGAGGTATTCAGCCATAATCTTGCAAATGGTAGTCTCATTGGGTGATATCTTCACAGCACCTTAAGGAGATGGGCATTGACAAGTCAGTTGTGAAAATATGGTGAGTGGCAGAAATTGGATTCTCAACACTAAAGAAAAAATAACAGAGTTTTCAACAAAGTTTTGAACAGTGAGAGAAGAATCTTGCTATTGAATGGTGAAAGGCCTATTTGAATCTATTTCTATGGATTAGATTATAATAATTATGTCAACTCACCTCATTGATATACAGCTTCCTATTCTCTCACGTCCCTGGCAGAAACAAGATGGTGAAAATTTTGAAAGGGTAGTCAGAGGGAGAACCTATTAACTCCAGCTCATATTTACTTCTCCAGGTCTCCACCTTGGAAAGCAGTTCTCTACATTTCAAGGCACGGTCCATTGGCAACAATTATCTGCAACCCACATCCACAGAGGTTGGCACTGGACATGTATCAACCTGATCACACCCTCATGGCACATCACGAGTTCGCTCAATGCTGCTATAACTTCAGTGCTGCACTTTGGAGTATAAAGGCCACTCTGTACAGATGGAGAAGCATCCATCTCACAGACTAGGCTTCATCTAAGGGCCCCTTGTTTGCTCTTTTAGCACTCAGTTACTGTGCACCTACTTCAATCCTCACAATTGTCTTTTGCACATTGTCCCCGCAGGCAGAGTTTAAAGGCTCACGTTACTTCTGTCTTACCTTGTTGTTTAGTACAGACACAAAGCCAGGCTACTTGTCATGGTTGTCAGCTGTCACTAGTCAAGAGGCTGGATGTTGCTGCATGGCACAATGCTACCTTAATGTTACACTTGCAATATGTGCCAGCAGCTTCTGCAACAAACACATTTTGTATGCATGAACCAAATGACCATGTCTTAAAGTCTATGGGGAGTATTTCTCAACCAGGTTAAAGGATACAGCCTTCAGTTAGGTGTTCCTGGCACAGTAAAGTGCCTTGCAATATAGTTTAGACAGGATTTGCTGTATAATTCTTGCATGATGTGTTTTGCACCAGCAGAGCAGGCAATAAGGGGACATGATGGATGCTGAAGAGGTAGGAAAGCAGCTGCAGTGTTCTGAGGAGGAAAGTGAGAACATTCACTAGGAGGAACATCATGTTCTGCCTGATAGAGCCCTGCATCAATGGTGCAACAAGGCATTTATTGGCACTGTTTCCATTAGATGAGAGCTGGGTGCAGTGATCATTCATCGACTGTATATTGTTGCTGCTTAAAAGGTACGCAGTCTCGGTACGTTCCCAGAGGCAAACACGGCTTCTTACTTGTTTTTCTTCACTTTGACTGTTGCAAAATTAAAGTAAACGTCTTCACCTGTTTGAAGGCTTCCAGTATGTGATGATTCCACAATGAACAATGCGAAGATGTTAGTTTACACTGAGCATTTGGGAAAGAGTAGCTCTTAATTAGACAGCTTTCTAAGAAGGAATGATCCTGAGATAGTAGGAACTGCATATGCTGGAGAATCTGAGATAACAAGGTGTAGAGCTGGATGAACACAGCAGGCCAAGCAGCATCAGAGGAGCAGGAAAGCTGACGTTTCGGGCCTGGACACTTCTTCAGAAAAATCCTGAGGATGGATTGTCTGAATAGCTTCGCTCTTAACTAGCAATACCTTTATGAATGTGTACTTATATTTGCAATGAAGTAGTCAATCATGCACCCTCTCTGCCCTCGGAAGGTTCTCCTCCCACTACATGTATAGTAAAGGGTATTTCCTCCTGGCTGGCAGTGCTTAACTTGCTATATGGCTGGGTTTTAAAAATGGTGCTAGCACTAAGAATCTTGGAGGTGTTCTCATGGCGGGTACTTCGGCTGCAGCAAAAGAAAAGATAGCACATAAGGGGCACTATTAAGGTGTGATGCGTGGCTAATGAGACAATTTTTGGAAAATAATATGAGAAAACCCTCAAGGTCTCAAGAAGAGAAACCTTCTTGGAAATTGCCAAAATTAACACTTAGCCAAATTCTTGTAAAATTCAGCCCACAGGCTCCTCAGCTAAACACAAACATCAAAAGAACATTATATAGACAACAATTTCCAACAGCGTAGACCCAAATCCAAGAATTTTACTAGCCATCATTCACACAGTAGTAACTGGTTTGATCTTTCAGTGTTCTTTAATTGTCATTGTTGTGAGCAAAATTTAAGGCAATTGCATAGAAAGAACAAGTTCCACATAAAGGTATAATTTTATAAATTCTTCAAAAGAAATGGTAGTCATGTACATCATCAGGATTACCATTTAGACCTGCAATTTACAGAAAATCCACCTGCACCCTCCCATTTCCAGGAACCAACACATGGTGAGTATGCAGCGAACATACGTGGTTAATCAGCTATCTGCCAGTTGGTATGAAAGAGGTGTAAGCCGGAAGTTAGAAAAGCAGTAGAAAAAAATAGATTCCAGCTAAAAATAATGACAATCTGAAAAGAACATATTGTACTCTAACTTTATATGTATACGTTACTAATATTACAAATCCATATAATTATACAAATTTTTGCAAATAGCATGGAGCTTAACTTGACAGGAATTCATATTGGAAGTTTGGTCACAATTCACAGACTGGGCCTCGCCCATTGTCCATCCCGGATTTCCCAAAGTGAGAGGATAGTGAACTATTGCATCTTTGCATACAATGTTATGAGAATCAAAATTTCAGGATTTTGATTCAGCAACACTATAGGAACAGCAATTTCATTCTAAATCAGATTGGTTTGTGGCATGAGGGAAACTTGCAGGTAGTAGTGTTCCCCTGCATCTGCTGCCCTTGTTCTTTTAGGTTGTAGAGAATACTGATATAGAATGTGCTGTCAAAGGAGCCTCATTGCACTGCATCTTGTAGTCATTATGGACTGAGCTAATTGTAATGTTGGACAAGTCAAACCCCAGAGTGAACCTGGGTGTGGTAGACCATAAGTTGTAGCTGCTTTAGCTATTCAAATTTTTTTTTAACAGTCATTCCTGTGTCTCTGCTTAAACTTGCCACTAATGGTTCTTTTTGACAATTCAGGTCCAGAAGCTATTCAAGACTGTGGCCAAAGAAAGAAAGAAGATGGCAGCATGAATGAAGATGAAATGTCACTTACCTGTTCCATTGCATGTGCCAACTGAGGTAAGGAATTCTGTTTAGATAAAAGACTAGACAGATCTGCATGAGGAGACCCTCTAATCATTAGTCCACTGGAGCAAAGTGAGAACATTTGCCAGGAAGCAGATTGCAAGAGATGGAGAGCTCATATCCTTGCACCATTTGAGATGGCACAGATATGCATATTGAGATCCTAGAATATGGAACAAACTGATAGTTAAACATAGGTTCTTCTAAGTGCACTGGATTTCCTTTCAGCACTTCTGCACAATGACACAGAGAATGGAATCTTAAGTGGCAGTACCAGGAGATTGCAGAAGGATATAGCACAGGCAACTTGGCCCAATCAGTCCATGCTGGTACTGATGCCCCAAGTAAATGTCCTGTCATCCCTCCTCACCTAAGTCTATTTGCATAAACTGCTATTTCAGGCTACCTCAATGCATATTTCACCTCTCCTTTCAAAGTGTCTATATTATTCTCCTCAGCACTCCATGAAATGGCAAGATCCGCATTTTCACTACTCTCTGGGCAATGATATTTCTTTTGAATTCTGTTTTTACTTTCTTGCTGACGTATAATATTGGCGTCTAGTACAGCTTTTCCCCAAAAGTGAGAATACCATCTCTGTGATTATGCAATCAAAACTTTGCATAGTTTTAAAGATTTCTGTTTGACTATCTTCCAACTTCTTTTTTCAAAAAGAGAGAGTCCCAGTTTGTTCAACTGTTCCTGGGAGGTATAGCTTTACATCTGGTATCACACCTTTAAATATTTTTGCACAAGTGCTTCTATATACTTTTTATTATATGATGATCAGAATTTTATGCCGTGTTATCTAGTAGTTCAATAAAAGGGTAGTATTACTTCTGCAAAACTGCCAACTCCAATACACATTAAGTCTTCACACCATTACACTATTATGTAGCAAATGGTCAGTTCTGAACACCACAAGTGAGTACATGGTAATAGAGATTTAGATGGCAGTTCTGACAGCTTAGCTAGGACCTCAGGCTACTGCTTTCATTTCCAGCTTTCAAAGCTGTGAGAACTGATATAAGGACAGATCTTCACTTTGCTCCTGTATTCCTGCATTCTGCAGCTGGGCATCTATTCTCAGGCAGACCATTGGAATGCTGGGAGTGGAATTAGTAGCTTGGGTGAGGTACATCTTGTCTTCCTACAGTTTGACAACATGCCAGTTACCCCATCAGCCTCTCAGCCATGGTCCCAGTTGGTACCAAACAGCAATCTCAATCAAACTGTCCTGGCTGCTGCTGAGTACATTGTACTGCTGGCCAAGTGTCCCAACTTCCTTAGGGCTGTCCAACTGGAAGTTCAGTATCTTCCTAAGCTGCAGCTCACAAAACTAATTTATACATGATTCATAACAGAGAAAGGTACACAAGGTATATGTATTAGAGCTTTGTTTTTTATCTAATGTTAATTTTTGTGGTTATTAATTTAAGAATACCACCTTGGTGCTTTTCTTCATTGTAATTTTGGTTCAACATTCTGTGGTGGTACCAGAAGATTGCAGAAGAATACTGTTTGAGTTTGGTATTTATATTTACAATTCTGGCAGCAGTCCAATGTCTCAATTATAATTTTCAATCTATATTTAATTTCCTTCATGACCTTGCCACCTTATCTCTGTAATCACTTTCAGTTCAATACCCTTCCAGAACTAATCCTCTGATTCTGGCTGCATGTATATTTTCATCTATATTGTTCAAACATTAACCATCTTGCTTTCAGCCACCTCAGCTCCACATAATGGAATTCTTTCCCTAAATGCTTCTACTTCTTCATCTTACCCACCTCTTCTAAAACATTTTTCTGGTCACTGATTTGCTCCCAATTTTATTTTTCCTTTGGTGGGTTTCAACTTTGGACTGGATTTGTCTTTATCAAACAGCTTACAAGCATACAGACAAAGAATAACAATACTTCAAATCACCACTTCAAACCTACTCGATCATTCAATAAGATTATGGCTGATCTGATTTTAACCTCAACTCTACATTGCTACATCTCCCTAATATTCAAAAAATTGTCTTCATCTGCCTCAAAAATATTTAAGCATTCTGTATCCACTTTTGAGGAAGGGAATTCCAAAGTCACACAGCCCTCTGAGAGGAAAAATGTTTCCTAATTTCTGTCATAAACAGACAGCTTTTATTTACCCATAGTTTTAGGTTCTCCCACAAGATGAAGCATCCTTTCCATATCCAAATGGTCAAGTCACCTGTGGATCTTATATCTTTCAATTAAGTCACCTTTAACTCTTATAAACTCCAGAGGATACAGGCGTAGCCTGTCCAGTGTTTGCTAGACAATCGGCTCATTTCAGACATTAGTAAACCTTCTCTGACCCACTTCCAATGTATTAACATCCTTTCAGAAGCATGGTGACTAGTACTGTACACATGACTCCACATGCAGTCTCACCAATGCCTTGTATAACTGAAGCATAATGTTCCTTCTCTTGCACTTAATTCCCTTTACAATAAAACAGAATGTTCTACTAGCGTTGCTGATTACTTACTGTGCCTCCTGTGATTCATGCATTAGTACATCCAGATCTCTGTCTGCATCTCAGAGTTCTATAACCTCTCACCTTGGAAGAATTTTAATTTTAAATATGGTTGCAATGAACAAGGAGCATGAGTAAGACAAATAGCACCTGAAGCCTGCTCTGCCATTTAATGACATCATAGTTAACCTGATTGTAACTGGAAACTCATAGTCCCTTTTACTCTTGATAACATTTCACCTCCTTGTTTACTAAGAAACTGTCTATCTGTGCCTTCAAAATATTCAAAAATTGTGTTTGCACCACTTTTCAGAAGAGAGTTCCAAAAACCCACACCCTCAGAGAGAATAAACAACTTCTCCTTGGCTGTGTTTTAAATGGGTGACCACTTATTTTAAACAGTGACCTCTAGTTCTAGATTCTTCCATAAGAGGAATCATCTTCTCCATACCTACCCTGTCAAGAGCCCTCAGGATCTTTTATGTTTCAATCAAATCACCTTTTACTTTTCTAAATTCCATCGGATACAAGCCGCCATCTCCAGAGCAGTTAAGGATGGGCAATAAATACTGGCCTATCTAGTGATTTCCATATTTCATGAACAAATAAAAATACTTACCTAAAACCTGCTCATTCCAGGTTTCCAATACATTTGCATTCTTCTTTTAAAAAAGTGAACATTACTCCAGATGTGAATTCACATACTAATTCAAGTTGTGTTTATTATCTAAATGCTAACAGATCTTCCATTGGGTTTGAGTTCAAATGATCTTTTGATAATTGTGTAAGCTTTATTTCTCAGATTTGTGAGCAGAATGTCAGGTGCTAATTGGATGTAATTGCATGCTTAAAGCAAAAGCACAAATGACACTTGCTAAGATTTAAATTGTACAGAACAAAGTACGACCAAACTATAGTTTCCTTAAAGTTTAAGTGGTCCAGGTCAGAATTTTACTGAGAATAACCATTTTTATGCAATTTCCTGTTCTTTTCCACACCTTGTTTTACTTTTCCATACCTTGGTTAACTTTCCATTTTGTTAGGTTCAGCTGGCTTTGTGTAATTTCCCTAAAGAATGTTGCTCTTATAGGCTTCAAAGACGACTGAATCAGTGTAATTTGACTTGGACAGTCAACATAAAGCATATTCGTTAGTGATTGATTCAAAATTCACTTTTTGTGACCGTACTGAAAACAGAAAAGATGCTTTATTTCCTACCTTAGACTATCAGTGCTTTTGTTGTGTAAGTGAAACCTTTGCTTTCATCCTGAAAGGAAATCAAGAATATTTAGGGTATTCATGAAAATAGGATGCTCAGTTTATTGGAGAAGCAGACTCAAGTTTCAGAATAATACCATCCCTTCAGGCAGTGAGTGTATGAAGTTACTAATGGTGTATGTGATGGTGTTTGCCTTCACTGAGATTGTGATGATTGCTGGTGATTGATGACTTGCAGGTAGTTCAGCAATGTGTGCTATGAATATCTGTTACAGTCGCAGGTCCTGAGACCTGTGCCAACATCAATAATAAAAGAAAATTGAATATGAGCTATTATATACAAGCTTAGCCCAGTACAATTGGACTCGATGCACAATAACTATTTCGTAGTAATCATTGTGACATTTTAAAATAACTGAACAGCTCTTTTATCCATCTCACTCTGATCCTAAAAGTAATTGTTTTTATGAATCACTCATCACAGTCTCTCCCTTTGTCCTTGTATTCATGCTTTGGGATACAATGTAACATTCTCCTGGGGCTGTGAAATTTCAAATTCAGAACCACTCCTCTGAAAACCTAAAAATCAAAACAGAATTTGCAATGTGTGTCATTTCAAGATGTTGCAAGTTGTTTTTCTTTTGTCTCTTAAATAGGGTAAATTAAACAAATGACAAAAAATTAATTGCACTTGAACTTGGTACAAACCCAACTTTTGACAATGGTACTCAACATATCATTGTCACCTGTTAATGATGTGTGTTATGAGACTTTATAGAGTCATAGTCATGCAGCATGGAAACAGACCCTCCAGTCCAAGTCATCCGCGCCGAGCAAACATCCCAATCTGACCTAGTCCCATTTGCCAGCATTTGGCCCATATCCCTCTAAACCCTTCCTATTCATGTACCCATCCAGTTGCCTTTTAAATGTTGTAACTTCCTCTGACAGCTCGTTCCATACTTGGACCACCCTTTGTGTGAAAAAGTTACCCTTCAAGTCCTTTTGAAATCTTCCCCATTCAGCTTAACCTATGCCCTCTACCACCTTAGGAAAAAGACCTGGTCTATTCACCTTATCCATGCCCCTCACGATTTTTTAAACCTCTATAAGGTCACTTCTCAGTATCCGATGCTCCAAGGATAAAAGCCCCAGCCTATTCTGCCTCTCCCTGTAGCTCAAAGCCTCCAGTTTTGCAACAATTTGGAGATAGGAAAAAACATTATTTCAGGAATTCTGAATTTTTTGATGAGTTGTCAAAGAAATGTGAGGCATTATCCCATTCCAGCTGCAATGTCAATATATACTAAATTGCTTCCTTTCTGTGCCGAGCTCCCATTTTTGCCATTGAATGACCTCACAGCCTGATCCTAAATTTTGAGTAATGCCTTTCTGTTGCTTGTCTAGGAGTTGTGAACCATCAGTGCTTTGAACAAATATTTTATACACTACCAACTTGATCTGAATTGAGAAAATTTGAATAACAACATTGAAAAAAAATTTAAATTCACTTTCAAATTCTTTTTACATAATGAAGTGATTGCTGATGCAAAAATACCATTGTATCTCTTGTCATTTCTGACTCATTTGGTTATACTCAATGAATTACTTGTGAATTATGTACTGGTAAGATTATAACCATAACAGATTTATTGTTTGCTGGGGTTTAACACATTCTTAGGGAATATTACAGCTTTTTGTACATTCTTGCTTATTGTTGTTCATCCCTTAGGAATTCCCAGATGTATGACATTGCTGTTATGCTATACAAACTTCATATTTAATAATATTTGTGAACTTGAATTTGAAAAATTGTGGGTACTTGGATTGTTTTATTTTTGAAAATGTCAATGAAAAGACAGGAGACTTCTTTTAACAAGGCTTCTTTTTGGAAAACAAATTATGATTGTTGATATGGTTGCTTGAGCTCACTTCCATGCTGGGTTCCATGGCTGTACTAGTTGAGTAATGTTTTATAGATATCATGAAATCTATTTTGTTTTGTTCTGAAGAAGCCAGCTATCTATGGTTTGTAACATTCATGGAACAGACAGTTCCAAAAGTTGCTTGCTGGTAACATCCAATTCTGCCTAGCGCTAGGGGAGAGGATTATTGAGATGCTTTCAATAGGTCAGAAGTGGACTTCAAAGAAGACAGAGACAGAAGGGCAGTAAATATGTGAGAGAGATAAGGTACGGTGCATTTTTTTTTGCTGCACTGTGAGGAAGGTAACTTTACACAGTTTCTGTTTCGGGGGCAGAATGTTAAGTCCCAGCAGTAGTTAGTTACCTCTTTACTTTTAGACTTCAGACCAGGTTCTCAGAGATATTTGACAATTAGGTGTTACAGCCAGTGCTTATGAATATCCTGGAGGTTGTAGTGGTTTGCAAGAAGCTAAGTGTTGCTGATAGGCCAGTACAGCTGAGAGTTGGAATTGAAAGCCCATGAGCAGTATTTGCTATATACAACCAAGCAAGACTAGAACTCAGGAAAAAACACAGAAAAGATCTAGTTTGGTAAAGCTAGCTGTGAAACGTTGGAATTGTACTTGTGAGTAAGTACTGCAGTGAAGTTTTCAGAGTCAGGGGGAGCAGGGATCTGGGACAGGAGGGTGATTGACTAGAACAGGAGCAGTCTTTGAGGCAGTCCATGATGGAACAGCTCTTGAGAGGGAGATTCAAGGCAAGATCAGCAGAATTGTTATGCCTTGTGAAGTTCAATGTGTCATGAATCACAGAATTGTAACAGTGCAGAAGAAGGCTATTTGGTCTATCATGAAGAAATTATGAGAACCCTTGCAGAAATATTTGCATCATCTACTATCTACAGGTGAGGTGCCTGATGACTGGAGGGTGGCTAATGTTGTATCTTTGTTTAAGAAAGGTTGTAAGGAGAAACTGATGAATTATAGACCTGTGAGTTCGACTTTAGTTGTGGGTAAATTGTTGGAGGTGCTTATAAAGGATAGGATTTATAGACATTTAGAGCGGCAAAAATTGATTAGGGATAGTGAGCATGGTTTTGTGTGAGGAAAATTATGTCTCACAAACTTGATTGAGTTTTTTGAGGAAGTTACCAAAAAGATTGATGATGGCAGAGCAGTCGACATTGTTTATTTGGATTTTAGTAAAGCCTTTGACAGGGTTCCATACGGTAGACTAATTAGTGAATTTAGCTCACATGGGATTCAGAATGAGTTTGCCAATTGGATGCATAATTGGCTTAATGGCAGGAGACAGAGAGCAATGGTGGAAGGTTCTTTTCGGACTGGAGGCTTGTGACCAGGGATGTTCCACAGGAATCAGTTCTGGGTCCTGTTTTTGTTTGTCATTTATATAGATGATTTGGATGAGAATATAGAAGGCCATAAGACCATAAGACACAGGAGCAGAAATTAGGCAATTCGGCCCATCGAGTCTGCTCCGCTATTCAATCATGGCTGATAAGTTCCTCAACTCCATTTGCCTGCTTTCTCCCCGTAACCTTTGATCCCCTTGATAATCAAGAACCTATCTATCTCAGTCTTAAATGTACTCAATGACCTGGCCTCCACAGCCTTCTGTGGCAGTGAATTCCATAGATTCACCACTCTCTGGCTGAAGAAGTTTCTCCTTATGGAGAAAGGCATGGTTAGTAAGTTTGCGGATGACACTGAAATTGCTGGCATTGTAGACAGTGAAGAAGGTTTTCTAAGATTACAAAGGGATCTTGATCAAATGAGTCAATGCGCTGAAAAATGGCAGATGGAACTCAATCTGGATAAATGTGAGGTATTGCATTTTGGTACAACAAACAAGGGTTTGACAATTAACAGTAGGGCCTTGGGTAGTGTTGTAGAACAGAGGGACCTAGGGGTGCAGGTACATTAATTCTTTGAAGTTTGCATCACATATAGATAGGATGGTTAAAAGGCATTTGGCATGCTTGCCTTCATTGCTGTCCTTTGAGCATAGGAGTTGGAAAAGTCATGTTGAGGTTGTATAGGATGTTGCTGAGGCCTCTTCTGGAATACAGTGTCCAGTTCTGGAAGCATATTATCAAGCTGGAGTGGGTTCAGAGAGATTTACCAGGATGTTGCTGGGTATGGAAGGTTTGAGTTATAAAGAAAGGCTGGATAGACTCGGACTTTTTTTCTATTGGAGCGTAGGAAGTTGAGAGACGACCTGATAGAAATTTATAAAATAATGAGAGGTATAGATAAAACTAATGGTAGTTGTTTTTTCCCTAGGATGGGGGATTTCAAGACTAGAGGGCACATTTCTAAAGTGAAAGGAGAGAGACTTAAAAAAGACATAAGAGGCAAATATTTTACACAGGGGTTGGTTTGCGTGTGGAATGAACTTCCTAAGGAAACGGTGGATGCGGATATAATTACAACATTTGAAAGACATTTGGATGGATATATAAATAGGAAAGATTTGGAGGGAGATGGTCCAGCACCAGGCAGGTTTAGTTTGGGATTATGTTCGGTATGGACTGGTTGGGCCAAAGGGTCTGTTTCCATGCTGCATGATTCTATGACTCTGTGTCTGCACTGACTCTTCGAATAACTCATCATTCCTCAATACCAATCTCTTGCTTTTTCCCATATCCAATAATCATTCAATGCTTTCTTGACTGCTTCAATTGAACATGAATGTCTGGATGAATTACTAAGATATCTACACAATCTGTCTTGATCATTCTTGATATTGCAAATACCCAGCTCTCAATTTAGAACCATTTAGACAACAATCTATATGTTGCTACCAAAGTGGATAATCTTACATTTATAAACATTAGAATGCATTTGCCACTCACATAGCTTGTACAAATCACACTGAAGAAACCATTAACCCTTTATTTTTAAAATGGAGAAAAAGTGTGATTCAGGGAACTTGTTAAGAGAATAAAATCACAAGGTTCTGCAGTTTTGAGCAAGTAACAATACTATATAGGTTAGAACAAAAATACAGTCTACTATACATGTATAACATATTTCTAACACCAAGTGTTAAAATGCAGTAAGTAGAGGCAATTGGGAATGAATAATAATTGCTGGACCAGCCAGTAAGATCCCATAAATGAATTAAAACTAAGATATATTGTGATCAAACACCTCTCAGCGTACATCAAATAAGATCTGAGTGTTCTCATACACCAGTCGCCGAAGGTAAGCATGCAGGTGCAACAGATGGTAAAGAAGGCAAATGGTACACTGGCCTTCATAACAAGAAGTTCCACGTACTGCAGTAAGGAATCTTGCTGCAATTCTACAGGTCCTTGGTGACACCACATCTGGATTATTGTGTGTAGTTTTGCTCTCCTTAACTGCGGAAGGATGTTCTTCCTATAACAGGGATTGCAGCGAAGGTTTACCAGACTGATTCCTGGGATGGTGGGACCGATGTATGAGGAAAGATTGTAGTGGGTAGCATTATATTGGCTGGAGTTCAGAAGAATGAAGGAGGATCTCATAGAATTGTATAAAATTTTGACAAGACCAAACAAGGTAGATGCAGAAAGGATTTTCCTAATGGCAGGGGAGTCCAGAACAAGCAGTCACACTCTGAGGATACAGGGTGAATCATTTAAGACTGAGACATGGAGAAATTTCTTCAATTAGGGAGTGATGAGGCTGTGAAATTCATTATTCCCAGGCAATGAGGTCAAAACATTTCAAGATTTCAAGGAGGAGTTGGATATTGCACTTGGGGCTAAAGGGATCAAAGGATATGGGGTAAAAGCGGGAACAGGCTGTTGAGTTGGATAATTAGCCAGAATCATAATGAATGGTGGAGCAGGGTCAAAGGGCCAAATGGCCTACTACTGTTCCTATTTTCTCTGTATATTTCAATCACATAATGTAATGGTCTCTTCTGGAATTATAAGAAAAAATTAGCGGTCTGTGCTTGGATCATAATGCAACATGGTTTTAGTTTTCAGCTGGGGAGACTTGCTGAAAGAACAGAGATTCTTACCTCATTTTTCCTGTCACTGAAGCACTGGTGAATCCAATGCGAAACCTGATTGTCCTCTTGAAGAATGACTGGATAATTTCTGTGTTTCCTCAATAAGCTGCTAAGATCCCAGAGACAACCACTGGAAGTACAGACAGGCATCTGTCTGAAAATTCTGCATCTTTTCTTTCATTCACCTTTAAAAATGAAGAATTATTGACCAAAAATGTGCCTTATTTTCTTAAAGTGAATCTCTGCAAAGAGAAAACCATTTTATTTCCTTTTCTTGGTTTGAATGGGTGTGTGTTTTCATGTACATGTTTGAGGTTATTTCAAGGGATAAACATTTATAATTTCATATTACAAACTGTATGTTAACCAACTCTGCATCTTTGTGGAATAAGTTTTGTTTCATAATAAATCAACAACATTTTATTAAAGAAACCAGGTTGATGGCTTTTTTTCTGAGTCTAATGTTGAGAAAACAGTATTAGCTGTAATGTGAACTGGGTAAAACCATTATATTTGAACTGTGAGTCATGGAGTAATGAGACTAGAGCAAGATGAGAGAAAGATAATGAAAGTTCTTTCATCTCAGTTGTAACACATTCTAAGAAGCACACTTTTATAGTTATAAGCAACGGCTGGCTACAGATAACTGCAATTACCTGTTAAGACATTCTGAAGAATGGCCTTTGACCGAAACATCATGCAAATTCTTCTCAGGAACTGAACTATATGTCAGTGGTGAAAAAGTTGAGAGGTGGCTAGCAAGATACTTCCCAAAAAGTCCTATTTTCCAACCAATGTTCAATAGTAAGATGAGATTTTCGCTAGTGAGCAGAGACGGGCCTACTTGTATTCATTAGCATGCATTAACATCTTCATTATGATGCCAACTCATGTCTTTGATATGTAGCTCCCCACTCTCCCATCTACTGGATAGAAACTAGATAGTGACAAGTCCTGACTTTAAAGTCATGAGTCTATGTTGCTGCTTGTGTCTCTGGACCTCCATCAGGCACCAACACCTTAGGTTATGCTCCATATTTTGCAACTGCACACACTTCCTTCATCCACTAGAACTTCTAGGTACCCACTGGCAAAGTGGGGAGCCAATTTCACTCTGTCTGTCATGTCTGGGGCAATTGATAGGAACTGTGCAAGGCACGTGTGGACTATCAATGCTTGACCAGATGCATGACTGGGCTTTAAAGATGCCAGGAATCCTGGGAGGTCCTGGCAGCAGTGAGTACGTCTGCCTTTGGCAAGTGGGAGAATATAATGAACACGGCACCATAGTGGTGTGGTGCATAGGTAATGTGATGAGTTTGGGAAGATATTGTGGGAAAACTCGCTCAGGCTCGCGGATAGCAAGCTTCCTGGTAAAATTCAGACTGTCAACTTTGTTTCTCCCTCCATGTATGCTGTTGAGTTTTTCCAGAATTTTCTGTTTTTATCTCAAATTTATGCAGTCACTCTGTTTTGTTTTGTTTTAACAATTAACCTTTAATTTTTAAGCTTTTACTGCTTGCTCCAATCTAACTTACATTTCTACTCTGCAATTATAACTGAACTTAATTTTGGAAATTAAACAAAGGAATTTTGAGAAAGGAGAACAAACTTAGTTATTTGTGGCTTGTCACTTCACAATTTTAACGTATCTGTCAGATTCCTCCTAATGTGATAAACTACTGATGAAATACAATGATCGTTGTCAAATTAAAATCACCTTAGACTTGCCAATAAGGCTGTTCTCTCTTATTTGAGAGAGACGACTGGTGTTGGTTTAACCTGAGAGTCATCACATCTCAGGAAAAGGGAGAGGTTGAGAAAAAAAGTCCTTCATCGTGGCCTCAGCCTGCATGGGAATTGAACCCATGCTATTCAGATTATTCTGTATTGCAAACCAGCCGTCCAGCTAACAGAACCCCAGAGATCATTCTCATACAGTAAAACAGAATGGCAATTTCACCTGGAGAAATCCCTCCTGCAACATTGAGTTGAATTTGTTTTTCAGTGGTTGACTGATGGAGTAATACTGGCCAGGGTTCACCAGGAGAACTTTACATTCTCTACTTGTATACTTCCTCCTATAAAACTTCACTTGAATGGCAACACCTCCAACACTGCAGCACTTCCTCAATACTGCCCTGCGGTGTCATTGTAAGTGATAGCAGGTGGAATCTTATAAAGTGTCTTGAGCAATGTGGACTATAGCAGGATTAGTGACAGAATCAGACAAGAAGACTGCTGTGGCCTATTTCATCAATGGGAGCATCTTGCTGCAACTTTTATGCTTTTGATTTATTTGATTTATTAATGTCACATGTGCTAAGATACAGTGAAAAGTATTGTTTTGCATACTATCCAGACAAATCATACTTTACAGAAGTACATTAGGGTAATAGAACAGAACCAAGAATATAGTGTTTCAGATTCAGAGAAGGTGCAGAGAAAGATCAACACTACTAAATGAGAGGTCCATTCATAAGTCTGAAATAGTGGGGGGAAAAGCTGTTCTTGAATCTGTTGGTACGTTTTCAAACTTTTATATCTTCTGCCTCATGGAAGATGGGAGGAGTCTTTGATAATGTTGGCTGAAGAAAGTGTAGATGGAGTCAATGGAAGGAAGGCTGGTTTTTGTGATAGACTGGGCTGTGTTCACAACTCTGTAATTTCTTGCAGTTTTGGGCAGAGCAGTTGCATCCAAATAGAATGCTTTCTATTTGCATCTATAAAGATTGGTAACTGTCATTGCTTTTGCCAAATGACAAGGCAAATCTGTCACTATGCAACTGCAAGTGACCAATTAAGGGGGATTATGGCTTGTTAAACATCTTATTTATATCACAATATGCCTCATTATATTGAGCCTTTTATCTTACCAAAATGCACTGAACAAGCCAGATCTTGAGAATTTGTGACATGGAAGTCAGTGCGAATACCTGGCAACTTCAACTTACTGCTTGCTGTGTAGGATCTCCATGTTTTGGATATAGGGCAGCACATCTCAGGGAGCGCACCATGGCACTGGACACATGTACCTCACATCCATGGACATTGACTTCAACATGAGCCAGCCTCTAGGAAGCCTCAGGGCACATCTCTGATCCACTTACAGGCCACTTCTGCACATTAATGCTGCACCTTGGGCTGCATTGACAACATTATTGTAATGCTGCAGCCAGAACACAGTGTGCTTAGGGACACACACCCAGATCATGGTTTGGACCAGGCTGTACCATGGGCTTTTGACTTGCTGTCATAGCACTGACTCACAGTGAATCTCCCTGGATCTTCCCTGTAAAGCATTGCCTTGCCTTTGTTTCATTTTGTCACATCAGCCAGAGATACAAAGCTCATTTTACTGCTGGCTTGCCTTGATGTTTAGCACAGACAGAAAGCCGGGAGGTTTGTCATCCTGGTCAGAAGTCCTCAGTGAAGTCAAGGGAGGTAGCCTTTGCATGGGAGGTGCTGGCACAATACGTTAATGACAGGCTCCGATACTAGTCCACAGCATTAGACAATGTCAGCCGCTCAGGCTGGTGTGATTCAAGATCTCCGCATAAGTGGTGAGAAGCTAAATGTCAGGCAGCCCACCTCCTATCTTGAATCTTTCAGCTCAATTGTGGGTTTTTGTTCTCCTGGAATGAGAGACAGGCAGGTATTACTGGAAAGTGAGTGCATAAGGCATGGAAGATTTGTGGTGATGGCATTTGGGGGTGTTATATGAAAATGAGGAAAATATTGTAGGTGATAGTTAAGAGTGGTAAAGCATTTCCTTTGGTGGGTCGCTAGCATAAGAAGATAAGACCATAAGAAACAGGAGCAGAAATTAGGCCATTTGGCCCATCAAGTCTGCTCTGCCATTCAATCATGGCTGATAAGTTCCTCAACCCCATCCTTCTGCTTTCTCCCCATAACCCTTGATCCCCTTGATAATCAAGAACCTATCTATCTCAGTCTTAAATGTACTCAATGACCTGGCCTCCACAGCCTTCTGTGGCAGTGAATTCACCACTCTCTGGCTGAAGAAGTTTCTCCTTATTTCCATTCTAAAAGGCCTTCCCTTTACTCTAAGGCTGTGCCCTCGGGTCCTAGAGTCTCCTACCCTGGCAGGGAGAGAGTGAGTATGAGGTAATGGAGATAAGATGGTGACACTTACGCTGGCTGGGTCATTGACCTTCTTTCTCCAGTGCTAGGCATTCCTCCAGAGTCTGAGACTGCTCTGACCTGGGCAGCAACTTTGGACAATGGTCAAATACAGTAGCGTCCACTGATGGTCCTGAGGGAAGAGGAAGCCCTGGCTCTGCACTAGCCTGTCCACAAGTCCAGTTCCCCACCCACAAAGTGGTGCACCAGTTTTCTCCTGTCTGCCATGTCCAGGGCAAGTTTGAGCAACTGTGCAGTGCAGCTCCGATTGTCAAAGCTTTTCCAGGTGTACAACAGAATTTTAAAGATGACGCAGGCAGAAGGGATGCTGGGTTTTTGGCAGGTATCAGTTATTATCAGTTGTTTAGTGAATGGTGCTTGATAAGATGGGGATAAGATTGGAAATGAGGGATGTCATGGAGGCAGAGTAGTAGTTAATAAGGTTAGTTAAACAAGATAGGGCATAAATCCTGCTGGACCTTGCAGCCGGAATCCCTCCAAAGAACTTAATGCAACCCCCACTTAGCCAGATATGATGGATTTGAGCCCCAAAACCTTCTGTCACAAATTTAAGTGCCCCACAACTAAGCAAAGTTGTCATTCTCCATTCAATATCTGGCTCTGGCAAGTGAAGAAAGACTTCAGTTTGAATTTAAATGTATTCCATGGAAACTGCACAAAGAATAATAGAATCTTGGAATCATGTCACAGCATGATGTGCATGTGGCATCAACATAAACTGCACGTTTTGCAGCTTCTGGGCTGGGAGGTTGAGAGCTAGAGATGTGCGTGTTATGCTGAAAGCGCTGTTAGTACATTAGGAATTGCTACATCATAGGATAATATCATTTAAATAAAAGATTATTCATGATTAATATCTCATTTAAACAGTGAACTGTAGTATTTGCCAAATGGCACTGTAATTTTATTATCGCACAAGATCTATACAGTTTCTGTCCACGTTCTGCATGAACTAAGCGTCTTATTACATTTGGCAACTCTGATTAAACATCTTAATATTAATTGCATTTTTAAGTTATTATTTATTTTAAATAAAGTGCACTGTACAAAGTAAATATTTGCATAAACTGGTTTACAGTACAATGAGTAAATATTTATTGAGAACAAAGGCACTATTGAGAATTCAAGGCTTTAAAATATCTTCAAAAGCAGTCATTGACTCTCATACAGTTTTTATTGCACTAACCATTTCGTTTGATATAAAAACATCCCCCAAACCATACCAGCACAAAATAACAACCCAGAATACACTTCTGTTTTATAAACAATAAACTTTTATGTTAAAGACCAATGTGCTATATCTAGAACAATTTTGTTGGTTTCCAATGAATAAGATCTAACTATTATTAATAGAGATAAGCCATCTTAAACCCTACTGTTTGTGATGTGATGTTAGAACAAAATAAAAAGTAAAAGTTTTCTTGACCTCAATGCTGAATTATCATAGTTCATTTAACAGCAGTAAGAATCATCTTGCAACATGGCATGATATGTCCATATTTGCGTGTAATGCTTAATTGCTAGTTAAGGATGGTTTGGAACTAATCCCATACTAAAATAAGTTCAATTATTTATCTAGTGTAAGGTACTGAATGACTCTGCTAACAGAAAGAAAGGTTAACTTTAAAGTAAAGACAGTGGGGAGAATAAGGTGATGTTGATTTTCAGCTTAGCTAGTAAAAACACAAGGAATAGGGGCAGTAATGGACCACATGGCCTGATGATCCTGTTCTGCCATTCATTCACATCTTCATCAACAGCTTAATTTTCCCACATACTCTTCATATCTTTCAATTTGCTGAAAATCTATTTATTCTAGCCTTAAATTAATATTCAATGATGTAACTTCCACAATCCTCAGGGTCGAAAATTCTGAAGATTCACCAGCCTTTGAAAGTAATTCATTCTCGTATCAGTCCAAAGTGGTTAGCCCCTTATCATGAAACTGTGTCTTACCATCAGAAATAATCTCTTAGTCTCTACCTTACCAAGTCTCCTCAGAATCTTGTATGTTCAATGGGATACATCATTTCTCTAAACATCAGAGAAAATAGACCCACATTACTCAGCCTCTCATCACAGGGCAATTCTATCATCCCAGACATCAATACTGAATGAAATCTGTTAATATACAGAATAGTTCTTTCAACAACAAAAATAGATTGCATTTATATGACATTGTTAACATAATGTTCCGTGGCATTTCACAGACATATAAACAGAATTTCACACTGAGAATATTACATGCTTAGCTATGCACCATGAATTGCATGTCATGTTATGTTGTAAGATGATTTGGGATGTTTTACTGTGTTAAATGTGCTTATATAGATGCAAGCTGTTGATAAATTGTCAGACCTGACAATATCTTGGAAGGTCCAATTCACAAGGCAGGTGGTTACAAATAAAGGAAACATGATGCAGAATTAGAATTAGAATTAGCTTTATGACCTGTAGCTCGACTGATAGTCGTCTTCAACTTTCTTTCATTGAGTCATTGTTTTGGATGGTTAGTGGAAACGTTAGGAACATCATTCAGACTGCACTAAACAGGTGAGGGATGAATTGCTGCGATGCCAAGCAAGGGAATCAATTTTACTTTTGGACAAAGAGAACAAAACTATCACAGATTTTCCAAACCAAAGGATTTTTATCCCTCAATAGCATGATTTATCAACCAATCGTGTCGATCATGTTTTATTGGCCAACGCTGTCCTGCAGAATAATTGCACAGACATCAACCAAAGGACTTTTATTTAACAGAAGTAAAAGACTGCAGATGCTAGAAATCTGGAATAAAAACAGGAAGTGTTGGAAATTCTTGCAGTTCTGGCAGCCTTTGCAGGAGGAGAAACAGAGCCGACATTTCAGTTCAAGAATCTTTCTTCAGAATTGGCTTATAATTTCATCAGTGAGCAGTTTCTCTGCAACTACTGCAGCAGACAATGCATAGAAATGGATTTTTCTCAGAGGTATTCATTTTACGATAATTCACTGCACCATATACACAAATGCTCAACAGACAGGAAGTTTGGAGACCAAGGTTATTTCTGAGTCTTGTCATAACATCCCTCTGCAGAATTCTTGCATTTTTAGGGGCATACTTTTAAGGCAAGAGGAGAAAGATTTAGAAAAGACGTGAGAGGCAACTTTTTTACAAAGTGTGTGGAATGAAATTCCAGAGAAAGTGGTGGATGCGTGTACAGTTACAACATTTAAAAGTCATTGGATAAGTACATGAATAAGAAATGTTTGGAGGGATATGGGCCAAGCACAGGCTGGTGGGACTAATTTAGTTTGGGATTATGGTTGGCATGGTTTGGTTGGACCGAAGGGTCTGTTTGCATGCTGTATGACTCTATGACTTTAGCAGATCAATCATTGCGCAGACAATAGGCTTGATGAAACAACACTTCTGATATCATAAGACACATTTTCTCAGAACAGGAAGCAAGGCCATGAAATAGAAGGGCCAAAAGCCACCTGAAGATTAGTTAGATTAGTTGCTGCTAATGACTTGAGGGAGTAGAGAAGACATAAATGCAAGCAATAATGGCAGCTACAAAAACCAGTCAACAAACCTTAATGTAGACCCCTTTCTATACAAAATGCCTGTAGGCTATTCAGTTCCTTGAGCATGTTCTGCCACCATTCAATGGGATTATTGTTGATCTGTTTCTTAACTCTTTCCACCTGGCTTGGCTCAACATACTTTACTATCCTAGCATCAAAATATTGATCATTTATTTTGTTCAGACCAGTTCCTTGGAGAGGTTTCCAAGATTTCTTTGTTTCCAGTTGGGATACCCCAAACTGTTAAGATCCCAATGAGGAGGCATGAACTGGCTCCCATTGTTTACCTTCCCACTTAATTGGTCGCAATAAGGTTAATTATAAAAATGATCTCTTCCCAGATAACTTTCTCCCAGACAAAAAAACAACTTACATTTGAAGATGAGTTAATTTAAGCAGACTTTCTTGAATTAACAAAAGGACTGAATTTATCAATTACTAAATATCCTAAGAAATAGTAACACAACATATACACACACAGATTAAAACTAAAAGCTAAGTCCAAAAAGACAAATGTTAGAAAAAAAATTACTCTGAATTGTCTCATGAAGAGCAGATAATTGCATATTGTGGCTATTTATTTATTTCCTCCCCATTTATTCATTTATCTATTTATTTATTTATTTCCCAGTCGTAGTTGTGCTTGAGGTGGTGGTGGTGATCTGCCTTCTTGAACTGCTGCAGCCCATTTGCGTGGGTAAACCCACAATGTCATTAGGGAAGGAGTTGCAGGATTTTGGTCCAATGACAGTGAAGGAATGGCAATATGTTTCAAAGTCAGAATAGTAAGTGGCTTAGAGGAGAAATTGAAGGTGATGATATTCCCATGTATTTCAGGACCTTGTTCTTCTGGATGATAGCAGTTGTGGATTGAAAGCTGTTGTGTAAGGAGTCTTCATGAATTTGTGCAGTACATTTTATAGATAATACACATTGCAACTGCCACTGAGCCTTGGTGGTGATGGAAGTGGATGTTTGTGGATGTAGTGCCAATCAAGTGGCACTTTGACCTGGATGCTGTCAAGTTCCTTGAGTGTTGTTGGAGCTGCACTCAACCAGGCAAGTTGAGAGTCTTCCATCACACTCCTGACTTATGCCTTGGACATGCTTTAGGGAGTCAAGCCTGTTCAAGAAGGCTATTCTCAAAAACACTAACAAAATGTAATTCAGGATGCATTAAGTACTAAATTCTAATCTAATGTGGCAATTCCTGATTTGAGAGAACATTGGAAAATTATGACTGAATCATAATTTATATTTCCCCTCCCCCACCAAGTTTATTGAAAAATTTGGGATGACACCACGAGGTTCTGAGGCTTTGTCAGTTTTTAATGTTATTAATGTTGCTCGTACTATGTTCCTGTTTGTGTTAACTTTAGTTAAGTTCCAGTCTGTGATTCATTTATTAGTTTCTCTGAAGGGTCAGTATAATGTCATCTTCCTCTATTGTGAAGACTGGCGTAAGGTATTTAATTATTCATCAAGTCTGTTGTTTTATTTTCATTTGCAATATTACTCCCGTCTATTTTCAAAGATTCACGTTACCACTGCCTACCCCTTTTCTCCTAATATAAATGTAAAATCCTTTTATGTTAGTCTTGACATCCCTCACATGTGTTTTGTAATAAATCACAAAATTTAAGTACCAGATGGGCTATATTTCTTTACAATGGTCTGGATCTTCCAAAGAGTGCCAATCATTGTCAAGTACTTTCCCCTTACTCAACATTGGGCACATCTCTTACCAGGTGTTCTGGATCTGGATTTCCCTGAAATGTGGGCCAAAGTGCTCCTTGGAGAGCTCCATCACAGCACAGTAGTGTCAGGGAAGAAGAACAGGCACAACACCCTTTTTATGGCACTAGCTGCAGAAGATAAGTTTGAAGATTCGGTGAAAATGTCAGTGAATGAATGACTGAGTGATTGGGTAGAAGATAACGTAAGGTCCTAAGGTATAGCAGCTGTAGGCTATTCAGCCCTTCAAGCCTACCTTGCCCTTCATCAAGATCATGGCTGATTGACCTCAGGCCTCAACTTCTCTTTTGTGTCAGCTCAGCAGAGCTTTCAATTCCTTGATATTTCAAAAATCTATTGACCTCCCACTTAAATCCTTTCATTGACCGAGGCTCTACAACTCATTGGGGTAGAGAATATTCAATACTCACTACACTCTCAGAAGAGAAATTCTTTCGCATCTCAGTTTTAAATGAGTGACACATTCTTCTGTAACTAGGTCCCCTATTTCAACATTCCCCCACTAGTTGAAAGATCTTTCCATCCTGCCAAGCTGTCTTAGAATTTTGTATGATTCAATAGTATAGTAGGATAGTAGAATGGGTGAGGTGATTGGGTGAGATGAGTAGCTGAATAGCGTGGGAGGTGGGTAGAGTTGCATATGGGTGAGGTGGCAGATGAGTGAACAGGTAGGTAGGTGGGTTTACGGTGATAGGTGAATTGGCAGTTTGGTGAGTAAGTAGGTAGTTTGGGTTGTAGGCAGAGTTATTTTGGGGGCTAGTCAGATGTGATCAAGAGAGGCGGTAGCTACATGATTAGAGGAGTAGGATGGTAGGGAGGGCTAATTGTGTTGTAGGGGAGGTGGGTCAGGGAATTGAGAGGGTAGATGAGGGATTGGGGAATAGTCAGGTGGTCAGGCAGGTAGCTGGTGGTCAGAAGGGGTGGTTGGGGGTGGTCAGAGGGTTAGTTGGAATGTTAGAGAGTAATTAGGGTTTTGAGAAGGTAGTCAGGATCTGGCGTGGAGAGTGAGGGAATCAATGTGAGTGAATGTGGTGGTGAGAGTGTATGGTAACACTAATATTAGAAATTAAAAAAGGCATGATTCTGGAATGACTATTCACAGTAGTGTGTCAAAACTGTCCAAAGACTGTATCTTGAGGAGATTCATGGACTTCCCAGAGCACAGGCATATTGGTCAGCAGAAATTCAGATCTCCTGAGTAATTTCCAAGGAGGTCAGCCTGTCAGGTCTCAATGCTCATCTGAGATTGTATGTCCGGTCTCTGGCAATCTAACGACTGGAAGATTTGGTCTTATTTATCATTATCCATTAAATTATGCCCATGTATGTTGTGATCTCAGTTATGAAAGTACTGGACAAGTTGGATATTTGTTGGGATCTGGTTTGATAGATGATGATCATTTAGAAAATATAATGCATGGAAGAGTTATGGGCAAGAAATTGTGGAAGGACTGAAGGATTAAATTGAAACATCAGAGCATCATTACTATACAAACTTAAACAAAAACTGGCTCTGGTCATAAATATTGCATCAAGAAGAAATAATGAACAAGTAAAGAAATAATGATAGTTCATCTTAACACACCAATTATATATTATAACAACAAGAATTAAATCGGGGACAATTCACACTCTTTAACATTAGGAACAGGATTTGCATTGTGTTGTAACACATCTGTTTATTGTAGGTTACAGTTTACAGAGAGATATTGATAGATTAAGTAAGTGGACCAAAAATTAGCAAATGGGATATAATGTGGGAAGATGTGAAATTGTTCAATTTGGAACAGAGAACAAAAGAACAGAACATTATTTAAATGGATCAAACTACAGAAAGCCACATCACAAGGGGGCTTGGGGGCACTTGTGCACAAAACACAGAAAACTATCACACAGGTGCAGCAGATAATCAGGAAAGCGAGTGGGATGTTGGCACTTATTTCAAGTGGATTAGATTCTCAGAGTAGGAAGTCTTACTGCAACTGGACAAGGTGCTGGTGAGACCACATCTGGAGTGCTGTGAGCAGATTTGGTTCTCTTTTTTAAGAAAAAAATATAATTTCATTAGAGGCAGTTCAGAGAAGTTTCACAAGGATGATTACCGATATGCAGGGATTGTCTCATTACCAAAGGCTAAAAAGGTTAGGAGTCTACTCATTGGAAATTTAGAAGAATGAGATGTGATCTCATTGAAACTTACAGAATTCTTAAAGGGCTTGACAGGGTAAATACTGAGAGGATATTTCCCCTCATGGGAGAGTCTACGACCAGGGAACAACGTCTCAGAATTAAGGGGTGCCAATTTAATACTGAAATGAGGAGGAATTTCTTCTCTCAAAAGATTGAAAGTCTTTGGAACTCCTTGCCACAGAGAGCTGTGTGGGGGTTAGAGTCCTTGTGTATACTTGAGACTGAAATGAATCAATTCTTGTTAAGTCAAGGGCTATTGGGAAAGGGGAGGAACATAGAAGCATGTTGGATCAGATATGATCTTACAGAATGGTGGAGTAGGCTTGAGAAGTCTGTTTCTTATGGTCTTATGTCTTACTAAGGGTTAAATTGTAACATTTTGGATTCAGTTTAAGATATATCAGAGTTTGATTACTTCCAGTTTGTTTTATTAAGCCTACATACAGCTACAAACAGCACCGCACTTTTGATCCAGCTAGCGAACATCAGCGTGCTTAAAATTTTGACTCAGCTAAAGGATTTTAAAAGCAAGAAAGTCCTCGGGGTGCTATAGAGTTAGTACCTTGAAGATGGAAAGTTTTAAAAAGTCAGTAACAGGGAAGACTGAAGCTGAATGCTGCCTAAAGCATGGAATGCTGTGTTTAACCAAAGGACTCTGTTCTGTTTTTCGAAGAGGGGTCTAATGGTAGTAATCACCAGCATAGCCTCTACAGAAGGTGCAGGGTGGGCATCATTAAGGTACAATTCTGCAGTTAAGGAGGGTACAGAGGACAGCTGAAGGTGAAATTCAATGTGGTGGGTGTCCACATGAGGGAAGGCTGGAAATGAGCTGTTGGGGTAGTGCAAGGTAAGAGGGGATGTATGGAGGATACCTCGTGACCAGACTGATGGTGCCCATCTCGAGTCGTGTTTCTTCCTTTACTTGCTGTTCTCTACATGGAAAATGCTGCTAGAAAATGGTTGATGTCATGCTCAGGATGGGTGGAGTTGGTGCCAGTTTGATGGGCTAAAGTGCTGCATTAACCTTGCTGAATGATAGGACATTGAGGGAATAAATATGTGAAGCAGCTGTTTGCAAACCTCAACTACACTTAATCTGTAATAACTTCATTGGCCATTTGCTGTGCAGCGTGAGGTACTTATAGATTAAATGCTGGCCGAAAGCAATTTGCATCCTGCCATTGGTGCTAGCATGTCAATCACAACATTGAAACTGACATTTCAGTGATAGTGAAGTTAATAGCAATGTCTTAAAATGAGGTCAATGCTGGCCAAAGGCAAAATATTATTCATGCAACAATTTTTTCATTTCCTGTCATGCAAGTTTGCAATGCTCTGTACTGAATGCAATGAGAATTCAAATTATTGGTGTGGCCCTGGAATAGGAGGGGGATCAGAGTGCAGCGGACTCTCCCTTTTGATGTAATGTATTGCTCACTCATTCGACAAAGCGTCTTCTCCGAGTTGGTGCACTTGCTGAGGCTAACTCTGAATAAGTGATAGAGACACAATCCT
Source organism: Rhincodon typus (assembly GCF_021869965.1). NCBI lineage: Eukaryota > Metazoa > Chordata > Chondrichthyes > Orectolobiformes > Rhincodontidae > Rhincodon > Rhincodon typus. Next base: position 108,275,678 of record NC_063335.1, on the reverse strand, counting down.
CATTATCAGGGAACAACATGTTTCAATGTGACGAAGAGTCATCTGGAGGGAATGCCATCATTGGCTGTTCTGAGATTTAAGAACTTGTTGCATGCCTTGTGTTCCCAGCAGAAGCCATTTCCACTGTGAGTTCTGTTCCTAGCCACTGTGAGATGTTGGTCATTATGGCTGCCTTGCTATGAAGATGAGGAGGATGAGGACCAATGGCCAGCTCAGGAGCAGCAGCAGGTCACCATGGAGACCAAGGAGCACCCAGGTCAGGAAGAGGTCACAGTCACAGGGTCTGACAGGATGCATCAGGGCTGTAGGAGGCCCAGACTATTTCACCCTGACACCATTTGCTGGGAATGGGTGAGGTGCACTGCTAAGACAGGCTCCCTCTGTGCTAGGACACTGTGAGGGAACTGTGCTAGATATTGGATCAGGACCTGAGGATAAGCAGGAGAGCATCCGCCCCCAGTGACTATGAAGGCCACTGAACTTCAATGTGACTGTCTTCATCCAGGGAGTGATAGGTGACCTGTGTGGGATCTCTCAGTTGTGCACCCACAAATATATTAGCACAGTGACCAATGCCATCCGTGCGAGATCACACCAGTTCATTTTGATTCCTCCATGGTGAGGTCAGTGCTGCAGCCCGGGCACTAGGATTTGGAAACATTGTTGTGTTCCCCTAGGGGCAGGATGCCATTGACTGTACCCAAATAGCACTGAGAGGGCTATATCTCAACACTGCAGAATTCTTCAACAGGAAAGGGTTCCATTCCAATAATGTTCAGGTGATCTGTGATCACTGTTACCACTTCCTGGAGGTGCGTGCCTGCTACCCTGGCAGCTGCCAACGCTCTGACATCCTGGAGCACTCCTATGCATTTTGTGCACTTAATAGTTGGAAGTTGAATGTCCACGTGGAACCAGTGAGAATAAGATAGTTGATCTCTGTGAACATAGCCACTCATAACTGAGAGTGGATCAGTCTTGGGGGGCATTTACTGTTTACAATCTGGCTTCTGAAAAGCTAAGACCTGAGGCGGGGTGATAGAATGGGCATGTTGTCAAACTGCTATGCCCAGCTGCACTTGCTAGTATTCTTCCTGTCAGATTGACTGCTGATCTATAGATGAACTGGCCTCTGGTGTTACTGGAGCTTCATTAATCAATAGCTTGTTCTTATTCGGCTAAGGTGATTGGTTCAGGCTTCCGAGGAAGAGATGATATTGAAGTTGAAGATTTGTATTGAGTCTGAGCATGTGTAAGCAATGGAAAACCTGGCACAATGGTCTGGGTCATAGGGGGATACATTCCAAAATGTAATTGGAGCTACCACTTGCATCAGCATTGGCAGCATATTTGCTATGTTAACTTGAGAATGCACATATGCTAGCTGTGGAATCCTTCACACTGGCCCTGATTTGTTGGAAGCCTAGGCACGTCCCAAATGACTTCAAGTTCTCATTCCAAAAATATCTCTCTTTATTGCTTCCCTTTGAGCATGACTGCAAGATGACCCTACAATTGGGTAAATGGCTGCTTGTCTACCTGTACCACCGCTTTGATTCTGTTTGGTATCTGCCAAAGTGTTCAGATGTTTACTGAACGTTTCTATAGTCTCTGAAATTGCAATTAACAGTCTCAGATGTGTTCAAAAGCTGAGTTACAAGATAACCAATGCCAAAGCTAAACTGTTCTGTACTTGAAAACATGGTTTATGTGGATGAGTGAATAAAGCACTCTCAAAAAAAGAGAATTTTTATGTAGCTGTAACCCTGTGTCTATGCCCATGAATTGTACATGTATCTGTATGAATCCACATTGTGAAAAATCCTTATTAAATGTACTGTTAGACAGCATGTAATATCAAATGCCTAAAAGTAAATATTTCGTGAAGCCTATCATTGTGAAAATAATAGATTCAGGTATTTCAGTGATGTTGAGCTGTGCAAGTTGGTGCGAAATATCAAAGACTTTCAAGTGGAAGATACATGCAGTACAATTTGACTTTCTTTGTTTCTTAAACTATTTGTGCAAAAGGGACGAAGGACAGAATCTTATTCAGGCCTGAACAACGTGGACTGTCGTGAGATTTGTGCCAGAAACATGTGAAAAATCTGGCAAGACATGACGGCGACTGGCTTCGTCTCTGATGCATCTGCTGGGTCAATGATGCAAGTTTCTCACTAGGCAGCAATGAGTTGCCATTTCAGTAAGATTATAACTTGTTAAAAGCTTCATTGATGCCATAACTCACCCTATTAACCTGAAGCTTCCAAATGTGCCAAATAGTCAGACATCATGAATTCTCGACCTGGAGATCAGAGCAGTCCCTGGTAACTTCAGTTCGCTTGTGGTTGTAAGGGACCTCCATGTTGCTCAGCACTGAGCAGCATCACAGGTCATGATCCATAGACACAAGCCACATGTACCCCCTCATCCACAGGCATTGGTATCCAATACTTGCAAATCCCTCTTCTCACTTCCCTGATCCACTTGCAAAATGCTTCAGAAGCACAGGCCTGCATTGTGGGCTGCAGTGGCAAGTAGAATTGAAAGTCTGTGGTGAGGACATTTTGAGCTCAGGGACAGGCTCACAGATTAGGCCAGGCTGTAGTTCAGGGTTGCTCACTTGCTCTCTTAGCTCTCACATACTTAGAGCCTGACTGTGTGTGCTCACACCATCCATGGCTTGCCTTGGTATGCCATGCCTTGCCAGCCTTGCCACGTTGTACCACATTGGTGCTTCATCCAGAGCCATAGGCTATCAGTGCTACCATATTGATATGCTCTTTTAGGCTGCTTGTAATGCCTCTGTCTTGATGTGTGGCATACCAGGCAATAAATTCACTAAGAGGTGAAAGCCAAGGGAGGGCAAGTATCTCATCCTATCCTAGGCCTTGACATTGGCCACCTGAATGGCAGGGGTTTGCAGCCAATTAAAGTCTGGCAGCATCTATTTCCTAAAGCCCACCAGTCAAGGTATATTCCTCAGCTTAGCCAGCAGCAGAAAGGTAAGTGCTTTTTTACCTACTTATCAAGGGGAGGATATTACAGGAAGATGAGAGGGATGGCTTTGATGGTCAGATGTAGGAGAAGGGTGTGGATTTCAAAAGCCACCTCTTTCCCCCATTCTGTGACTCTACTTGTCCATGTTGGAGCATCTGGCTCACCAACCCGACAGGCAGGTCACTGTGGTTTCCCTGTCAGGAAATTAGACCCCTTTCTCACTGCAGGATTGGCAGTTGTGCAGTAAGGTAGTGAGTGGAGGCCATTAAGTAGCCTTAATTGATGCTTTAAAGGTGTTAATTGCTGGCAAATCGAGAAAGTTCCCAATTGACCTTATTGCCCAGTGCTCAAATGCTGAGGTGGTGAGAATGGGATGAGTTTCTCTCCAGGGTCAACTTGCTCCAATATTTCTCATTCTCACCACCACTACTCATCTAGGAAGGAAAAAAAATCATGCTCAGAAACAAGAGGAAAAACCTGGAAATGTTGGTAGTAGTTTGAACTCGGGCATCATTTCAAGGAATATGAGACTGTTTTGGATCAGTACCATCATTCCCAAAAATTTCTTTTCCTTTTTTCTGTTTTTCCTTCTAAACAATATAACTAGCAAATGGTTCTACATAGTTCTTTTTTGGTCAGTTATTTAGAGTTAGATTATTCACAAATCATGACTAGGCACTAATTTTGTGATACGACTAATTCTCAGTAGGATATACAAAATTGGACCAGGTTAGAAATCTTACGTATGTGAAGATATTTTTAACTGAAATTTTTAGCAAATTCAATCTGTTCTAAAGTGCCAGTGCATGGAGGAAATGTGCTTGAACTTGAGGAAAAGATTTACTTCACATATCTAATCTAATAATGAGTGCAATTTGTACCTGGACCATCAATTATATCCAGACCTTTACCATACAGGTCACGAACTTATGTTAATATTATTTTTCTCATATTAGTTTAGAGTTATCAGTTAGGGTTTCACATCTTATAAGTTGCCAAAGAATAACTCCACTAATTGGAGTGCCAGTGGCCCGCAGATTGTTAAATAAACCAAACTACCCTTCACAAAGGCTGTCAGAATTTTCTCATGAACCAGAAAACTGATATCACCAGTGTTCGGTTTCAGACCGCTGAATAAATGAGGCTTCATTCACAACTTTTACATCTTTTCCAGATGCCCAGGCAATGCAAACAAAATGCCCAAAGTGGAACTGAGCTGCTTGCTGGAGAATTGTCCAAAATGAAAATAGCTTGGAAGAGGAAGCAGCCAGACATACTTTCTAAGTATACGTCTGGCAGGTATACAGTGATCTAAAGAGAGAGTATTTTTATAAATATATCTAGTGCATACATTATGTAGCTGTCTCAATGTGTAGCTGGCTCTTCAGGTCCCTTGAGTGCCTCAGAATGTTATGCAAAGTTTTGTAATATCACAGTCAATTCCACAAAGTGTTAGTTACAGATTCGTTTTGACTATTCATTGGCATGGGATCGTTTCTACCTTTTTTCCCCTTCTTATGGTGTTAGATGTTATATTATAACATAGAGCTACACAGGAACTGGCCCTTCGGCCTACCATATCGGCACTGGCCATGATGCTATTCTAAACTATTCTCATATGGCCTATATCCTTTTATTCCCTGCCTGTTCATGTGTCTGCCTAAATGCCTCTTAAATGTTTCTATTGTGTCACCTGGCAGTGCATTCCAGGCACCTACAACCATCTGTTTCAAACTTGCCTCGCACATCTCCTTTAAAATTTCCCCTCTCACCTTAAACCTACGCCCACTAGTGTTTGACATTTCTACCCTGGGAAAAAGACTCTGACTATCCTGCCTATCCATGCCTCTCATAATTTTATATACTTCTATCAGGTCGCCCCTCAGCCTCTGACACTCTAGTGTTATAAATTGGAGGTTGCTCCGCAATCTGAGAACTAAAACCAAAACACTCAAAGAGGAGCAACTCACTCTATAATCTGTAAAAAGAGTGTGAAAAGTGATGTGACCTGCCTTTCAGCAACTTCTGGTGGTTAAATAAAATAAATCCCTGACACTTACATTACAATCAACAAGTAACAATTTATTTATCTAACTCTAACAGCGAACAAATTAACTAAAGAATTAACAAACTGAATAGGCTGATTAGCTCAGTTGGTTAGAGCGTAGTGCTAATAATAGCAAGGTCATAGGTTTGATCCCTGTATGGGCCAACCTCTTGGGGCAGCATGGTGGCTCTGCAGTTAGCATTGCTTACTCACAGTGCCCGAGACCCGAGTTCAATTCCAGCCTTGGGTGACTGTCTGTGTGGAGTTTGCACATTCTGTCTGTGTCTGCGTGGGTTTTCCTCCAGGTGCTCTGGTTTCCTCCCACAGTCCAAAGATGTGCAGGTTAGGTGGATTGGCCGTGCTAAATTGCCCATAGTGTCCAGGGACGTGTAGGTTAGGTGGATTAGCCATGGAAAATGCAGGGTTACAGGGAATAGGGTAAAGGGGTGAGTCTGGCTGTGATGCTTTTCAGAGTGTTGGTGTGGACTTGTTAGGCTAAATGGCCTGTTTCCACACTGGAGGGATTATATGATTCTAAATCCCTTCTAACTACTAACTATTCTCAAATAAAGAAAGATTCTAATTGTATGCTGTTTCAATAAATACAAGTCCCACTTATAGAACATAGAACGATACAGCACAGTACAGGCCCTTCGGACCACGATGTTGTGCCGAATTTTTACCCTAAACCTAAGGTCTATCTAACCTCCATCCCTATCTTATACTATCATCCATATGCCTATCTAATTGCCGCTTAAGTGCCCCTAACGAGGCTGACTACACTTACCCTCTCCGGCAATGCATTCCACGCACCTACCACTCTCTGATTAAAGAACCTACCTCTGACGTCTCCCCTATATCTACCTCCACTCACTTTAAAACTATGCCCCCTCGTAATAGTTACCTCCACCCTAGGAAAAAGTCTCTGGCTGTCCACTCTATCTATACCTCTGATCATTTTGTACACCTCTATCAAGTCACCTCTCATCCTTCGTCATTCTAAATAAAAAAAATAGAATTTAGTCTGTTGAAATTATAGCCATGTTACGTATCTTCCAGAATGCTCTGTGCCTTCTCCGTTGAATGTTCTGTTGGGAACACCTTCTCTGCTGATTCTTCTGTCAGGAACATTAACTAATTGTGCCATAGGTACCTTTGCTCTTTCAATGGTGCTTTCTCTAAGACTTGGAGGAGACTGTGAGAGCCAGCGATTGTCTCTTGAGTGCTGAGAGCTGTTAACTCTGGCAGATGGCAGTTAGCTCTCCTGTCTTTGTCCAACTGCCCTCTTTATTCACCCTTGATGGCCTATCAATTTCTTACACACGGATTGGTCCTATGTTGCCAAAACCATCAGGTTTAATTTTAATTGGTTTTGGTATCTAAGTGTCTGGTTCAAATTGTTTGGCTAAATTCAAAACTTGTTGTCTTGGTAAAAACTGCTGCTTGGCCTATTAATGTCCTAGGGGTTATCATTGACCAGAAACTCAACTGGACTCACCACATAAACACAGTGGCTACAAGAGCAGGTCAGAAGCTAGGAATACTGCAGCGAGTAATTCACCTCCTGACTCTTCAAAGCCTATCCACCATCTACAAGGCACAACTCAGGAGTGTGATGGAATACTCCCCACTTGCCTGGATGAATGCAATCCCAACAACTTTCAAGAAGCTTGACACCATCTAGGACAAAGAAGCCCGCTTGATTGACATTAGATCCACAAGCATCTGCTCCCTCCACCACCGACACTCAGCAGTTAGTAGTGTGTACTGTCTACGAGATGCGTTGCAGAAATTCATCAAAGATCATCAAGCAGCACCTTCCAAACCTGTGACCACCTCTATTTAGAAGGGCAAGGGCAGCAGACATTTGGGAACACCACCAACTCCAAGTTCCCCTCCAATCCACTCACCATCCTAACTTGGAAATATATTGCTGTTCCTTCACTGTTGCTGAGTCAAAATCCTGGAAATCTCTCCCTAATAGCATTGTGGGTCAACGCACAGCAGGAGGAATGCAGCAGTTGAAGAAGGCAGCTCAGCACCACCTTCTTAAGGGCAACTAGGCATGGGCAAGAGATGCTGGCCAGCCAGCTATGCCCACATCCCATATAGAATAAAAAAAGGAGACTGAATTGGTGTTCCCCTGTGTAAGATAAGGCTAAAATGTCCAATCAAGACTGGGGAGGTAATAGCAGGAGTGATGGAAAAATGGGCTATTCCAGGAATATAGTTCGTTCTTGGAAACAATATAGTTGGATCAAGGATGGAAGTGATGCCCGTTTTAGTGGAGAAGCCAAAAGAAAATCCGGGAACCTGATGAGTTAAAAGCAAAATACCCTAAAAATTTTTCGGACTGTGTGGTGACAAGATCCCACAGCCATAAGTTAAAACAAGAAGGGAAAACTAAAGAGAAAGATAAAGGAGTTGAGGTCCAATTATCTGATGCTGTGTTTGATAAGATGGTAAAGGAAAAGCCTAAGCAGGTAGAGGATCAGGCAGAGGTGTTTAGTTCTGAAAGATTAATGGAGTTACTGCAAAAAGATGAGACAATAAAAGATTTATATCATAAAGCCTACTCAGAAAAGGAATCAGAATGTATTCCAGAATGCTATTACATTAAGGATAAAATCTTAAAGTGGAAGTGGAGACCTTGGCAGGTTAGTGCAGAGGAGAAATGGGCCAAAGTTCACCAGATTGTGTTACCGGTAGCATACAGACAGGAAGTATTGCGGGTAGCACACAAATTACCTGCAGGAGGTCATCTAGGAATGAGGAAGAATCAGGCTAAGATACAAAAGATATTGGCCTGGGTGACAAAAAGATGTGATTGAATTTTGATGTACCTGTCATACGTGTCAGATGGTAGGAATGCCAAAGGTAGTAATAAAACCAGCGCCTTTGATGCCAATTCCCACATTTGAAGAACCTTTCACATGGGTTTTAATCAATTGTGTAGGTCCCCATCCTCAAACCAAAAGAGAGCCAGTATTTGCTAACCATAATGGATGTGTCTACCAGGTTTCCAGAGGCAATTTCATTATGGGATGTCAAGGCAAAAAAGGTTGTGGAAGAGTCGCTTGCTTTCTTTACCCGTTATGGACTACCCAGGGAGATTCAGTCACCCCAAGGGTTCAATTTTACTGCCAAATTATTTAAGGAGGTCATTGGATAGTTCAGGCTTTAAACACTTTAAATTAAGTGCGTACTATCCTGGATCCCAGAGAGCTTTGGAAAGGTGGCATCAGCCCCTAAAGACAATGCTGATGGCTTATTGCCAAGATTAGCCAAATGACTAGGATAAAGGTATCCCATTTATGTTATTTGCTATTAGAGATGCTCCAAATCAATTGACTCAGTTTACTGCATTTGAAATGACATTCAGACACAAAATAAGAGGGCCTTTAAAATTAATTAAGGAAAAGCTGACAGGTCCAAAGTCAGAGATCTCACAGTTAGATTATGTATCTGAGGTGAGGGAAATATTAAACAGAGTAGGTGAATTAGCTAGACGACATTTGAAGGTAGCACAGCACTTAATGAAGCAAGAAGCAGATAAGAAATCTAAAATTCGTATATTCGCCCATGGGGATAAAGTATTGGTGCTGTTACCAGTGGTAGGAGATCCCTTCAAAGCAAGGATTAGTGGTCCCTATCAGATTGAGAAGAAGTTAAGTCAGGTGAATTATCTGGTAAAGATGCCAGATAGGAAAAAAATTGTAAGGTTTGTCATGTGAACATGCTGAAATCTTACTATGACACGGAAAGGGAACCGGAGAAACAGATATTATTTACTGCCACTCAGAGTCAGGAATCAAATCCAGACAATTTGTATTTCGAGGTGCCTCAGAATGAATTGAATAATGAGCAAGTCCTTAAGGAATGAGATTGTAGTGAGCTGTTTGTCCCAGGAACAGTGAACTGAATTGAAAGACTTGTTACAATTCTATGAGGATCTATGTAGAAATAGAATGGGGAGGACTAATGCCACAGTACATGAGGTTGATGTAGGGAATGCTGTTCCAATAAAACAACACATAGGCTTAATCCTGTCAAAGCAGCGCAGGTTCAGAAGCAAGTGGAAGCGATGCTCCAAGAAGACATCATAGAACTGAATCAAAGCGAGTAGAGTTCACTGCTTGAGTTGGTTCCCAAACCTGATGGTACTTAATGATTCTACATAGACTATGGGAAGGTCAATGCGGTGACCAAATCTGACTCATAACCAAATCCAAAGCTGGAGGACTGTGTAGAAAACATAGGACAAGCCACTTACAAGACAAAGTTGGACTTATTTCGCGGTTACTGGCCAATACATTTGTCGAAAAGAGCAAAAGAAATTTCTGTTTTTGTAACCCCAAATGGGCTATATCAATTCAAAGTAATATCCTTTGGAATGAAAAACGCACCAGCCACTTTTCAAAGACATGTGAACAGAGTGTGGCAGGATTGACTAATTGTGCTGTCTATATAGATGACTTACTGATCTTTAGCTGTTTGTGGAAGGACCACATGGAGCATTTGGCAGAGCTCTTTGAGAGACTACAGAAGGCAAAGTTGGCCATAAACTTGGCAAAAACAGAATTTGTGAAGGCAGAACTGACATTCTTAGGACATGGTATCGGATACGGATGGATGACACCAAGGAACGTATAGACGAATGCCATCGAGGAATTTCCAAGGCCGTCCTCAACGACATAAATGCAATGATTTTTGGGATTGAACGAATTCTACAGGACATTTGTACAAAACTCTAGTAGCATGGGTGCACTGTTGACGGATTTGTTAAAAAAAGAACATGAATCTTCAGTGGACAGAACAATGCCAGGAGGCATTTGAGAATTTAAAAGCAGCATTAACCACGGCACCAGTTTTAGCCACACCAATTTTTTTTGAAATGCTTCAAAGCTGTCATTGACACAAGCGTTGTAAGTGTTACAGCTGTGTTGTTACAGGAGGATGATTGTGGAATTGAAAGGCCAATCGATTATTTTTCAGAAAAAATTCAATATCCACCAGAAAAGACTTCAACCATTGGAAAAGAGTTATTAAATTTGGTAATGCCTTACAGCATTTTAATGTTTATGTTGCAAACAATGCATCAGAGACGGTTGTGTCTACCAATCACAATCCTTTGACATTTCTGGAAAGATTTAAGGACATGACCATCAGATTATTTCATTGGAGTCTTATGTTGCAAGCATTTAATTTACTGATTGTACATGGTGCAGGTCATGAAAATATTATTGCGGATGCTTTACTGTGGGTTTAAAATAAAAATGCTTTCTAAGATAGAAATGGTAGTGTTCAATCTAATACATAAATAGGATTAGTACAAAATGTGTCACTTTAGATTAATGAGCTAATGATCAAGTAAAAATGGAGTTAATGTTTTAAAAGAGGAAAAAAAGAAGCCATCTTTTCATAAAGATAGTTCATTTTTTTACTGAAGGGAGAGATTTTGAGAAGTTGGGTAGAGTACTTGTGGATTGGGAGGCAGGAAGTTAAAATTTGGTGTTTGTAAAATGCTAGGGGGGAAGCATTGGTGGTCCCTTTAAAAGATGTCAAGCTTTTTCTTTGCTTAGAGATTAAAAAGGTGTCTGTGAGCAGCAGCTTGAAAGTTTGCAAGTACACAGAGAGCACACAAATTGAAACATTTGTATCAAATGGCTGTAACACCATTGAATGTCAAGCGGTGGTGGTTAGATTGCCTCTTATTGGTGATGGTCATAGCCTGGCATTTGTGAGGCACAAATGTCACTTGTCACTTGTCAGCCCAAACCTGGATATTGTCCAGATCTTGTTGCATTTGTACACGGACTGCTTCAGTATATTGGGAGTTACGAATGGCGCTGAACATTGTGCGATCATCGGTGAACATCCCCACTTCTGGCCTTATGATGGAGGGAAGGTCATTGATGAAGCAGCTGAATATGGTTGGGCTGAGGACACTACCCTGAGGAACTCCTGCGGAGAAGTCCTGGAGCTGAAGTGATTGACCTCCAACAACCACGACTATCTTCCTATGTGTCAGGTATGACTCCAACCACAGGAGATTTTGTCCCCAATATCCGTTGATTCCAGTATTGCTAGGGCTCCTTGATGCCACACTCAGTCAAATGCAGGCTTGATGTCAAAGGCTGTCGTTTTCAACTAACCTCTGGAATTTAGCTTTCTTGTCCATGTTTGCACCAAGGCTATAATGAGATCAGGAGCTGAGTGGCCCTGGCAGAACCCAAACTGGGCGTCACTGAGCAGGTTATTGCTGAGCAGGTGCTGCTTCATAGCACTGTTAATGACACCTTCCATCACTTTACTGATGATCGAGAGGAGACTGATGGGGCAGTAATTGGCTGGGTTGAATCTGTCCTGTTTTTTGCGTACAAGACATACTTGGGGAATTTTCCACATTACTGGGTAGATACCAGTGTTGTAACTGTACTGGAACAGCTTGGCAAGGGGAGTGGCAAGTTCTGAGCACAAGTCTTCAGTACTATTGCCAGAATGTTGTCAGGGCCCGTAGCCTTTGCAGTATCCAGTGTCTCCAACCGTTTCTTGATATCACTTGGAGTGAATTGGCTAAAGACTGATGTCTGTAATGCTGGGGTCCACTGGAGGAGGCTGAGATGGATCACCCACTCAGCACTTCTGGCTGAAGATTGCTACGAATGCTTCAGCCTTATCTTTTGCATTGATGTGCTGGGCTCTTCCATCATTGAGGGTGGGGATATTTGTGGACCCTCCTCCTCAAGTGAGTTGTTTAATTGTCCACCACCATTCACGATTGGATGTGGCAGGACTGCAGAGGTTAGATCTGATCCGTTGGCTGTGGGATTGCTTAGCTCTGTCTATCACTTGCTGCTTTTGCTGTTTGGCGTGCAAGTCGTCCTGTTTGATGGCATCACCAGGTTGATACCTCATCTTTAGGTATACCTGGTGCACTCTCCACTGCACCAGGTTTGATCCCCTCGCTTGATGGTAATGGTTGAGTGGGGGATATGCTGGGCCATAAGTTTACAGATTGTGCTGGAGTACAGTTCTGCTGCTGTTGATGGCCCACAGCACCTCATGGATGGCCAGTCTTGAGTTGCTAGATCAGTGCAAAGTCTGTTCCATTTAGCACGGTGATAATGCCACACAATGCAATGGAAGCTATTCTGAATGTGAAGGCGGGACTTCGTCTCCACAAGGACTGTGCGATGGTCACTCTTACCGATACTGTCATGGACAGATGCAACTGCAGCTGGCAGCTTGGTAAGGATGAGGTCAAGTATGTTTTTCCCTCTTGTTGTTTCCCTCACCACCTGCCGCAGACCCAGACTAGCAGCTATGTCCTTTAGAACCCAACCAGCTCGATCAATCGTACTGATGCTGAGCCACTCTTGGTGGTGGACATTGAAATCCCTCACCCAGAGTATATTTTGTGCCATTGCCATCCTCAGTGCTTCCTCCAAGTGTTGTTCAACATAGAGGAGTACCAATTCGTCAGCTGAGGGAGGAAGGTATGTGGTAATCACCAGGAGGTTTCCTTCCCCACGTTTAACCTGAAGCCATGAGACTTCATGGGGTCTGGAGTTAATGTTGAGGACTCCTAGAGCAACACCCTCTCAGCTGTAAACCACTGTGCTGCCACCTCTGTTTGCCTAACCAAGTCTACCTTCTAGCTTCATCTCAATCCTTTTAAATTGACTTTCCTGGTTAATTGTCAACTTCTGAAGTTTAAACTCTCTCTCTCTTTTTCTTTATGTTCATCTAGGAACCTTCTTTCCTTTTCTTTCTCTTCTGCCCTGGCTATCCTTTCTTTTTCTTCAGCTAGGAATTTTCTTTCCCTTTCTTTATCTTCTAACTCCAATAGTCTAATTTGCAATTTAATTTTTTCTAACTCCACTGCTCTTGACAGTTTCTCTGATATACGTAAATGATTGGCTAACTCCATTACAATTTCAGCTTCCTTCTTATCCCTAGTTAAACCCAATTTTTGTTTATCTACTAATACTAAAACTGTGTCCTTTTTGTCTCTTTCTAAACTTCCTTGGCAAATTTGGGAAGCATCTTTGACCTCCAAAACCTCTTTAGCAATGTTAAGAGCCATTTGCCCAGTTTTGATTTAACCAACAACAAGCAAATAAAATTAAACAGATTTTCCAGTTCTTACTTAAGTTTTTTTCAATGATCTAGGACACTAGTCCCCACATTGGTTTAAATCTGCTGGCACCTTTCTTATCCCACATCAGTTCAAACCTGTCCAAATCTGTCCAGATCCATGCAAAACCATTCAAATCTGTTCAAATCCCAGACAGAGCCCCTAATTTGTTATAAAGTGGAGATTGATCCCCCTCAGAGAACTAAAACTGAAACACCTCACCCTATAATCTGTAAAAGGAATGTGAAAAGTGGTGTGACCTGCATTTCAGCAACTTCTGGTGGTTAAATAAAATAAATCCCTGACACTCACTTTATAATCAATGAATAAAAGTTTATTTATCTAATTCCAACAGTGAACAAATTGACTAAACTATTAACAAACCAAATAAATCCCTTCTAACCACTAACTATTCCCAAGTAAAACAAGATTCTAATGGTATGCTGTTCCAATAAATATAAGTCCCACTTATATAAAATAAAAGAAGACTTAAAATTTAGTTTCTCGAAATTACAGCCAGGTTATGTGTCTTCCGGAATGTTCTGTGCCTTCTCCATCACATATTCTGTCAGGAACACCTTCTCCATCAATTCTTCTGTCAGGAATATCAATTAGTTGTGCCATAGGTACCTTTGTTCTTTAGATGGTGCTTTTTCTAAGACTAAGAGAAGAATGTGAGAGCCAGCGATTCTCTCTTGAGAGCTGAGAGCTGTTAACTCTGGCAGAAGGCAATTAGCTCTCCTGTTTTTGTCCAACTGCCACCATTTTTTATACCATTGATGACCTATCAGTTTCTTACACTAGGATTGGTCCTATCTTTAATTTGTCCAATCTTTGTGCATATGAAAATCATCCATGATCACCGATATTCCCTTATCACATGCGTCTCTAATTTCCTGTTTAATGCCATTCTCAACACCACCACTGCAGTTTGGGGGTCTATATATGACACCTACTAATGTTTTTTGCCCCTTGGTATTTCTCAACTCTACCCATACAGACTCCACATTGTCAGAGCTGATATTCTTTCTCACTGTTGTGTTAATTTCCTCTTTAACCAGCAATGCCACTCCGCCACCTTTTCCTTTTTTGCCTGTTCTTCCTAAATACTGAATACTCTGCAACATTCAGTTCCCATCCCTGGTCACCCTGCAGCCATGTCTGCATAATCCCAATTATATTGTACCCATTTACATCTATGTGTGTGATTAGTTCATCCATTTTATTGCAGATTCTTAGTGCATTAAGGCATAAAGCCTTTAAGCTTGTCCTTTTAACAGTGTTTGTCTCCTCCTTATTTTTCTCAATAGCCCTGTTTGAATCTTGTTCTTGGTTTCTCAGCCTATCACTTTTCTTATTCCCTTTTCTAGCTTTTGTTTTGTCCTTGCTGCCTTCTCCTCTGACTCTTTACATAGGTTCCCATCCCCCGGCATATTAGTTTAAACCCTCCCCAGCTGCTCTAGCAAACACTCCCCCTAGGACATCAGTCCTAGTCCTGCCCAGGTGTAACCTGTCCAATTTCCACAGGCCCCACCTCCCCCAGAACTGGTCCCAATGCCCCAGGAATCTGAAACCCTCCGCTGACACCATCATTGCAGCCACGTATTCATCTAATATGATCGGCCCGAAACGTCAGCCTTCCTGCTCCTCTGATGCTGCTTGGCCTGCTGTGTTCATCCAGCTCTACACCTTGTTATCTCAGATTCTTCAGCATCTGCAGTTCCTACTATCTCATCTAATATATCCTGTCATTTTTCCTCTAACTAGCACATGGCATCAGTAGAAATCCTAAGATCACTAACTTCGAGGTCTGATTTCTTAACTTTCTTCCTAGCTCCCTGTATTCTGCCTTTAGGACCTTATCCCTGTTTTTTAAACCTACGTAATTTGTACTGATGTGTACCATGATCACCGGCTGTTCACCTTCCCCCTTCAGAATGTCCTGTACTTGACCCTAGCACCAGGGAGACAACATACCACTCTGGAGTCTCATTTGCGGCCACAGAAAAGACCATCTATTCTCCTTACAGTTAAGTCCCCATAACTATTGCCCTAGCACACTTTTTACCCCTCCCCTCTGCAGCAGAGCAAACCATGGTGCAACAAGATTGGCTGCTGCTGCTTCCCCTGAGAGGTCATTCCCCTTAACAGTATCCAAAACGGTATATCTGTTTGGCAGGGGAAAGGCCACTGTAGATTCCTGCACTACCTGCCTATCTCTCTTGCTCTGTCTGATGGTCACCCATTCCCTTCCTGCCTGCAGAGTCTGAGCCCTTGGTCTGACCACCTCCCTTTATAAGTGCTGGTTGTGACTGTGCCAATGCAAATCTTTGCCCCAACCACCAATCAGCGTAGTTGCTGCCTCTGCTGCTTAAGATCTTCACTGCTCCCTTTTAGATTTCAGTTTCCTTATCCTTACATATACTTCCTTTTCTTTTTGACTAAACTTTCAATATCACTTGTCGTCCAGGATTCCCGAATCTGACCATCCTTATCTTTTATCTTCACAGGAACATGCCGATCCTAAACTCTGGTCAACTGGCTTTTAAAGGATCCCCGTGAATTTACTCATCAAACAGCTGCCCCCAATCCAATGTTTTTCCTGCTCCTACCTAATAGTTATGTAAAGAGACATCTCCCAGTTTAGCACTTTTATCCAAGGACCAGTCTTATCCTTTTCCATAACGATCTTAAACCTTATGAAATTATGATCACTGTTCCCAAAAAGTTCCCCCACTGAAATTACAATCACTTAGCCAGGCTCATTCCCCAGTTTATGGTCTAGTATGGCCTAGTTGGACTATCTATATATTATTTCAAGAAACCCTCCCGAATGCACCTAACAAATTCTGCCCCATACAAGCCTCTGGCACTAAGGAAGTCCCAGTCAATATTGGGGAAAATAAAATCACCCACTAACTCAACCCTGTTGTTTTTAGATCTTTCCATGATCTGCTTACATATGGTTCCCCTAGCTCCTGCTGGTTATTGGGACGCCTGCCCCATCATAGTGATTGCACCTTTCTTATTCTTGAATTCTACCCATATGGCTAGAGTCTCATTTGCAGCCACAGAAACGCCTGTCTTTGTCCTTAACTATAGAGTCCCTTATTACTCCTGCTTGCCTAAACTTCAATCCTCCCTGCTGTAAAACAGAGCCAATTGTCGTGCCATTGGTCTGGCTGCTGCAGTTGCTTTCCTCTGAGAGGCCATCATCCTGAACAGTATCCAAACAGTATATGGGGAGTAAGCCACAGGGAAATAGACCACTTATGCACTACTTGTCTGCCCCTTCTGGTGGTCACCCTCTCACTGGTTGAACATTTGGTGTGACCACATTCCTGAAATTCCAATCTATAAAATTTTTTGCCTCCTGTATGCTCCTGTGCCAACAAAGCGTCCTCAGTAGGTTTTCTTTCTCTGTCCCTCCCAATACACCTCAGTTTACTTCCTGGCTTTGCCCCTTGGCTGGAGGGAGCCTGTTCGGTAATGGGTTCCATTGGCCTGGAGGTTTGGTTACGTGACTCTGGAGGCAGTGTTTCTGGATAGCACTGAACAGTTTGAGGGTCTTCTTGCCAGATACCTGGAGATGGAGGGCCTGACTACCTCTTGAGTGTTCTGAGTGGAAACTTCTGAGAGACCTGTGTGTATTTCCTCCATCTGGTGCCTCATCACACTGCCCTGTCTCCTTGTGAGTACGTGGCAGGTTCCTCACCACCCTCTCCCCACCCACCTCCCCCATCCTGTTGCCATGCCTTTGGTCCTTTGAGCCAATCTGCCAATGGAGGCAGAAGAAATGCTGCAGCTTCTGGGCAATTAGGCCGTTGTCTCATAGCTGATCATATTGAATATTACTTTGTTTTTTTATTCAGAGGTCTCAAATTGTTTTGTTCTGCAGTTGCTTGAAGCATTTCCAACATTAACCATTGAACTGAATGGAAATAGTTTCAGTAGACATTTATACGAGCTCTTTAACAAGTACGCAATGTGCTGCAAGGGATGGCTGGGGCTTTTATTTTGCAAATACATGCACACTATACAACGCTAATTAACCTTTCCTGACACAAAATCTGAACTTTATGTCATTTAACCTTATAACCACTGAGTTCTTAGAAGTCTTTTAGATGACGCAATGCTTTATTATTAAGAACACACTTTGAACTAATCGATTCTTGTTGCCTGGGCTCAAACATCAACCTATGACTTGCATTTAGTGGACAGGAATGTGTGGGTCATTAAGATGCATCAACTAATGAATATTTGCTCAGTAACATTCAGTCCCTTGAATGTGCACAAGTAAATAATATTAGTGGTGTGTTAATCTTTAAATTTACTTGACCGAATAATAACATCTTTCAATGCTAAAACTAATTGGGAATTCAACTTCATTGGTGCAACAAAAGACCCAATTGTAGTTCACATTTTAACTCTATGTAAGTGAATGAGTTTTGAATGAGTTAGAACGTCATCCAAAATTTCTCTCCAACTATTCCATATTCTCTTCTGAAATCACGAAACATTTCAATTTTGTTCTAAGATGAAATGTGGTACTTATTGTATCAGAGATAGTAGGAACTGCAGATGCTGGAGAATCTGAGATAACAAGGTGTAGAGCTGGATGAACACAGCAGGCCAAGCAGCATCATAGGAGCAGGAAGTCTTGCTCCTCTGATGCTGCTTGGCCTGCTGTGTTCATCCAGTTCTACACCTTGTTATCTCTGTGGTGTTTATTGTTGTGTTGTTATTTCATTGTTTGTCAGCTTCACACCATTCAACATAGTAAAGCTTGATGGCAGCTTCATAAAAGCTGACAAACTTAAAAACCTAGACATCTCAAAAACAGTTTCTAGTAAGTAATTAAATGGAAAGAGCAGTGAGGCACGGCTATGATCTTGCTTAAAGACACAAGTGAATCAAACATTAAAAGACCATAATACATAGGAGCAGAAATTAGGCCATTCAGTCCATTGAGTCTGTTCCTCCATTCAATCATGGCTGATAAGTTTCTCAACCCCATTCTCCTGCTTTCTCCCCATAACCCTTGATCTTGACAATCAAGGACCTATCTATCTCCATCTTAACTATACTCAATGACCTGGTCCCCACAGCCTTCTGTGGCAGTGAATTACATAGACTCACCACTCTCTGGCTGAAGAAGTTTCTCCTTATCTCTGTTCTAAAAGGTCTTCCCTTAACTCTAAGGCTGTGCCCTCGGGTCCTAGTCTTTCTTACCAATGGAAACATCTTCCCAGCATCCACTCTCTCCAGGCCATTCAGTATTCTCTAAGTTTCAATTAGATCCCCCCTTATCCTTCTAAACTCCATTGAGTACAGACCCAGAGTCTTCAAACGTTCTTCATATGTTAAGCTTTTCATTCCTGGGACCATTCTCGTGAACCTCCTCTAACCCTTCTCCAGGGCCAGTACATCTTTCGTGAGATATGGGGCCCAAAACCTGACACAATACTCCAAATGTTCCCTTACCAGAGCCTCAGAAGTACATCCCTGCTTTTATATTCAAGGGCTCTCAAAATAAATGTCAAAGTTGCATTTGCCTTTCTAACTACTGACTCAACCTGCAAGTTTACCTTGTGAGAATCCTGGACTAGAAATCCCAAGTCTCTGCACTTCAGACTTCTGAATTTTGTCCCCATTTAGAAAATAGTCTATACCTCTTTTCTTCTTACCAAAGTGCATGACCACACCATTTCCAACGTTGTACTCCATCTGCCACTTCTTTGCTCACTCACCTAACCGGTCCAAATTTTTCTACAGCCTCCCCACATCCTCAATAGTACCTTACTCTCTACTTATCTTTGTATCGTCTGCAAACTTAGCCAGAATGCCTTCATCAGTTCCTTCATCTAAATTGTTAATGTATTAAGTGAAAAGTTATGGTTCCAACACTGACCCTCGTGGAACACCACTTGTCATCCTGAGAAAGACCCTTTAAACCCCACCCTCAGCTTTCCGCCTTCCATCTTCTATCCATGCTAGTACCTTGCCACTAACACCATGGGCCCTTATCTTACTCAGCAGCCTCCTTGTCAAAGGCCTTCTTGACGTCCAGGTAGATAACATCTATTGGCTCTCCTTGGTCTAACCTACTCGTTATTTCCTCAAAGAATTCTAACAAATTTGTCAGGCATGACCTCCCCTTGATGAAGCTGTGCTGACTTGGCCCTATTTTACCATGCACTTCCAAGTATTCAGAAATCTCATCCTTCACAATGGACTCTAATATCTTACACATGACTGAGGTTAGTCTAATCAGCCTGTAATTTTCAGTCTTTTGCCTTACTCCTTTTTAAACAGGGGTGTCACGTTAGCAATTTTCCAGTCCTCTGGGACTCTCCCTGACTCTAGTGAATCCTGAAAGATCACCACTAACACCTCAACTATCTCTTCAGCTACCTCTTTTACAACTCTGGGATATAATCCATCTGGTCCAGGCGATGTATCTATCTTCGGGCCATACAGTTTTTCTAGCACCTCCTCCTTGGTGATGACCACCATACTCAGCCATGCCCATTATTCTGTCGAATTTTTGGTATATTACTTTAAGTGCAGTGGTTGGAGTTAGTGGCTTGAAAGCTGAAGTTTGATACCATGCAGGTCAAAGCAACCTGCTTGATTGTCACCATATCCATAAGCATTACTCGTGTCTTCCACTGTGAAGACTGACGCAAAGTAATTATTCAGTTCCTCAGCCATTTCATTGTTCCCCACTATCTCTCCAGCATCATTTTCCAGTGGTCCAATGTCTACTTTTGCCTCTCTTTTGCCCTTTATTTATCTAAAGAAATTCTTACAGTCCTCCTTTATATTACTGGCTAGCTTATCCTCATATGTAATCTTCTCCCTCCTTATTTTTTTTTGTTGCCCTGTCTTGGTCTTTGTAAGCTTCTCAATTCTCTCGTTTCCCACTGCCGTTCACTACATTATATGCTTTCTCTTGTGCTTTTATGCTGTCTCTGACTTCCCTAGTCAGCCATGGTTGCCTCATCATCCCTGTACCATGTTCCTCGGGATGAGTTTTTGCTGTGTCTCCTGAGTTGCTCCTAGAAAATCCTGCCATTGTTGTTCCATTGTCTTTCCTGCTAGGCTCCTGTCCCAGTCAGTTTTGCCCAGCTCCTCCCTCATGCCTCTGTGGTTGCCCTTATTCAGCTGTAATACCGTTACCTCTGATTCTATACTATCCCTCTCAAATTGCAGAGTAAATTCTATCATATTATGATCACTGCCTCCTAAGGGTTCCTTCGCCTTAAGCTCCCTTATCAAGTCTGCCTCGTTGCACAACACTAAATCCAGTAATGCCTGTTCCCTAGTGGACTGCACCACAAACTGCTCCAAAAAGCCATCTCATATACATTCCACAAATTCCTTTTCTTGCAACCCACTACCAACCTGATTTTCCCAGTCCACCTGCATATTGAAACCTCCATGATCACTGTAACTTTGCCTTTCTTACACACCTTTTCTATCTCCTGGTGTATCTTGCTCCCCAGCTCCTGACTACTGTTTGGAGACCTGTACATAATTCCAATTGTAGTATTTTTTTTACCTCCGTGGTTCCTCAACTCTACCCACACAGATTCTGCACCATCTGACCCTACTTTGTTTCTTATTATTGATTTAATTTCAATTCTTGCTAATAAGGTAACCCCACTCCCTCTGCTCACCTGCCTATCTTTTCAATAAGATGTATATCCTTGGATACTCAGCTCCCAATCCTGATCCCTTTGCAGGCATGTTCATGTGACGCCTACCACATCATATCTGCCAACTTCAATCTGCACCACAAGCTCATTTACCTTCTTTCTTATACTGCGTGGATTCAGATATAACACCTTCAGTCCTGTATGAACTGTCCCACTTCTCATTGTCACTCGTTTATCCAGTGTGCTTGAAGTTTGATTCCTGACCCTTTCCAAACCCTCTGTCCTATTTGTGTGTGTGCTGGAGACTTTAATAGCCTCTCCTGAGTTCTCCTTTCCCATCATTTTTTTCATATTTTTCCACACAGTGGAAGCTACCTCTACAAATGTTAGCCTGCTGCTTTGTTCCTCACTGGGGGAAGTTTCCTTTACCCCCCACTTTCTAGTTTAAAGTCCTGTTGACCAGCCTATTTACCCTTTTCGCTAGAACATTGGTCCCAGCTCGGTTCAGGTGGAGACCGTCCCAATGGTACAGCTCCCTCCTGTTCCAATGCTGATATTTGTATAGCAGATGTTTGTTGTAAATTTTTTCCCCTAATTTCTGCAGCAAAATTATGACCATTGTGAATATGTACTCCGTTTCCATATCTAAATGTCACATTTTTAAAAAAAATTAGATGTTTTTAATTGATTTCAAGTGATATAAAAGTACTCTTTTTCTTCTCTCCCATTTCATCATTTTTCTTTATTCCCTTCTAACTTGTGCAAGCTGGTCTTCCTTTTATTCAGATGGGTACTCCTTGAATTCTCATGAACTCCCCACGTTCATGGTAAGTGATACATTTCTCTAGACAGTAGTTTATACTGGGATTATCTTCCCTCTTTCCAGTTCATCCTCCTCGCTGCTGCTCCAGGATAGGATACAGACTCCTCACTGAACCATACAACAGAAAAATAAGTCAGTCAGCCCAACATGCTCATGTTTGCTTCTTAGAATTACCTTTTTGGTCCTTTCCCCCTCGCTCTTTCTTCATGGTTATGTAAATTTCTCATTTGCAAGTATCAGCTCTTGACTTATACATTTCTGTGAAAATTGCAATACTTGAAAAATAAAGTTCCATTCACTGAAATAACACGAATATCATGTGAAAATGATGCTGAAAGCTGTAGGCTGAATGAACATATATTTTTCAGTAAATGTAAGTATATAGCATTTAGTCCAGACTTTTTGGTCATTTTTATTTTGATACCAGCAGCAACTAACATAAAATTAAAATAATAGCAAATGAAAATTAAGGCAATTGACTCCAAAAACATTGAAATGTGGATAGATTGTGAGAATACAGGTACTCATTGGATTCTTGGATGTTTTACGCAGTCCATTTTCATTGATATTAATGGGCATTTTACAGGACAAAGATAAAACATTTGGGTCATCACATCTATTCCAGTGCTATCTCCTTCATCCAGTTATACTCTATCTCCGTGTCTATGCCCTTTACCTGTCTCTTTTTATATTCTTCTTTCTCTAAGACTTATCCAATTCATTTTAATTCATGTCAATGGTCAGCCATTCCAAACCCTAACCTTCCATTCATTTGCTTCCTTCAATTGTACTTTTTAGGCGATTATGTTGTAGAACATTTATTAGTGGTCTAGAATTAAATGTTGCATCCTGTAAAAACACAACCATGTTCCAAAGGCTAAGGGATTTGTAGAGGGAAAATGAAGCAGGTCATTGCTCAGACCTTTGAGTATAAGAGTTGGCAAGTTATGTTGAGGTTGTAAAAGACATTTGTGAGGTCTCTTCTGGAGTACAGTGTTCTGTTCTGGTCACCCTGTTATAGGAAGGATATTATTAAGATGGAGAGGGTTCAGAAGAGATTTATCAGATGTTGCCAGAAATGGAGGATTTGAGGTATAAGGAGAGGTTGGATAGGCTGGGATGTATTTTACTGGAGCGTACGATGTTGAGGGATGACCTTACGGAGGTTTATGAAATCATGAGGGGTATAGATAAGGTGAATAGCAGGTGTCTTTTTCCTAGGGTGGGGGATTTCAAGGCTAAGGGACACATGTTTAAGGTGAGAGGAGAAAGATTTAAAAAAGACATGAGGGGCAATTATTTTTACACAGAAAGTAGTTTGTGTGTGGAATGAACTTCCAGAGGAAGTGATGAATGCAGGTACAGTTACAATGTTTAAAAGACATTTAGACAAGTACATGAATAAGAAATGTTTGGAGCGATATGGCTCAAGCGCAGGCAGGTGGGACTAATTTAGTTTGGGAATGTGGTTGGCATGGACTGATTGGACCGAAGGGTCTATTTCCTTGCTGTGTGATTCTATGATTCTATGACTCGTTACTAACAATTAATCTCAGTGGTCAATGCCATCAGCATAGGGAAGAGGCATCTTGCACTGTTTAAGTGCAGTGGCTGGAGTTAGTGGCTTGAAAGCTGAAGCCTGATACCATGCAGGACAAAGCAGCCTGCTTGATTGGCACCATATCCACAAGCATCCACTCCATCTACCACCAACACTCATTAGCAGCAGTGTGTACCATCAACAATATGCTGTGCAGAAATTCTCCAAGGTTCCTTGGACAATACCTTCCAAACCCACTGTCATCTAGAAGGACAAGGGCAGCAGATACATAGGAATATCACCATATGCAAGATCAGCCCCAAGCCACTCACCATCCTGACTTGGAAAAGTATTGCTGTTCGTTCAAATCCTGGAACTCCTTCCTAAAAGGTCATTCTTAATATTATTACTATACATTGTTCTATATATTTTCATTTAAATAAATATGCACACACCACTTTGAATTTTTTTCTTATTTCAATCATGGGGGGTGGGCATCACTGGCTAGACCAGCATTTGTTGCTCATCCCTTGTTTTCTAGAGGACCATTAAGAGTCAACTACATTGTTGAGGACCTGAAGTCACATGCAGGCCATCAGACCTCCTTCACTGAAGGATGTTAGTGAACCAGATGGGTTTTTATAACAATCAACAGTGATTACGTGGTCACAATAGACAGATTTTATAATCACAGAATTCTATTGAATTCAAATTTCGCTATCTGTTATGGTGGTATTCGAATGTAGAGCTGGGTTGCTAGTCAAGAGACATTGCCAATACACCACCACCTCTCTTATGTTATCTGTACGTGGAGCAGAGTTGTGGCTGTGTCTTAAATTTCATACAAGTTGCTTCTCCAACTGTAGTGTGGCTTTCAATGGCATAAGAAGTCACTCAGACCACAAACCACCAATTTGGACAGAAACGAACAGTAAATACCAAAGATATCACAGACTTAATAAGGCAGCACATATTTCATAAAATATTCCTGCATTCCACAAAAACAATATTAAGGCTTTTCAGTTAGAATTCTTTTCACTCGACAGAAATAACTTGATTTACAATGCACATTTAATGTAGTTAAATGTCCCAATTTTCTTTACGGTGTGGATTATCAGAAGGAACAGCAAAAGAGTGCATTCATTAATGAGATGAATAGTTCCAAGTTCCTTTTCATTAAACTGATTCTTAATCCACAAAATAGAGATGAAAATTTGTTGGTGCCATCTGCTTAGTGCTGACTAATCAGATAACTTAATATTGATCTAGTATTAGTCCTCTATCCTCATTTTGATCATTTGAGACTAGGCTGGCACTTTTTGGGCCTCCACACATTGCTCAGATAAGTGTCTGATGGGGCATTGAATACAGACCTCTCACACTGGGTGTATAAGATCCAATGGCACAACTTCCAAAGCGTCCTGGCCAACGTTTAATCCTCAGCTAACATCACTAAAATACTAGATTACCTGATCTTTGCTGATTGTGGGTGCCTGCTGTGCACAACCTTGATGATGCTACAATGATTTCCTACATTGCAGCACTGACTCATTTCAAAAGTACTTTGCTGATTATAACATGTTTTGGAATGACCTACAGTGACGGAAAATGAATGTAAATTCTTTCCGCCTTTGTTTATGTGACTTGCAAGAAGTATTCTTCAATCAAGTGCCACAAGTTCGACGTCCAGTTTTCAGTACCTAACACCCGAACAATGACCTGATCCAACTTTGGACATTTTTCAGTTGACCTTGTAAGACAAGATATTGGTCCCTGAAATGGAGCTTTATGATGTCTGTTTCTGAATTGTGAAACAAGCTCAATGAGGCTCAAATTCTGCCCCATAATCCATTATGAATCAGTGGTACAAAAAAGAAATAACAATCAATTTCAAGAATGGCACCCACTCCTGCTCTTAGCTAAAGGGAGTGAAAAACAATAAACAAATTTAAACAGCCTTACCCAAATGCCAACTCATATTTCAAAAACAATATGAAGTCACTGTTTCTAAACAATGGAATGTCTGAATGTCACCAGGGAGACAGAAGTCCAGAATTGAAACATAGGCTGAATATTTCGCAAACTAAAACTGTCTAACTCAATTAAGTTATCAAATAAATGTAGCCACAGTTGGCTTGTCCCTTGAACAGCAATTGTCGATAAATCTATTTTTGTGATCTCGGTGAATGATGACGCTTTACTCAGATGCCAAAGGTACTCCCTCTGACCCTTCAAAAATTCTCATTTCACATCCATCAGAAATGACTTTTGTGGCAATGGTTTAAAGTCTCATTCAAGTGAGACCACTTCCAATAATGGAGTACTCCTGCTATACTGCAAGAAACTGAGGTTGAGAGGGTGGATAGTGTCAAGTTCTTTGGAGAGATGATAACGACAACCTGTCCTGGACTTCCCACGTAGATGCAACAATCAAGAAAGCAAAACAACACCTCTTTTTCCTCAGGTGGCTCTGGAAATTTGGCATGTCCATAAGGTCTCTCACCAACTTCTACAGACACACAATTGAAAGCATACTGTCTGGGTGCATAATGGCCTGATATGGCAACTGCTCTGTCCAGGACTGTAAGAAACTACAGAAGATGGTGTGCACAGCCCGGACCATCATGGGAGCCAACCTTCCATCTATGGATTCCATTTACACAGCTTGCTGCTGCGGAAAGGCTGCCAACATCATCAAAGACCCATCACACCCTGGTAATGACCTCCTACAACCTCTTCCATCAGGCAGGAGATACAGAAGCCTGAACACACACACCAGCAGGTTCAGGAACAGCTTCTTCCCTGCCGTTATTAGACTGATGAGCGGACTCTCTCAGCCTCAAATAACGCTGATTTTGCCAACGTTGATCTCGCCTAGCACATGCCCTGTGCAGTGTAACCTGTATTCCTTTGTCTAAGAGATAGTAGGAACTGCAGATGCTGGAGATTCTGAGATAACAAGGTGTAGAGCTGGATGAACACAGCAGGCCAAGCAGCATTAGAGGAGCAGGAAGGCTGACATTTCGGGCCTAGACCCTTCTTCAGCTTTCCTGCTCCTCTGATGCTGCTTGGCCTGTTGTGTTCATC
Organism: Rhincodon typus; assembly: GCF_021869965.1. Taxonomy (NCBI): domain Eukaryota; kingdom Metazoa; phylum Chordata; class Chondrichthyes; order Orectolobiformes; family Rhincodontidae; genus Rhincodon; species Rhincodon typus. The sequence continues at coordinate 108,249,380 of NC_063335.1, read as the reverse complement.
CAGCTCTACATCTTGTTACCTTTGTCTAAGTCTTTCTCATCTTACATCCTTGCTTACCATGGTCTGCCGGCACTGCTTGTAAGCAAAGCTTTACACAGTACTTCAGTACACGTAACAATAAATCAATTAATCAATCAAAACAAAAAGTGTCAGTTGAGAGTATGTGCAAATGCTGGAAATCAGAGACAAAAACAGAAATAGCTGGAAAAACTCAGCAAGTCTGGTAGCATCTGTGTAGAGAAAGCAGAATCAATGTTTTGGGTCCAGTGGTCTTTTTTCAGAATTGAACTTCAGTTTGTGCTGAAGTGGGACTTAAATTCACTATCTTCTGAGTCGCAGGCAAGGGTGTGGCCACCGATCCACTTGACTAACGATCAAAATCAAACATCTTTCTCATGAAAATTCTTTAAGCACAAATTCTGGCTCTACCAATTTTCCTTCTTTCCTTCTTTACAGCCCTAGGCCTTAGCCTCAAAGCTCACACATACATTTTATTGTGCCACCTCACCTCCACCTGGGTGACAGAGTGACAAAAACAATTGGAGCTTAGATTCTTGGCATCATTCATGGATTCTAATGAACTGTGTGCAATTTTTGACAAAAATGCCTCATTCTATGCTGTATGATTCTATGATTTTGATAATTTTTATTGATCCTATTATTACAAGTTGAGTTACAAGAAGATTTTCTCCCCTAAGGCAATATACCACTTCAATTTACATTTGATAGTATTTGCATTTTTGCGATAGGTTTAGAAACATCCACATGGGTAAACTATTTCATTAACCTAGTTAGCATTTGGTCATATGATGCAGTTATCACTAAGACAGATATGGAACTAGGCTACCTCTGGAGGTCATAAGATTACACACATGATCCCTGGGCTTAGGGACTATTTTAAAGAGAAAGGTTAAAGTGAGTACAGCTCGGCTTTACTTGGCAAAGTAGAAAGCATTAACACAAGAGTCCAAAAATCTGGAGGCCATCTATCCCAACAATACCAGTGACATTTGTTTATATAGAGCCATACGCCCAAAGACATTTCAAAATGGTGAGATGCACCTGCCAGTAATTTCTGGCAGTGGTTCTACTGTAGTATTTGGTGGCACGGAAGATCAGCCAATTTATATAATCAGGAAGAGAGCTAGTACCACAAGGAATATTTTTCAGGCACCTGCCAGACAGTAGTTAGATATTCTTCAATTTCTTGGCATGCGGAAAGGAATAATACTCACTCTCAAAACTGCCTGAATAAAACTGGGTGTCCAGGTTTATTTAAGCTTGTTGTAATACAAAAGTGCATTACTAAGGAACCATAATGATAATTAATGCTGTATTGTGAAGTTTATTTTTCTACCACTTTTTCTTTCAATTTTCCTTGTCAGTAATTAACTTTTTAGGAATCTTAGTGCTAAATACTTTTTGGAATGTCTCCACAATGTTATAATAACTGGCTGCTCCTGGAGAATTCCGATATTTAAAAATTAAAGTGGATCAATGGAAGGACTCCAGGCAGATCAGATTGAAATCATTCTGCTGGTAAACTCAAATTCACTTTCACAGACAAAGTCACACCAAATCTGCACTGGGCCTCTGAACTCTGTCTGCATCCTGAAAAATCCCTGAGGATGTGGTGAAGGCGCTGATCACCTTCTGAAAGAATGCCTTGCTTTCCAGCTGGTATGCAACCCGGGGCTGGCACCGAAACAAAAAGTGATGGATGTCAGGTGTTCTTGAAGGCTGCTTCCAGTGAGGTCCTTCAGGATTACATCCTTGACACCAACTTAGACTGAGACAAACAGGAGATATTTAAGGAATTGCAGATGATTGGCTGTGCACTTGATAGTGAGGAAGAAAGCTGCAGACTGCAGGAAGATATCGACAGCCTGGTCAGGTGGAAAGGAAAGTGTCAAAGGAATGTCAACTCTGAGAAATGTGAGGCAGTGCATTAGGAGAGGGACAACAAAGCAAGGGGATATACAAGGATAAGCATATAAGAACAGAGCGGTCCTGTAGTCTGTGTCCAGGGACACAGTGAGAGGGAAGCTGAAGAATGGTGCGATCTTCACTCCTTACCCTTCTACCCGATCTCAAGGTGTCCTTACCACCAAAATCTGGTCTGTGAACCTGCCCTGGGGAGTGGGAGGGAGGAGGATGGCATTGGATTATACCCAGTGAACTAACTGATCTCCTGTGCAATAACATTTCCATGTTGCTCTGGGTAGAATTTTCCCCTTTTGTGAAGTGTTTTGACAAATGAGAGTCATGTGCGCAGGGTCTGCCATGGCTCACAGTGATCTTTCTCATGCAATCTTCTACATCTCACTTCATCAATAATGCAATCAATCACTCCAAAATCTTAGTTGGGGACTTGTGTGGGTGGAGAGGCGGATGTGCTGACCACTGACAGAGCTGACACCACTGTACACATCCAGCCTGCAGCCAGACAGAGGCCTGAGTCAGAGATTAACAGCAATGCCCAGCAGTGTAGGAAGAAGGTCAATAGTCTCCTGCACTGTACAAGGATAAATGCTACTATCTTCTCTCTGTTTCCTCACAAGCACTGGGCCACCACTCACTCTAACTATGCCACTAAACACACATCTCAATAAGGCCCATGGACTGTAACTCTCACTATTGTATGCATCATATCCATTCGACAGCTCCCACCCATCTTATCATATCAAGCTACTAATGCTGTATTGTTTCTCTCCATTTCCTGTTCAGTTATTGGGGACACCTCACCACCTCGCTTGTTCTTGTATCACCATTAACTGTTCTTTAATCTACTCCCATCAAACTCAATCTCTCTCTCTGTCCCATTGGAGGAAAAACTGGCCCATTCTGGGCTGATATCTCAACAGCACCCAGACTGACTGACCTGTAATCCCTGCACTAGTTTCACACGACCTGTGAGACAGTCCGTGACTAACCTCCTGGACTAGAATAGGACCAAGCCAGTGACTGACTGCTATCTTGTGGTTCAACACGTAGCAGCTTGTCCAGCCCCTTGATCATCCAATCTCTCCAAGCTGCCAGTCTATTCCTCTGTGCTATAAAGCAAAGTAAACACAGAGGCTGGCACATGTAACTAAGCACTGAAGTGCCTGTGTGTTAAAGAGCAATGTGAAGCATATGGAGCCTTGCAGCCTCCAGGTAAGTGTAAAGTGAGGGAGCACTAAGAAAGCAAATCAAGAGACATAAGAAGGAGATGCCTGACTTGTGCGTGTGTGTCCCTGCATGCAAAACAGACTGACAGAAGTATGCAAGTCCATACATCTATAATATTGAAGCAGCAGAAGTAAGCCATTCAGCCAATTGAATCTGCTCTGCCATTTAAGTAAATGATGGCTGGTCCCATAATCCCCAAATCCACTTTTTAGCCTTTTCCACTAAACCCGTGATTCTTTAACTGATTAAAAATTTACCTCAGCCCTGAATATGATCCATCTTCAACAGCCCTCTCTGGCAAAGAATTGTACTGATTCCTTCTTTTAAATTCCATCGATTGCAGGCCCAACCTACTCAACCGCTCCTGATAAGACAGTGCCTTCATACTGATATCAACCTAATGAACTTTTCCTATACTGACATTGGTGTGGAGCTGGATGAACACAGCAGGCCAGGCAGCATCAGAGGAGCAGGAAAGCTGATGTTTCGGGTCAGGACCCTTCTTCAGAAATGGGGGAGGGGTAGGGGGCTGTGAAATAAATAGAGAGAGGAGGGGGGCAGTGATAGAAGGAGGATAGTGGAGCCGATAGGTGGGAGAGAAGACAGACAGGTCAAGCAGGCGGGGATGAAGCTGGTAAAGGTGAGTGTAGGTAGGAAATGGGAATCGGGGTCGGTCAGTGAGGAGGGAGGAGCGGGTAGGTGGGAGGGAATTTGGACAGGACAAGGAGGCGGGGATGGGGGGTGTGCTGGTCTTGGGATGAGGTCAGGGATGGGGAGATCTTGGAGGCAGTCCACCTTTCCTTAGATAAGGGGACCAGAGCTGTTCACAGTACTTTGGGCAATAAAAGCAAAAATACTTCGGCAAGTGGAAATCTGAAAAACAAACAGAATTCTGGAGGAATTCAGCAAGTTTAGTAGCATCTGTGGAAAGAGAAACAGCGTCAATGTTTTGAGTTGGTATGACTCTTCTTCAGGACTGTTCTGAAGAAAAGTCCTGAAGAAAAGTCATTCCAGAGTTAAGATTCCTGATTAAATCCACCATAAAAATGCTGTGGTAGGCCTTTCCAGCTATTCAGCAACACTTCCAAATATGGGTTTCACAATTTCCTTTTTCACTTTGCAAGCAGGAGCTTGTTATGAATTTTATAAAGTGGCAATAACACCAAATAATCACTTGAAAACAAGCATTTCTTATTAGTCCACCATGTTATGCTTTTCGACTGTTAATGCTAGAAATGGAAATTGTATGGCTGATTCAAACACATTGCTATGTCATCGAAATTTGCATCAAAAAGAAAATATAAAACCTTTACAGCAGATTTTTTTTTAAACAAACTGTTTGGCAAGGTTCCTTGTACAAACAATTCCTATAATAGTTTAAATTGTTTGTAATGCTTTAAATTTCACTGATGGAAAAATGCTATGAATTTAGTCCCACAAGAGGAAACAGCTGATTATTTGGAACTATGAGGGCACAACTTGCCTTGTCAAAACTTAAGCAAGCGTAGCCCAAAATTAAATGTCGTTCCTGTGATGATTGAATTGTAACAAAGTTTTGCAGCCAACAATGGTTAAATGTAAGCACTGTAGGAAGTTTCCTCTCATTCATTTTTTCATGTAAAGTTTTAATGTAACTGGCTCCATTTGTTCTGATATTTCTGTGAGCAATGTTGCCCTGGCTCCTTGTGTTCCCCATAACTTCTGCCCGCAAACAACCCATTCAACCCAACCATCACCATGTCCACTGTTATCTTTCTCCTCCCAATTGGCTCTTGGGATTGGCATTTGCTGACTTCTAACTTCTCTCATGAGGGATGTTGAAACAGTTTGCGTGTGTAGTCATTAGAGTTTAGAAGAATTAGAAGTGATATGATCATAATGAGAATATAAGAAATAGGAACAGGAGTAGACCATTCAGCCTCTCAAGCCTGCTTCACAATTCAATAGGATCCTGGCTGATTTGACGTTTCTCACGGCCACTTTCCTGCCCTTTCCCCATAACCCTTGATTCCCCTACTAATCAAGAATCGATCTGTCTCAGCCTTAAATGTAAACAAGGACTCTGCTCCCACATCTCTCTGTGGTAAGGAGTCTAAAAATTCACAATCAACTGGGAGAAGAAATTCCTTCTCATTTTACTCTTAAATTTTGAGACTATGCACTGTGGTCTAAGACTCTCCTATGAGGAGAAACATACTGTCAAGCCCCTTAAGAATCCTTTATATTTCAATGAGATCACCTCTCTTCTTCTAAATTCCAATGAATAGAGTCCCAACCTGTTTAACCTCTAGACAATCACTCTATTCTGGGGATCATCCTAGTGAACCTTCTCTAAACAACCTCTATATGATATAATATCTTTCCTTAAATAAGGGTACAAAGAAGATTAAATATGTGGACAGATTTCTATTGGACAGGACGTCTAAAATGTAGGACATCATCATGAGATGTGGCAGGTGTTTAAAGAGATGCTCAATTGCACCCAACTAAAATATATTCCAGGAAGGAAGAAAGTTTATCTGTAGCTAAGCAAGGAAGTATATTGCAAAGGCAAGTGGCAGGATGGATTATTGGAAATCGCTTAAAGATCAAGAAAGAATTACTAAAAAAAGTAATCACAATTATAAAAGAAATTATAAAAGAAAACTAGCATGAAAAAAAAAACAGATAGCAAAAGATTTTACAAGTATATAAAAGGGAAGACAGTAGCTAAGGTGAATTTTGGTTCCTTGGAGGATGAGACTAGAAAGTTAATAGTGGGAACACAGAAATGGCAGCATCCAAATAGTAACAGGTAATGCAGAGGTATTAGAATGGGAGGAAATTAGAACAATCATCATCACTAAAGAAAAAGTACTGAGCAAACTATGCAATGAAGAAATAAGAAACTTACAAATGGATATGGATAGGTTGGGTGAATGGGCCAAAATTTGGCAGAAGCAGGTTAAAATTTGGCAGAAGAAGAATGTTATCCATTTTGGTCAAAGGAATAGAAAGATAACTTTTTATTTAACATGGGGAGGATTTTTGGAATGCTTCAGTTGCAGAGGGGCCTGGGTGTCCTCATGCATGAATTGCAGGAAACTAGTTAAGTACATACAACAGGCCATAAGGAAAGAAAATTACATTTTGAAATTATTGCTAAAGGAATAGAGTATAGAAGTAGGGAAATGTTGCTGCAACTGTACGAAGGCATTAGTGAGATCACACTTGGAGTATTTTGTACAATTTTGATCCCCTTGAGGAGGGATATTGTTGCATTGAAGGCAGTTCAGAAGAGATTTGATGGATTAATTCCAGAGATGAGGGTTTTGTTTTATGAAGAGAGATTCAGCATTTTAGGCTGATACCCTCTGGAGTTTAAAAGACTGCTATCTAATTGAGGTATATAAGATGCTAAAGGGGATTGACAAAGTAGATAAAGATTGCCAAAGAGAGAATGTTTCATCAACGTGAGGTCATAGTTTTAGGATTAGAGATGGCAGATTTAAAGTAGAGATGAGGTAGAATGACTTCTCTCAAAGGATCCTGAATCAGAGGAAATCACTACCCCAGAGTTTGGCAGATGCCGGGACATTGAATAAATTTAAGGAGGAGATAGACGGGTTTTTAATTAGTAATGCGTTGAAGCGTTCTGGAGAACAGGAAGGAAAGTGGAGTAGAGGCTGAGATGAGATCATGGTATTCAATGGTGTAGTAGGCTTGAGGGGCTGAATGGCATATCCTACTCCTATTCTCATGTTCTGTAGTGGCTTGACAGGGCACACTTTCAGACATTGATTCTGACAGGGCTTGGGGAATATAGAACTAGGGGTTATTGTTGTTGACTTGCTTGCCAAGCTAGTTTGTTTTCATTCAGACGTTTTGTCACATTGCTAGGTAACATCATCAGTGAGGCCTCCGATAAAGAGACGTTGTTCTACTCAGCTTGGAATTTATACTGTCCAGTCTGTTATGGAGATGTGTTATTTCCAGTTCTGTTCTTTATGGGTTTGTATATGGGGTCCAATTCTATATGTTTGTTGATTGCAATATAAGTTGAGAACCATGCCTCTATGAATTCCTGTGTGTGTCTATATTTGGTTTGGGCTACTATGGTTACCTTGTCCCAGTTAAACTGATGGCCTTCATTGTCCAAGTGTGTTGATATTAGGGAAAATTTGTTGTGTCATTTTGATGTCACCTGATGTTTGTGTATTCTAATTGATAGTTTCCTTCCTGTCTGTCCAATGTAATGTTTGTGGCAGTTGTTGCATGGTATTTTTCAAACTACGTTGGTTCTGCATGTCGTGGGTATTAGTCTTTAATCCTTGTTAGTGTTTATCGTAGCGTGGCTGTAGGTTTGTGTGCTACCATGATTCCTAGTGGTCGTAGGAGTCTCGTTGTCAGTTCTGATATGTTCTTGATGTAGGGCAGTGTGGCCAGTGTGTTAGGGCGTACTGTGTCCTCTTATTGTTGTCAATTTATTAGACACCTGCGGATGAAGTTGTGGGGGTATCTGTTCATAGTGAAGATTTTGTATAGGTGCTCTTCCTCTTTCCTGCGTAGCTCTGGCGTGTTGCAGTGAGTGGTGGCCCATTTAAATAGTGCCCTAACACAGCTTTGTTTGATGACATTGGGGTAGTTGCTGTGGAAGTTGAGCATTTGGTCAGTGTGGATTGCTTTCCTGTATACAGATGTGTGGAACTACCTGTTGGTTATATGTTCAACTCTGACGTCCAGAAACGGAAGCTGATTGTTGTTTTCTTCTTCTCATGTGCATGTAATCCCAGCGACTACGTTGTTGACGAGGTGATGGGTCTCTTCTAGTTTGGTGAATTTAATGACGAATACGTCATCCACATATTGGATCCACAGTTTAGGTTGAATGAGGGGGAGGGTAGCCATGTCTTTGCATGACTGCCGCTGTGATGAGTCCTGAGATGGGCGATCCCATGGGTTTGTCATTGATCTGCTTGTATACTTGACCATTAAAGACGAAGTGTGTGGTGAGGCACAAGTTTAGTAGTTTGAGTATGTTGTCATTGCTGATGGAGCTGCTGGTCTGTGTTCCTGCTTCCTCTAGTAATGTGTTTCTTTGGCTAGTGGGATGTCGATTAAGGTGAATAAAGCTGTGACATCAAAGGATACCATAATCTCATCTTTGCTGATTTTTATGTTCTTGAGGGTATTGAGGAATTCTTGGGTAGAGTGGCTGGAATGGAATGATCCATTGACTAGGTGTTTCAGTTTCTGTTGTTGGTCATTGGCCAGTTTGTGTGAATGTGTGCCTAGTAGGGAGGCGTTGGGTCTGAGGGGGATGTCTGGTTTGTGTACTTTAGGGAGTCCATAGAAGTGGGGGGTGTTCACGCCTTCTGGTTTAATTCTCATGTAGTCCATCTTGGTTATCTGTCTTACATCCTTTAGTCTCTTCAGGGACTGGGTGGTCCCATTACCTAGCTGCGGTGTTGGGTTTATCGCCACCTGTTTGTAAGTGTTCGTATCTGTGAGCAATGCCTGTGCTTTCTCAACATAGTCTGGTTCGTTCATAATGACAGTCATGCGTCCTTTGTCTGCTGGTAGGATTTAATGTTTTTGTCTTTCTTGTGTTTTTCTAGTGCTTTTCTCTCTGATGTGTTCAGGGTGTCCCATTCGTTCTTTCAGCTTAGTGTGAGAATTATAGTTTGTCGGATGACTTGTTGTGTTTCGTCCATGAGTCTGTTGACTTTTAATGTAGTTTCCAGAGTGGCCATGAAGTCTGTTCTGTTTGCATCTTTGCGGCTATAGTTCAGTCCGCATAATAGGTCATCTTTCTCAGTTTCTGTGAGTCGTCTGCTGGATTGGTTTCTCATATCAGTTCACTCGGACAATGAAGGCCATCAGTTTAACTGGGACAATATAACCATAGTAGCCCAAGCCAAACATGGACACGCATGGGAATTCCTAGAGACATGGTTCTCAATCCATAATGCAATCAATAAACATATAGAATTGAACCCCATATACAAACCCATAAAGAACAGAACCAGAAAAGACACAACTCTATAACAGACTGGCCAGTATAAATTCCAAGCGGGATAGAACAACATTGCTTCATTAGAGGCCTCACTGATGATGTTACCTGGTATGGTGATGAAATGTCTGAACGAAAACAAGTCAGCTCGGCAACCAAGTCAACAACCTCACCCACAACCTGAGCTACAAATCTTTGCGAAAACCTTAAACTAGGGGCTACTGCTCAAAAATGGTGTTTCACAATTAAAATAGAAATAAGAAGTATTTTTTCTTGGAGGTTCATTAGAATTTGGATTCCTCTTCCAGAGAGAACAGTGGATACTGTCAGGGCAGAGTTGGACAGATTTTTAATTGACAAGGAGGTCAAGAATTGTGGGTGTTTCATAGCATGTATTTCAATGACTAGTAGTGCTAAAGTGAAAGCAGTTTATAGCAGCGATCATACAGAGATCATCAGAGATCATCCATAGCAACCCAAAAATTGTGCATTGTGTAAATTCATTTCTCCAAATATTCCATTTTTTACAAAATCAAAATCAATTTATTTGCACTGTAATTTGCAGTTGCAAATTATCCATTATACATGGGCAATAAAGAAAATGATTATTCCTGAACAAAAAGTATTTGCTAATTCTATCCAGCCCCCTCTGCACATGTATTACATTCATAATCTTTCAATTGTGTAGATATTCTAATAGTATGTTTGTGCATACCATTGGCTGCTCACCTGGGATCTGGCTATTCCTGGGTGAAGGTCTTGCACCAGGAAATGACATTCCTGGATTGATTACTATTGATGTGGTAACTGTTTCTGATCCATTGTCCTTGTTGGGAAACATTGAACATCTAGGGCAGATTGTTGAAATGATTACATCACATCTTCCTCATCAGTTGTCTGCATGGATGGAATAGCTTCTCCAGTTATACCCATACGTTTGCAGCTGGAACAATGTAGCTGATCATTTACACTATCACATATGATGGCGGTGACAACTGCTCTACATGGGTCCCAAGCTGCCAATGGGCTGACACTTGTTAAGTTTGTTGTAAATTTGCACTCTGACTGGCTCTCCAGCACTCAATTCTGGCAATGGTTTGACAGCTTTATTAAAGTGAAATTTTGCTTTCTTTTGTCTCCCATTAATTTTGTCTCTGATTCTAGTGTTGGTAATATCTATGATAGTGTAATTGTAGTTTAATTGAAAAGTGATATTAAGTATTGAACTGGACTAGACTCCACAGGTGTGTTTCTGCACTCTCTTATAGCATTGTATAAATCTGTGCTGGATATGCTCAATTTCTTTTTTATGATCCCTTTGCCAATTTTCACTTCTGCCTCAGCTGTCAAATATTTCTAATTGACTAGGTATAATATGAACTGAATGCATGGTGCTGAATTTCCCAGTCCAGTTTCCCAATTTCCCATAAATTGAGGGTCATTGTTGCTCGTCAGAATATCTGGAATGCCATATGACTGAAATGTGTTTTAAGGCATTCTACAGTCTCATTGGCAGTCATAGACCTCAGTTAGCCTAACCGCCAGGAGTCATAATAGAAGTCCATGGTTACAACATAATCAGTTCTTGTGATAGTGAAGGGCTCTACTCCAAGCTTCATCCACGGTCTGTCTTGGATGTTATGTATCCTAAGTGGCTCTTCAGTTCTTTTTCATTGTGGATGTGGATATCGCTTGTTGGGCCGGCATTTATTGCGTACCCCTAGTTATCATTGAGGAGGTGGTGTTGAGTTGACTTCTTGAACTGCTACAGTTCATTTGATGTAGGTAGACTCACAACTCTTTTTGGGAGGGAGTTCCAGGATTTTGGCCCAACTGTACTATTAAAGTAATAGAGATATTTTTCCCAGTCAGAATGGAAGAATGGCTTGAATGGAAACTTACAGGTGACAGTGTTTCCATGTATCTGCTGCTCTTGTCCTTCTAGATGGTAGTTGTTGTGGGTTTGGAAGGTACTGTCTTGGGTGACTTAGTCAATTTTTACTGTATATTTTGAAGATGGCTTGGGGAGCCAGAAATTGAATTACTCTTTGTAAAATTCCTAGATTCTGATCTGCTCCTGTAGCCACTATATTTATATGGCTAATTCAGTTCAGTTTATTGTCAATGGTAATCCCAGGATGTTGATAGAGGAATATTCAGTTGTGGTAATGCCATTGAAAGTCAAGAGTCAATAGTTAGGTCGTCTCTTGTTTATATGGTCATTGCCTGGCACTTGTGTGGCACAAATGTTACCTACCACTCATCAGTCCAAATCTTGCTAGTTTTGGACATAGACAACAAGCTGCAGAGCTGAATGAACACAGCAGGCCAAGCAGCATCATAGGAGCAGAAAGGCTGACGTTTCAGGCCGAGACCCTTCATCAGACCCATTTCCTATGAAGGGTCTAGGCCCGAAACG
>NC_063335.1:108218443-108237398 GCF_021869965.1 Rhincodon typus | reverse complement strand
CTTGGCCTGCTGTGTTCATCCAGCTCTACACCTTGTTATCTCAGATTCTCCAGCATCGGCAGTTCCTACTATTTCCATATAATCGGTCATGTTGGGAGCTGTGTAAAACAAAAAGATTTATGCTGTGACCCGTGGAGTAGTGAGATTAGAGGTAGACAGCTTACTCCTCCCATTTTAGTTGAACATCTACCATAATGGCAGGACTATTTGCCAGTAAGAACTTATTCTGTGACAAACAGCCCAGCTATCAATGCCAATTCAACTAACCACCACCTTAGAAGCTTACTTTTGATCAGCAACAAGTGATGGAACATCCCACCAATAAAGCAATCAAATATTACTTACGCAGTCATAACCATCTCGCTGCTGCTTAGTTTGGGTTTTGTCAGTGCCACCTGGCTCTTTGTCACAATATGGCCATGATCCGAATGTAGGCAAAAGAGCTGAACTCCAGAGAAGAGGTGAAAGTGACTGCTCACAACATCAAGACAACATTTGATTCAGTATAGACCCAAAGAGTCGTAACAAAATTGAATCCAATTGAAATGGGGGTGAATTTTTTTCACTGATTGTGGTTGTTGGAGGTCAATCATTTTGGTCCCAGGGCATGGCTGCAGGAGTGATTCAGGGAAGTGTCCTAAGCCCAATCATCTTTAGCTGCTTCATTGATGAGATTGTGCAACAACAAGCTGATCTTGCATGACGTCAGTTACAGTATCCACTTCAAACTTCCGGTAACACTGCAATGGAAGCTGAGACATCGGCCATTTGACATCACATCGTGGTTAGATCTAAAAATGCACCAGTCAAATTGGAGCCAACGTGTAGTGATAATAATGAGGTCAACCAGCTGGACAACAGACAATGTGTGTTCTCTGATTAAACCAGATTAATAGCCCTAATCAGGGAGCCCTGGCTGACATATAAAAAGTTTGAGGCCAGGGGTACTGACACTTTGGTGCCTGATTCTTTATGAGGCAGTACTATAGTCAAGGACTATTTGTAAATAAATTCATTTGTAAATAAAAGGTGACTTGGTGATGGGTTTTCCAACCTCTGTATAGTTTTTTTGAAAAAGTTATTGCTAAAAAGAGAGATGTTGCCAATACTTTTGGTCTTAAAACCATCAAGGCAATGCAAGATTATCATATTTAAAATTATTATAAATATTTATACTGCAGTAGAGAAGAGTGCTGATTGGCTAACAAATCAACTCTGACTGGCCAGGCTGTTGCCATGCAGAATGAAACGACGAATTATAGGCTCCTCAAACTCCCTGATAATTTTAAAAATGGCACAAAGATTGGATATATTCCTTTAATTTGCAGAAAACAGATCCTTGTGTCTGACTGAATATCACCTCTAGCAAGCATAACTGAGCCAGGTTGTCAGTATCTATTGGCACTCTCAGGATCAGTCAGCAAGTGCTGATCGATTACAGAATCACATCTAACAGTAGACATTTTATTTGGGATGTTCAACTGGGAACTGCTTGGGTATAGTCTACCAGTAGATATGATGAACAATCAAAGGAACATGTTGTTTGATTCAACACCCAATCATTGAGACATATGGCTCCTGTAAGTTCCCCTCCAAGTCACTTGGAAATGTAGTGCCATTCCTGTAGTGTCACTGGGTTAAAATCCTGAAACTCCCTCCCTGTTGGCATTTTGGGTCTGTCTGCACCAAATGTACTGCAGCAGGTAAAGAAGGCAGCTCACTAGCACCTTCTCAGTGACAACAAGGGACAGGAAACAGATGCTGACCCAGTAAGTAATGCCCATACGCAATAAGTGAATAAAGAAAATGTACTTGGCATCACACTGGCACTGAAATACGGACATGATGTGTGAAAGGCGTAACATCTTTTTGGACTGATAACAGCATTTTGTTATTGGAAACTAACACTCAAATAGCAAAGCATTTTAGCAGTATGCACATATGCCAATGTGAAATAGGAGCAGAACTAGACTATTCAGTTCCTTGAGTATGTTCCGCCAGTCAATATGATCATGGCTGATCTGTTTGTGTTTCAAATTTCATGTTCACATCCATCCTCAAATAACTTCAATTCCTTAGCCTAACAAGAATCTGTTCGCCTCTGTCTGAAAAATATTCAATGGCACTGCATTCACCACCTTCTAATGCAGAAAGTTCCAAAGTTGTGCAACCCTCTGAGAGAAAAGATTTCTCTTCAGCACCTTCCTAAAGGGCAACCCTAATTTTATAAGTTCCAGTGTGATTCTTATTTGGAACTGAAAGGTGATGGAAAATGTTTTTTATGCATTAGACAGGCAGAGAGGAGGAGCAAGTGGAACAGAATTTGAGGGGGCCCAGAGCAAAAGACTAAGGCAGTGATAATGGTGGTGAAGGAGAGATAACTCCTAGTTTGGGACTGACCCACAAGAGAAAACATCGGGCTGAATTTTATAGGGCTCTGAGCAAAGTGTATTATGGCAAAATATGGAGCTGAATTTTAGATGAGAACAGAGAGCCCCATCTGGACATTGAGAGCAACTTTTACGTTTTTCACGAGCAGCATGAGGAGATTCTTGCTAGGCTGTGATGAAATGTGAATTGATGGGGATTAATGCTTTTTAAATGCTTTGTTATTGCCACAACCACCCTCATTAATATTCAGCCTCCTATCTTACCAAATTCAGCAAATAAGCTCAGGAAAACTCAAGATGAAAACTAGATCAGGCACCTGGCATGTTCAGTTCATCCCTTGCTATGAATGACCTCCATGTTGAAAACCAGGCACCAACATCTCAGGTGGTTGGCCACAATCTGGTCATACATACCTCACATCCATAGACATTGGCATTTGACATGTGCCAGCCTCTAAGAATCCTCATGAACCCTTATCTCCAATCATGAAAATATCTAGTTGGTTACATGGGTGATTTATTGGCAGTGGCTAATTGTAAAAAAAAGTCACAGTGATTTGGTGGTGGGATAAACAAAATTCAGTTGTGTATGATAGCACTTTTGGATAAAAATATAAAGCAGACCCTTGCATTGCCTGTAACAGGCTTTGCATGTAAATATTCATTTGGCTACATGGGTGATTTAATTATGATGGTTAGTAGTTAAAAACAAAGAAAAATGACATGGGTGATTTGGTGATGGGAAAAAAAATGTGGTTGTGTGTGATTGCACTTCCAGATATGAAAAAAAAACAGCAGACTTAGGAATTGGTTAAGGTTAGAGTCAACCCTATCTGCAGAGCTGTTTGTCTGGGCTGCACCCAGCCAATACATTGCACAAGTAGTGGCTCTATTTCAGTGTTCAACAATAAATGGAGCTCCATTCCCGTTGAGCTTTCTGAGTTATTAAAGTAGATAAATGCTGATCTATTGTTGCAGCATTTTGATATTGGGACTCTTTCTTTAAGGAAAAACCAAGGGATGTTAGATGTGGAGATTGGAGCACTTCCCACTTCATCAGCCCCAATTTATCATCAAACACTGGGATCAAAGAAAACATTGCTAAATGCAGATATGCTCTGATCCCAGTCTTAGGTAAATAACCTACTTTCACTTCAATGGTAATGTCTGGCTTTGAAAAATAAAGGAGTAGCATCTAACTTACTGCACTATTAAATACTTTTATAAAGCTTATAAAATGAATACATTAAATAATTATATTGAATTTCAGCATAGAAATAGCGTTTTAGCCAAACTATTCACATTTATGGCCGACACCAGCTTCCTCCCAAACAAATTTGCGTCACACTATCACTATAACCTTTTCTTCCTTCCTTTTGTACTTATCTAACTTCCCCTTAAATAGCTCAACTACTCCATTGGGGAACAACTTCTACATTCTACACACCCTCTGATTAAAGAAGCTTCTCCTGAAATCCTTGCTGAAATTTTGAGTGATTGTCTTAAAGAAATTTCCCTTTGCCTTGGACTGTGCGCAGACACTTTAAAATGCACACTTTCCAATTCTTTTTCATGTCACCTCATTGAATGAGCAGAAGTGTAGAATTACTCAGCAGTAGTTGTATTGTCTATGCTGCGATTTTGACATACAGAGCTGCTTCCTGTAATTGGGTTTTTTAAACTTCTGAAATGCATGATTCTTTTATGTCCATTCTCACAGAGCTAGCATGTTGAAGGACTATCCTAAGTACTGGCTGAACATTTTTCTTCTGCATTAAATACCATTCTGTCAAGGGCAAGCTTACAGTCAGCTTGCATAAATTTGACAACACACTCAAATTTCCTGCATATAGCAAACTCTAAACAGATGTGTGCTCTTTAGTACTGTTCCAGAGCATGTTGGAAAATCAACCCAATAAAGGGAACTAGCTATTCCTGGCAAACAAATGCCAACATTTTTCAGACTTGCTGCAGACCATTAATTTGATACATTGTATCAAAATTCTTAAGTATTCATCCATACCACATCAATAGACTGAATGGTTAATTACCACCCAGTTCTGGTTTAAAGATCCTTTTTTATTTACTGCTGTGACAGTTTGAATGATCATGGCATTTATTACTGTATTACAGTGAACTGTTGGTTTTGTCTCCATTTACTGCATTTTTTATTGTAAAATTTGAATAAATATTTTGTACACTAATAAAAATTAGTTACCAAATGTCTGACTGCATTAATGGTTTTACTAACTATTTAAAATTCTGGCAACAGTTTAAATTTACATAGAACATAAATAGGTAGATATAGTCATATGGTCAGGTATCCTAAACTGAACAAGACCCATTTGTTTTCAGTTGGCCCATATCCCTCTAACCTTCCCCATCCATGCATCTGTCCAAATGTCTTTTAAATGTTGAAACTGTCCTTGCATCTATGACTTTTCTAGCTGCTTATTCCATTCACGCACCGCCCTCTGTGTGAAGAAGTTGCCTCTCAGGTCCCTTCTAAATCTTTTCCATCTCACCTTAAACCTATGCCCTCCAGTTTTGGACTCCCCTACCCTTGGATAAAAAGACCTTGGCTATTCACCTTATCTATGCCCGTCATGATTGTATGAACTTCTGTAAGGTCGCCCCTCAGCCTCTGATGCTCCATGATTAACATCAGGCTGCTGAAACTCATATTAAAATCCCATATTATGAAACTGCCTCCCAGTGGGATGGAATATATCCTGTTGGTACTGTACAACAGATTTCATTGTAACAGAACAAAGTCAGTAGAGCATGTGCAAGTTTTAGACAGTTGTGTTCATGATCCACAACTGCATTTCTGGTTGTTTGACCTCCCTCAGTTGCCTGGTAATGTCAATATAGATCATTGAGCATAGATTTGGAACACAGATCCACACATAAAGGTTTAGTGCTGGATTGAATAAACCTAAGCATTAAACCCAATGATGTTTTAATTAACATTAAACGTGAGCATCAAATAGATCATTCTGAAGACCATAATCTGAAGGACATCTGCTATTAAGCTATTGCTCACAATATGTAGTTGACAAGCAATCCATTTTTTGATTGAACATGGGAGGCTCTAATAAAAGTCTGATGGCTCCCAGACCACCAATGTTTCCATTTAAAAATTCTTACTGTTCTATTCAAATCCTCTCCAATTCATTCTTCTGTATCCCAGTATCCCTGCCAGCCTCATAACACTACAAAGACTCTGCTTTCCTCCATCCTTCGCCTCATTTGTGTCCTTCATTTCCTTCATTCCGTGTTGCTTGCTGTTCCTTTAGACACTTTGGCTCAAGTATTTGAATTGCCTCCCCAAAGGCACTGAGTAAAATCCACCTTGTTGACTAAGGATTTAGCTATCTGGCCTAATGTCTCAATTTCTTGGCCAGTTGTCAACTTTTCTCTAAATATGTTTGTGTGAAGCACCTTGGGTCATTGTTACCACATTAAAGGTGCGGCATAATTTCAATTGTTTTGTTGCAATCACTCATTGAGCAAAGTGTGAAACAAGGTTCAAGGTGATAAAACAAAATTAATATTGATTAATATTAATATTAATTATTCTTGATGGTCAGTTCATATTCGCTAATTTCCACTTCCAGAAATGACTTAGCGAACATTTAACGCCTGTAAGCAAAGGTGACATATATTGATCTGTGATAGTAAGAACTGCAGATGCTGGAGTCAGAGATAACGCAGTGTGGAGCTGCCCCCCTGATGCTGCCTGGCCTGCTGTGTTCCTTCAGCTCCACACTGCGTTATCTCTACATTGGTCTGTAATGCCATTTAAACAGCCGTTGTTTTTAAATCAGAAAGGGATGGTTGTCTACAAAATTGTCAGGATCTATCAAAGGGAAGGGATGAATCAATTTCTCAAGAATACAGTTGTTCAACAGGCTATGATCCTCTTTCCTCATGACAGGGCCATTATTATACTGTTCTGCCTATAAGAGAACCTTTATAGTTTCAGATACTCTAAAGTATACCCACCCTTGTGATATAATTTCTCATGTGCATGCCTTGTCTTTACGAGTTCACACGGCTGGAGGCCTGACAGCTGTTGCCTTTCATCTGGATTAGTTATGTTCAGTAAGTGTATGTCAGTCATTCCTTTCTGCAGCTTTTTAACTATCATCAGGTTCCACAAATCACAGAGTCAGGTGCAGACTTCCAACGGCGATGCTGCTTATTCAACTTTCTTGACTTGAATAAAGTGACATACCAAAATCATTGCCTTTTCTTTCAACCACAGCCTTTGGTCAAAGTCTATTCTTAGCATGAATAAGATAGGCACAGTGCAGCAAACTATCCTGATCTCAGCGGGATATGCAGGTAAATGGTGACTCCTGGTCCCCGTGAGTCACCTATCTGTAACAGCAGAAACACAACAGATGGAAACACAGCGTGGGTAGAAGAAAACAAACAATGAAGCAAAACCTCTGGCTCTGAGGTAAATCATGGGAGGAGATTTCAGATGGTCCTTCTGTTCAGGGAAGTCCAAGGTAACAGAAGCTCAGAGTTCCTATGAGACTTGGAGGAGCACTTCTGCTTTCCCTAGCTCCATAAAGGTGGCAAAAAAAAAGAGAAAATGCCTCCTCTTCATGTTTGGTTACTAATTGGAAAAGTCACAGGGCAATCCTCTGGTTAAAGTAGCAATTGGATTTAGACTCAGTCAGAGTCTAATGCTTACATTTAAAGAAGGGTCTTGCTAGTTTCTAGAGATTATTCTCCTTTGCTCAGAAAGACAGGGTAAAACTGAAACCATAAGACCATAAGACGAAGGAGCAGAAGTGGACTATTTCGCCTGAGTCTGCTAATGGCATTCAATGAGATCATGGCTAATCAGATAATCCTCAACTTCACTTTCCTGCCTTTTTGCTATAATTCTTGGTTCCCTTACTGATTAAAAATCTGTCTAACTCAGCCTTCCAGCAGCTAGAGAGCAAGATCTAAGGATCAAAATCATATCAGCATTTTACAGCCTACCTGGTAGTTAAAGTTGGGCCAGCAAAGTTAAAATTGCATCTTGTCTTTATTCTCAGGTAAATAATTTATCTGATCTATCTAATATCAGCTCCTAATAAACAGAACTGAAGGCATCTTGTGGTTTTGAGCGCAGAGCTTTCTATTTTATGATTTTCAACTTTTGCCTTTATTGATCAAATTAATATTTTTCAAAGCAAGTTGATTAGAAAGTGATGCATCAGTTCGGCTGTCTGTTCACTACCTTTTCATCCGCACAGGATGTGGCATTGCATATCGGTTAGAATTACTTCCCTTGGGCAGTGTAAGCTTAGTGGTTAAAGGCGCATGCCTTTGATAATCAGCTTCAGTATCTCTTTCATGTCAGTAATGAGAAGATACGGCAGCATCAAAGACAGCCTAATTCAGTGAAGAAACTGTTAAAGGGTCTCCACAGGGAAGGGTGATGAGGGAGGTTCATGGAACTGAAGAAGTAGGATTAGAAACAGTTAGCACTTGAGGGCAGGGAAGGGAATAAAGTGAAAAAGGGCATTATTGCAGCAATCTGAAGCTACAGACGGCTGTCAGGAGTACCCCTCCTCTTACCATGTGTCGTTTGATGATTAGAACTAAGGGCTATTGCCAAAAACTTGCTCTGATTGCCTAGTGGCCAGAGGCGGGTTGAAGCTTTGAAATGCAAAGATCAAATTTCATTCCTATGCTGTCTGCTTCTTTCCAACTTTGGACTTTTGAATATTGTCATCTGCCAGTAGCTACTTTGATAGTAATTACAAACATATAATAGCTTCAAAATCAGTGCTCACTAATAACTTCTTGGCTCAGCCTAGACAGCAAGATTTAAAGTCATTCAAGATGATGAGAATTGGCTGCACCTGCATCCATTTCCAAATACTAAAAGCTGCTTCGATATTTCATGATTCAGCCCTAAAGCGAGGCTCAGGATTCATGGTAAAGAAGCCATTTGTTGCTGCATCTTTGTCATAATCAAACAGAGTTGCATACTTCTGTCACCTTTGCAACAGACAGTGTGTAACAATACATTTCATCTTATGTCCAGCTGGAATCTGAGGTTGCAAATATCTTTGGCAATGTTCGGGGTATTTTTACAGCTTACTTACTGAATTGCCAAGCTAAGACTTTAGGTGGGAAAACATTGAAAATTTTTATAAGTATTAAAAGCCTATAAAGAATTTGTATGTCAGTAATCTGGCAGCTTTGTATTTCTAAACAAAACAAAGATATTATGATATGCTAAAATAAAAACAAATGTTTCTTTCAAAGTTTGAAAGTGAACACTGAAAAACTGGCAATTGAGGCAGCATATTATCACGACATGCGAGCGTTATTGGAAAATCTGTGGAATAAGAGAGTTGTTGAGTGTAATCTCAGATTTGAGCAATAGTGTAAAATGGCCAGTTACAAATCGTCATCCATTAAACATCCCTCCTAATCTTCAATTCCGTTAACTCAGTCTTAGAATCCTCGATAATGAACACAAAGAACTGCAGAAGCTGGAAATTTGGAACAAAAACAAAAAGTGCTTGAGAAACTCAGCAAGCAGAGAGAAAAACAGAGTTTATGTTTCAAAACCAGTGACCCTTCATCAGAAATTAAAATGGCAGGGGAAGCGTGGTATTTATGCTGGTGACAGGGTGGGGGATTGAATACAGTACATGCAGATGGGCCCAGAGCAAGGGAGAGGGATCAACAAAGAGATTGCTGATTATAAACAAAGGGACAGATGAATGCTAATAGGGTGCTAGCAAGATGCCTACCTAGCACCCTACCTAGGACAATAATGTTGGCACAATTGGCAACTCCCAAATCCCATGAATAAATACATTTTAAAAGATGTGATATGTAATTAAATTAATTTTATGAAGAATGGAAAACTTTAGAAAGACTCTTTCAATTTACCCCCACAATAATTGCACATCTAAAATTATTAACACTATACATGCCTGCACCTCTTTTGTTTTCAAATATGCCAACTCTTACAAATTGACCACAAAAAAAACTTGATTTCTCATTCATGTTCTGCCTTCCAGCTCATCTCATGGAAGGGTTCTGCAACCTCTGGGTTTTTAATAGTCATCCTGGTGTTTGTCTGAACTGGAGAGGAAAGCAGAAATGGACCTAGTGAAACATGATGCTTTGCCTTTCAACAGCCTAACACAAGGGGCCTAATGCTAATCTTATGCAACCACTTTGGGCTTGTGAAAGTGGTTGAACTCAATCTCAAATTGGATGTTTTTGGAGCGTCCTTGGACCTCAAAACTAGCCAGGGTCTTGTAAAGAGCTTGTAAAGAGCTCTGATCTGTTAGTGGTATCATAAGGCATAAACGTGGTTTACCAATCAAAGTGTCTTGACGTATGTTAGTTAAAAATAGCAACTTGTGATTTTTGCAGAAAACTTCCTGATTTTTGGGAGTTTATTTTCCAATTTATAAGACGATGAGGTTGACATTACTGTCATTTACTATTTTGGAAATATACTATAGGACTCGGAGTAATGATCTACATAACGTATTGGCTGTCTGCTAAAAGGTATTATGCTTAGGTTCAATGAATTCCTTATTTCAAAGCCTGGGACAGTCCTGGCTTAATTCAGATCGATTCACTGTTTCCAAGCTGGGTGTAAAAGTCTTGGAAAACAAGCCACTGAAAGTAAAAGAATACCATTTTGTTTTTCTTCATTAATAATGAAGTGCAAACACAATAGCAGTAATGCATGGCTTTCAAACATGAGGAATGGATTTCTTTAATGGCTATGGGAAAAAAAACAGAAAGAGCTTATTTAAAAAATAAGGAAGGAATTTTTCAAGCAAGTGGTGGTGGCTTTATATGCAAATATATCCCCTTAAAGAGGGACCAGAAACTCATCATCATCACATCCTGTTCCAGGTATCAAAAAGGTAAGATATAGGTGAGGAAGAACTCCTGTGGATCTGTCAGGTAAATACTTAAGAGATAGTAGGAACTGCAGATGCTGGAGAATCTGAGATAACAAGGTGTAGAGCTGGATGAACACAGCAGGCCAAGTAGCATCAGAGGAGCAGGAAAGCTGATGTTTTGGGTCTAGGTCTAAAATCACAATTTTCTGAAGAAGGGGCTAGACCCGAAACGCAGCCTTCCTGCTTCTCTGACGCTGCTTGACCTGCTGTATTCATCCAGCTCTACACCTTGTTATCTCAGGTAAATAGTTAAAGTAGTTAAGAAACCAATTAAGATTTGTTTTAATCCTCAATCCCAGATTTCAAAGAGATTCTTTACCTATCAGCAACTCATCAGGATCACTAAGTCAAGTGCAGAATGGGAAGAGCTTTTTCAGTGGAACTGGAAGGCTGGGAGGCTTTGATCAGTGAATTTGAAGAACTCCAGCCATAGCTGGATGAGAGATTGATGTTCAAAGCATTTTATTTGGGGGGAAAAGCCGTCACTGTTTGACAGGCTATTGATTGGCAGCTGCTTGGATGGCACTTCCACTTTCTGATGGCACTTAACTAACCTCCAGCTACACCTCCCTGAGCCAGCTTTCACCATATCTTGGCAGCAGCTTACAAAGCTCCATGTTCCAAAACTGATAAAGAACAAGAGCAGAACCCAGACCCTTACCAACATAACTGTAGCAGCAGGATCAACACTAGCAACAAGACTAGCTGCCTTGCCCTTAGCCATTTGTACCTCTATAAGGCAGAGAGGGTGAACACTGAAGTTGAGAGGGATAGAGGCAAGTCCTGCCACACGGGGTTTATATACACATGATGCGCCCTCTCGACATGTCTTAGTACCAGACCTTCGGAAGATCAGTGTCTCCTGGTGAGCTACTGCTGATATTTGCAGGCTTCTAGAATTTGACACCCTTCCTGGAGGACTATATTGGCATATGCTGACTGGTAAAGTGTCTGTCAAAGCTGTTCACAGAAGGAGGCCACTCAGCCCAGTGTGTCCATGCCACTCAACAAAGATTTGACAACACCAATTTCACTTTAACACAATGTGGAGCTGGAGGAACACAGCAGGCCAGGCAGCATCAGAGGAGCAGAAAAGTTGACGTTTTGGTTTGGGACCCTTCTTCAGAAAATTTTCTGCTGCCTGGCCTGCTGTGTTCCTCCAGCTCCACACTATGTTATCTCTGACACCAGCGTCGGCAGTTCTTACTATCTCTGAACAATTCCATTTTTCAGATTTTCACGCGGAGCCCTGAGGGCTATGGCAATGCTAGTGAATATCTAAATATTGCTCAAATATTTCAAGAAGTTTTGACTCAACCATACCTTTCAGACAGTGAGTTCCAGACTTATATATCTCTGGGTGAAAAATTTCTCCTCAATTCTCCACTTAGCCTTCTATCTCTTACCCTGCAGAAATGTGGAGGTTGTTTAGGGAGCACTTGCTATGAGTGCTGGATAGGTTGGTCCCACTGAGGCAAGGAAAGGATGGAAAGGTGAGGGAACCTTGGATGACAAGACATGTGGAACATCTAGTCAAGAGGAAGAAAGAAGCTTACTTAAGGTTGAGGAAGCAAGGATTGGACAGGGCTCTAGAGGGTTACAAGGTAGCCAGGAAGGAACTGAAGAATGGACTGAGGAGAGCTAGAAGGGGGCATGAAAAAGCCTGGGCATGTAGGATTACGGAAAACCCCAAGGCGTTCTATACTTACGTGAGGAACAAGAGAATGGCCGGAGTGAGGGTAGGGCTGATCAGGGATAGTGAAGGGAATTTGTGCCTGGAGTTGGACGAGATAGGGGAGGTCCTCAATGAATACTTTGCTTCAGTATTCACCAGTAAAAGGGACCTTGACATTCGTGAGGACAGCGTGAAACAGGTTAATATGCTCAAACAGGTTGATGTTAGGAAGGAGGATGTGCTAGAAATTTTGAAAACATGAGGATAGATAAGTCCCCTGGGCCAGATGGGATATATCCAAGGTTTCTACAGGAAATGAGGGAAGAGATTGCTGCCCCTTTGGCAATGATCTTTGCATCCTTGCTGTCCACTGGAGTAGTACCAGATGACTGGAGGGTGGTAAATGTTATTCCCTTGTTCAAGAAAGGGAATAGGGATAATTCTGGGAATTGCAGACCGGTCAGTCTTACTTCTGTGGTGGGCAAGTTATTGGAGAGGATTCTGAGAGATAGTATTTATGATTATTTGGAAAAGCACAGTTTGATTAGAAATAGTCAGCATGGCTTTGAGAGGGGCAGGTCATGCCTCACAAGCCTTATTAAATTCTTTGAGGATGTGACAAATACATTGATGAAGGTAGAGCAGCGGATGTGGTGTATATGGATTTTAGCAAGGCATTTGATAAGGTTCCCCATGGAGGCTCATTCAGAAAGTAAGGAGGCATAGGATTCAGGGAAATTTGCCTGTCTGGATACAGAATTGGCTGTCCAATAGAAGACAGAGGGTGGTAGTAGATGGAAAGCATTTAGCCTGGAGCTCAGTGACCAGTAGTGTTCCACAGGGATCTGTTCTGGGACATCTGCTCTTTGTGATCTTTATAAGTGGCTTGGATGAGGAAGTGGAAGGGTGGGTTAGTAAGTTTGCCGATAACCTGAAGGTTGGTGGAGTTGTAGACAGTGTGGAGGGCTGTTGTAGGTTGCAATGGGACATTGACAGGATGCAGAGCTGGGCAAAGAAGTGGCAGATGGAATTCAACCCAGAAAAGTGTGAAGTGATTCATTTTGGAAGGTTGAATTTGAATGCAGAATACAGGGTTAATGATAGGATTCTCGGCAGTGTGGAGGAACAGAGGGATCTTGGGGTCCATGTCCATAGATCCCTCAAAGTTGTCACTCAAGTTGATAGGGTTGTAAAGAAGGTGTATGGTGTGTTGGCTTTCATTGGCAGGGGAATTGAGTTTAAGAGTCGCGAGGTTATGCTGCAGTTGTATAAAACTCTGGTTAGACCACCCTTGGAATATTGTGTTCAGTTCTGGTCACCTCTTTATAGGAAAGATGTGGAAGCTTTAGAGAGGGTGCAGATGAGATTACCAGGATGCTGCCTGGAATGGAGGGCAGGTCTTATGAGGAAAGGTTGATGGAACTAGGGTTTTTCTCATTGGAGCAAAGAAGGATGAGAGGTGACTTGATAGAGGTGTACAAGATGATGAGAGGCATAGATAGTGTGGATATCTAGAGACTTTTTCCCAGGGCACACATGACTATCATGGAGGGGGGGCATAATTTTAAGGTGATTGAAGGAAGGTATAAGGGAGATTTCAGGGGTAGGTTCTTTACACAGAGAGTGGTGGGTGCGTGGAATGCCCTGCCAGTGGTGGTAGTAGAGTCAGACACAATAGGGACATTTAAGCAACTCTTGGATAGGCACATGGATGATAGTAAAATGTAGGCTATGCAGGTTTGTTTGATTTCAGAGTAGGTTAATAGGTCGGCACAACATTGTAGGCCGAAGGGTCTGTACTGTGCTGTACTGTTCTGTGTTCTATGTTCTAAAATCCATCACTTCTGATTATTGACCCCCCATTCATCAAGAAAAATGCCTTCCTATGCCGCTCCTAATCACATACACCTCTAATAGATCCCTTCTCAACATCCATTGCTCCAAGGAAAACAACTCCAGACTATCCAATCTTTCCTCATAGCTCCTGTAAAATCTCCTTTTCACCTTCTCTCATGCAATTACATTCTTCTTACAATGTGGTGACCAGAACTGCATACAGTACCTCAGTTGTGGTGTAACCTACATTTTACACAGTTTGAGCATAATTTTTATTGTTTTTGTATTCTATACGTTAACTGGAGCACAGCAGGAGGACATCTCCTCCAAGCCACTCACCAACCTGACTTGCAAATATATCACCGCTCCTTCACTGTCACTGGGTCACATACCTGAATCTCCCTCCCTTATGGCAAAATCAAATGGGCTGCAGCAGTTCAAGAAGATAGGTCACCACCACGCTTTCAAGAGCCATTAGGTACAGACATCAAATGCTGTCTAAGCAGCGATGCCCATTTCCCTGAATGAATAAAAAAAAGTCATGTAGTGGGTAGATAAAAGAATGGATAGGGGTCAGATTATGACCATGCTGATGTTCTGCCTATGTAGATACCTTACAGATTTACTTAGTATGCGTAAATCAGGTTACATCCAGTTGGACCATGAAAATTCACCTGTCTTTGTATAATGCAAATAAAAATGTACTGCATTGAAATGATAGGATATTGTTTGAGTGCCAAAATACTTGATACAAAGAAGATAATGATAACAAGAAGATCTGTTTAATTGAATGGAACATGATGTACAGGATTCCAAGCTCATTGATAAGGTCACACCTGAAATTTTGCATGTAATTTTGTCTCTGTACCTACGAAGGACGTACCTGGTCTAATAGTAACACAATGAGGGTTCGGATAAACTGGTTTTCTGGGATTAGGGAATCATCCGTTGAAGAAAGATTGAGTAAGTTAGGTCTATGTTTGCTATAGTGTCAAAAGAGGTGATCTATTTGAAACATATAAAATTCTGAAGAAGCTTAACACAGTGGATACTGTAAAATATTTCCCCAAATGGGGATTTTAGAACACAAAATCAGTTCCAGTTCAAGAGTTTAGAAATTTAGGACTGAGATGAGGAGAAATTTCCTCATTTAAAGTATTGTAAATCTTCAGAGTTCTCCATTGCAGAGACCTGTGGATGTTCAGGCATTGCGCATGTTCAAAACACAGGTTGATCAATTATTTGATGCTGAGAGAATTTAAGGGATATTATGAAAAGTGAAGTTGAATTAGAAGATTAGTCAATCCTGCACTGTCCACTGCAATTGTCTTAAAAGGGCGAGCTGAAACAAATGCTTTCAAAATCCAAACTAAAATCAATGCGTGTGTGTAAAATCAAGCAAATTTATGAGATGGCCCCACATTGTTCACAATCTCTACAGATCAACGAATTTCAGTATTAGTTACAATCTAGGCGGAAAATCCCTCACCTTCAGTTGCTTTAATGCTAAAACCGAACCAATCACTGAAGACATCTACGACCTATAGTTTGCAGATTACTGCAATGCCATTGCCCACTCTGCAACAGGTTTAAAGGTACTCTCAATCTTTTCAATTCTGCAAAAGAGAAAGTTGGCCTGTACATGAATGCTGCCAAACATAACTCATACATCAACCCATACCTGGTCAGTTGAACATTGTATCCCTCTTGTATGTTGTAATGAGACTCAGGAATATATTGAGCACCTTATTGTCTAAACTGGGAAAAGCTTCAGAAATCTGAAGGACAAAGGGACTTCGGAGTCCTATTCAAGATTCTGTGAAGGTTAACATGCAGGTTCAATTGGCGGTTAGGAAGGCAAATATAATGCTAGCATTCTTTTCAAAAGGGCTACAATACAGGAGCAGAGATGTACACCTGAGCCTGTATAAAGCTCTGGTCAGACTGCATCCACAATATTATGACAGTTTTGGACCTTATATCTGAAGAAGGATTTGCTGCCTTTGGAGGGTGTCCAGCAGGAAATTACAAGAATGATCCCAGGGATTAAGGGCCTGTCTTAGAAGGTTGAGGACTCTTTGTCTGTACTTGATGGAGTTTAGAAAGGTGGGGGTGGAATCTGATTGAAACTTACAAAATATTGAAAGGAGTGGATAAAGTAGATGTGGAAAAGATGTCTCCACTAGTATGAGAGATTACGACTTGAGGGCACAGCTTCAGAATGAAGGGATGACCGTTTAGAACTGAGATGAGGTGGAATTTGTTCAGCCAGAAGGTTGTTAATCTATGGAACTCATTTCTGCAGAGGACTGTGGACATCAAGGCATTGAATGTGTTTAAAACAGAGATATTTAGGTTTTTGATTAGTAAGGGGATCAAAGGTCACGGAGAGACAGCAGGAAAATGGGGTTGTGAAACATTTCAACCATGATCAGATAGTGGAACAGAGTCAATGGAGCCAAATGGCCTAATTCTGCTCATATAGCTCATGTCTTTCCTACATTGCCAGCCATTCCTCTGAACAGTCCACCAATGATAATGAGCTCCAACTCTGGACCAGCTTAGCCTTTTACAAACTATGACAATGAATGTTTGTGAACAAATGCCGACAAAATTCAACAAAAATCCTGATGTTCACAGCAGGTATTAACACCACATTCCTGTACTGCAGGGACATTTGGAACATGAATTAGATGTACATGAAAATGCTAGAGAAATTCTATCAGCATTCTATGGATTCAATAGGAGGACTGTCAACAAATATTAATATTCTTTTGCAAACCCATTTCAATAGCTTGGTGACTCGCTCCAGTTAGTGGAAAAATGCCACCCGTTAGGTTTTGTTTCCTCAATTCTCAAATAGCTAATATCTCAGAGAGGAAAAAGAAAATGCATTAAAGACACTCTGCAGCCCTCTTTAAAGAAGGGTAATATTGGTGTTAATGATCAGAAAAATCTCGCTGTTAAATGGTTCAAAATGGTGACCTGGACTGTGCTGTTTCACCTCTGACTGCTGTAACATCTGATTCTTCATCATGGTAGACAATCTGATAAGACAGTGACACTCGCCCCTAAATCACATTTAAAATGAATGAGATATCCATTGATATAAATAGGTTCCCTCAAATTTCAGTTGGGTGGATGATTAATTTCCCCTTGAAATATATTGTGTATCTTTCCCAATGCTGATGGTTCTACTGCATTAGAATCGTTATATGAGTAGTCCTGTGACTTCCTACTGTTCTGTTACTTCAATACATCTTCCAGAGATAGATAAAGCATTCTTTTAAATTAACTGAGTACTGCTAAATCCTGTGAGGCTCCATTGTTTTCACAGTATTGACATTGACTCTTAGTGTCTGGCCTACACATTGTGTTGGCTTTTTACCTGTCTTCAGAGTTTTTATACCTTATAAACCAAATGTATTCTTTTGTTATCCTGTGATAATGTTGTCCTCCTCTCAGGATTTCTTTATGATTCTTCCTACCTCTGCCTCCAGCATAATCTGAATAGCTGTCTCCCAACAACTGTCTTATTTGATTGCAATAAACCTGAAAAAGGTGCATCAGTAATTCTCACAACAATTCTGTCTCTTCTAAGTTCTGATTTCAAAGCTCCATAGTCACAGCTTTGAGCTATTCTGTAAAAATGTTTAACTAACTTATTTATGAAACCAGGAACAAAAACAAAAGTTGCTGGAAAAGCTCAGCAGGTCTGGCAGCATCTGTGAAGAAAAAGTCAGAGTTATCGTTTCAGATCCGATGATCCTTCCTCAGAACTCTGAGGAAGGGTCACTGGACCCGAAACATTAACTTTGATTTTTTTCTTCACAGATTTCAGACCTGCTGAGCTTTTCCAGCAACTTCTGCTTTTGTTCCTGATTTACAGCATCTGCAGTTCTTTCGGTTTTTGCTTATGAACTCGCCTGAATACAGAACTCTTCTATTAAAATTTGATCTTTCAAGAATTTTATTTGTTCTCAGATTAAAGTAATTGTGAAAAGTTTGTAAAATATCAAAGTATTTGTGCCTTCTTTTATATTTTGATGAGATGTAACGTAATCAGCTATCAGTAATCAGCAGATCCTATTGAAGATAATGGTATATTTACTTATTAAGCTTGTGATTTAGTGTTTAGCTTGGAAGCAATCTGTAGCTGAAGAACTGATTTTGCAAGATGTCTGATCCTGTGTTCTACCTGGTCAGCTCAGAAACCATTTAGAACCATTATCTCATACAATAGCTTCCACTGAAATTGAAGTGCCTTGGCAAGTTTATGCATTAAAGGCAATCCGTTGCTGTTGTGAAGAAGTTTTTTAAATTCCCTACCAGATTTACCAGTGACCACCTTAATTCTTTGGGTTGTCCTTTTTCACACATGTAAGCGTCATCTCTATCTTGAAACTTCATCATTTTAAAGATTATGCGCAGATCATTTCTCACATTCCTCTTTATACAGAAAAGATCATCAGTCTGTCTTATTATCAGTTATTGTGTACAAGAGAACAAATTTTATTATATGAAAAAAATTTATTTTCACCAATCTCCAATGAACTTTATTTCTGCCTGTAGTTTAACAATAGGAAAATTAAGTTACATATCAATGCCATTGCCCAGATTAACCTTCTCCACATTATCAACAGTATTTATTTATGATTAACTTTAGAAGCAAGTGATTTATTGATAAGCTAAAATTGATCAATCATTGTCTGGTTCCCTGCATTGGTTTATTGGCCTAGGTCTCCATTCATGCTCATGGTTATTTCACCATTACTGTTAGCTCTTCATTGATCTGAACACTGAAAGGTAAAGTAACAGTATTGTGAAAAGAATTCATTAGATATGAAATACTAGAGGATATCCTAACAATGTCAAAAGAAACATAAATGTGCATTTTTTCTTTTAAATTGCATTTCATTAATTGAAAGGCCCTATTTCCTCCTGCCCAACTTTGGTCAGTTTAGCGACAACACAGTGTGCAGCTGGAGGAACACAGTAGACCAGGCAGCATCAGAGGAGCAGGAAAGTTGAAGTTTCGGGTCGGGACTGTTCTTCAGAAAAGTCTTCAGAAAAAGGTCCCAACCCGAAGTGTCAACTTT
>NC_063335.1:108199662-108218043 GCF_021869965.1 Rhincodon typus | reverse complement strand
TTTCCTGCTCCTCTGATGCTGCCTGGTCTGCTGTGTTCCTCCAGCTGCACACTGTGTTGTCTCTGACTCCAGTATTTGCAGTTCTTGTTATCTCTTTGTTCAGTTTAGGGTGATTTTCAAGATCTGTCCTTTCCATATTGTTCATTAATTTATAATTCTCTATAAGCTTGCTTTCCAGTTAACTTTATGAAAGTTTGAAAAGGAAGCAAGAAGAAAGCAATTTCTCGCACATATTTCTACAATGCTTCCTCATTTCCTCAATGCATTCCAATAGATTTCACAACTAATTATTTAATAATCTAATTTTGACGAAATGTCAGTGGTAACATGTATATAGAATTACCTTCATACTGTAACTTTCACAACCATAGAATATTACAAAATGCCTAACGGACAATGAGCAGAACTGGCCACATCACAAAAAGAAAAGGCAAAATGCTGTGAAAGTTCATGAACTGAATCATAAATGGAATTAAAATACTTGAATTATTTAGCAGGCTTGGCACTATCTGTGGAGAGCAAAACACAGTTAATGTTCCAGGTCAATGACTTTATTAGACTGGAGAATGGATGTTACTGCGTGCAGAGAGTATGGGGTAGGAAAGAACATATGATAGGACAAACCGTAAGAATGTTTAAGTGACAGAGTGGGCGGTGCTAAAAAACACAATTGGGTGGTAATGGGACGCGGCAATAGAAAAGCAGTAAATGATAACAGCAGAAGATTTAGCACCAGCTGCAGTCAGATAAAGTACAAATAGTATTTATGATCTGAAATTGTTCAACACAGTATCAGGAAGGTTGTAAAATGTTTAATCAAAAGATGAGATCTTGTTCCTTCACCTTCCACTGAGTTGCACTGGGAAAATCTAAGAGACTGTATTAGACAGATCAGAGTTGAAGTGGGATACAGAATTAAGATGATAAGCAATCAAAAGCTTGGTGTAAAATTATGAGGTTACTAAACATAATGCTGATTGTTAAAATTTAATTACAATCAGAAAATAAAGAGTCAACTTTATTGGGGGCTTGTCTTTGTAGTCAAGTTGTACATTAAAGAAAGACACAGTATTGATGCTAAGGTCGAGGAATCCTGGGAGTTTGTACCAGGTTTCGCTGTTAATGTGCTATTGCTTGCACCTCATGGTTTTAGTCATCTCTGTTGGTCCGTGAACACAGGGTAAGGTTGTTTGAGGTAGTTTGCTGCCACCAAGTCTCCTCTGTCTATACTGTGACTGTGTTCTGTTTATTGGTTAGTGGTAAAGGATATACTAGTGTGAAGTCTTTACAAAGAGATACTGCAGTTGACAAATTGGCTTATTGCATGACAACATACTTTACTGGTCAGACATAACTACCAGGACTCTCAGAAGCATTACTGACCAGCCCTTGACATTCAATGGCATTGCCACCAATGAATCCTTCATCCTAGGAGTTACCGAAACTATACTGGACCAGCCGTATAATTAGTATGGCTACAAACACAGAGACTAAGAATTCTATGATGAGTAACTCCATCTTTTTTTCCTGGGAACAGGTAGTCTCTTTTTCACTGGATCCTGGATGTTTAGACCATGCGATATTTTCTTCATGACCATGTCCTGAATCTATCGACACTGGTCTGGCTCTCATGATGTCATACGCAGCTTATTCAACTTGAGTTTTTAAATCAGGCTGGGCATCTTCAGTCACACTATGATGCTTTCAAAATCAAACATGTTAGTGAAAGAGTATAGCTCAGTCAGCATTATTTTGCCATGAACATTGACTGAATTGTTTTAGAAGTCAGAGAGTTAGACATCTTCACCAGTGCTGTAAGATCCATGACTTCGTCTATATTGACAATGTTAAACAGCTCCTCTCTAATGCCAATACGAGTGACCTCGCAGGGTCGTTTCTTATGTTTGGGTTCCAGGTGGAAGAACCAAAAATGAGAGGGAACAGATTTAAAGTAATTAGTTAACAAGCCAAAATGTTATGAGGAAAGTCTTTTTCACACAGCGAGTGGTTAGGGCCTGGAATGCACTGCCAGAAGGTGTGGTGGAGGCAGATGTAATCACAGCATTGTAAATGGAATCAGATGGTTACTTGTAAAGGGAAAACGAATACAATTATAGGGAGTAAGCAGTAGAATAACAGCAAATGAGCTGCTCTTTTGGAGATTTGGCACATACATGATGAGCTGAATGGCCTTCATCCACAATATGAAAATTCCATGATTCTGGCACTTGATCCTTAACAGGACACAATGTCACTCTAGGATTTCATGCTGAAGTCACTGGAATAGTAATAAAACCAATAACCTAGACCCGAGAATACCATCAATTGAGCCACAACCATTAGTTACAGATAAAACGGTCCCTTTGGAATGTTGAATCAAGAGGAGAAGGTGTGTTTGTTGGTGGCATTGCACAGAAGGTGCTGAAAATGGCAGATGATGGTCCATTGAATATGGAGGCTGCTGGATAGGAATATGGTGACTGAAGTGCCCTATTGTGGTTCTGGGTGGGAGTGGGAAAGGATGAGGATAGAAATATGGAAATTGGGATGGATATGGCTAAAGGCCCGCTCAATCATGCTGAAGGGGGAATCCTTGATGGAAGAAAAGGGAAAGCTGAAACAGAAAAGTTTCTGTAGAAGGTGGCACAGTCAGAACAGATGCAACAGAACCAGAAAAGCTGGGAGATTGAAAGACTTTACAGGAAGGCAGGTGAAAGGAAGGCAGTGAAAAGCAGTTGGACTACACTAGATCTCGGTTGTGCTATGATTGGTGAAAGGGATGTGCTTCAAGTCAAGACCCACTACTCCAAAGCCACACCAAAGTGTAAACTTCTCTTTCAATCACAAAAATTGTCAATATATTTCACCTTATTACTGTTAACTAGAACAGAAGATGATTTTCCCTGGCTTTTCAATTAGCTCAAAAATGCATTTACTGCAGGCAAACCTATTCTTCAAATAAGTGGTAAACTGATTATCAACTAAGCTACTATTTGAATTAAATTATATCCCCCTTAATCCCAAACGCACAGGCACTTGTACAAATGCATTCACACACAGGCAAGCAAGACACACACATAGCTTTGTAGAATAATCATAAGTGGAAAAATAGGGAAAACTGTATTAATCAAGAGTCCCAACTATAAGGGTAAAATTTCTCACAGTTCCTTCAGTTTCTTGTCAATGAGCTTACATTACTGTTGACCACAGATGATGAGAAATCTTCCAACCAGATTTCAGATTGAGATGAGAAAGTTAGATGTGCTGATATTTGAAATTTTTCAAATTACTTCACTCAAAGAGAGATAGGTTCTGAAGAAGAGTCACTGGATTCAAAATGTTAACTCTGTTTCTCTTCCCAGACCTGACGAATTTCTCCAGAAATTTTTGTTTTTGCATCTGCAGTTCTTCGTTTCATTTTAGTGTCCAAACATGTCTAGTTTCCAGTTCTCATAATCCAACAATAGATACAGTTCCAAGGTGGTGTTTCAACTAAGTCTGGAGGGATTGACCAAGTTGCTCCTTTGTCTTTCCTGGGATTGGTATAACAGAGTTTGGATTGTTTTAAAAGTGGTACTTTATTCTATTCAGTGTGTACTTTATTTGCTAAGAAGAAACAAACCACCCAGATCTCTTGTGTTAGCAACTAAAGAGTGTTATATTTAAAAAAAACTCACTCAGATAAAAATATAAACATTATTAAAAAAAGGTAAAACTTGTCCCAAACCATGCAACACATGCAGACTTGCATGCAGCACAGGCAGGTTAGAAGGCATAGGAGGTAGATTTTTTTTAAACATCTGAAGTCCATGAGAGGTAAGAACAATATGTTCCAAGATTTCTTATGATGATCTTGTTGTTCTGAGGAGGCAATGCCCTGGGGGAGGCAATGGCCTAGTGGTATTATCGCT
Organism: Rhincodon typus; assembly: GCF_021869965.1. Lineage (NCBI taxonomy): Eukaryota > Metazoa > Chordata > Chondrichthyes > Orectolobiformes > Rhincodontidae > Rhincodon > Rhincodon typus. Next base: position 108,214,132 of record NC_063335.1, on the reverse strand, counting down.
GGACTGTTAATCCACTAGACCCTGATAACTATCCAGGGACTTGCGTTCAAATCCTGGTCATGGCAGAGGATGGAATTTGAATTTGAAGTATCTGGAATTAAGAATATAATCATGACCATGAACTGATTGTCAGGGGAAAAGACCCAGCTGGTTCACTAATGTCCTTTAGGAAAGGAAATCTGCCATCTTTACCTGGCCTGGACTACATGTGACTCAAGACCCACAGGCATGAACTCTGAACTGTCCTCTGGGTAATAAATGCTGCCTGGTCAGTGATGCCCTCATCCTATGAGGCTTGCAGTAATTGTAAACTGGGTGTTCTTTTGAGAAAGTCATTTCTAAACATTTTCCAGAGTGGATGCTATGGCTCCTAAAGTTCGTAGAATCATAGGATCCTTGTAGTGCAGATGGAGGCCATTCGTCCCATTGAGTCTTCACTGACCTCCAAAAAGCATCCCAAACAGACCCACTACCCGACCCTATCACCATAATCCAACATTTACCATGACTAGTCATGTCTGGACATTATGGGCAATTTAGCATGGCCAAGCTATCTAACCTGCACATCTTTGAACGTGGCAGGAAACTGGAGCACTCAACAGAAACCCATACAAACTCCAAATAGACATTCACCCGAGGCTAGAATGAAACTCAGGTCCCTGGCTCTTTGAGGCAGTAGTGCTGGATAAATTTCCTTTTATATTTTACAAATCTTGTTTATACATGTGATATATTCCAACTTTTAGCACAGACTGGTCCAAGGCTGGAGGAGTGCACTGTCTCTCTCTATCTATCTCTCACTCATCCCACCCCTCCACCTGTCTCAACATTAATTTAGATGTTTTACCGGTTACTGATATTACCAATTAAATACTTATCTACCTTATGTTTAGAAAAAAAGAGATCCATTGACCAGGTTTCTTTCATGAACAACTGAAACAATGTTTTATTGTAAAAAAACTTATAAAAAATGTTTAAAGCTGATTAATACATTGTTAAAGAATAAATATCTACCCTTCTAAAAATACCCAATATACACACACACGCATACAGAGCAGGTAAAAAAAGACAAAGATTTTATTTTAAAAAGCACGTTGTCCAGTAACTGTTGATTCTAAAAGTAAAGAAGGATAAGACATGAAAAGTCCAAAATGGCTTTCAGTCCTGACACATTCAGACAAGTCATTAAACATAGACAGTTGTCAATGGAATCTTCAACTGTAGTTTGATCAGGAACTGTTGAGATTTCGGAGTTTTTTTCAGGAGAATAGATGGATCAGGGTTTGAGTACTCAAGGTGTGGTCGAGCCAGATACAGTGTGAACACAACTTTTCAATCTGCACTCTCCTCTTATCTGTTTAAAGTCTGAAATTCCATGAATTTGTACTGCAGTCTTGTATTGGCAGCCACATTTTTGCAAGTTGAATTTAGTGTTCCACATGTTTTGAAGTTACTTTGCCCCCAGTTCATTTGCCTGGAATTAAACAGACAATTACTGTGCAGAGTAAAGAGAACGAGCACTGTTAACAGTCTCTGGAATGCCACTGCACACTCATGCAGAACCTGGGGAAGATGCTTCATGGTGAAGTTTGCCAACGTTTCATTTCATACTATGATTGTACTGATTTGTATAATACGGGTGGTCTGTGTTGGCAGCTTGACATAGGCATGGGTTCAATGCAGCTTTTATACCAGTGTAAAGTTGCAAGAATAAAAGGGGTATAATTATCCATGTAACAGCCCTTTGAACATTACTAGGATTACTTACAATATAAAACATAAAAATGTGGAACTACTTTGACAAGCTGTTTGTATACTATTTGTATGCAGATCTGGCAACTCTTAGCCACCAGAATAGCTGAAACCTATTATCCAATGAATTACAGGGGTCATTCCCCGTCTGCTTGGCACGTTAATATGTTGGAACCCTTTGACTAAATGATCGTGACTACTAGTGGCTATTCCCATCGGTTTATAGTTTATTTTTTGTGCTGACTGGTTGTGAACAATAAGATGTGCACTGACTCCTTCTTTAATATAAGGCAGAGGTTTAATTTATTAAATCCCAGTTTATTATTGTTGGCTTTCCATGACCATCTAATCTTGCCAAGTTTGGGTGGCTTAATATTTGTTGCTCTCTAACATTTTCAAATATTTATTTGCTAAGATATGCACAAATCAAATTGAAGTTACCTATTGCGTGAGTAATTGGAGAGAATAAAGTTCAATGATAGACATCAAGGCTAATGTCTCTTTGTAAAGAAAATGTTTGCTGTTCTTCAGAATGTTGTCTGCAGCTTTCTCATCTGCCTCCGATTTTCAGTCAAAGTATTTATAGAAAGAAGTTACCATGTGTTTTCATGAGTATAAACTGTTCCTTTCTAAATATCTCCTTCCATGTGCAATTTTCAGCAGCAAATTGTTTTGAAGATGCAAATATGATGGTAAATGGATTCCATCTGTTTTGACCTCTGTTAAAAATATTCTACAATGAGGCTTTAAAAAGTTTGGCAACTAAGAAGACACAGATTTTCTGATAAGACATTCCAGTTACATTTTATATGGTGTAGAAAATGGAAAGATATTATGATTTATGAATATATGACCATAGGACAATGTCTTTCATTCCTGGTATATTGGTATTTGCCAACAGCATTTATTGTCCATCCCTAATTACACTTGAGAAGATGTTGCTGAACACCATTCTTGAATTGTTGCTCTCCTTGGGGCTTAGGGAACGCCATAGCTGTGTTAGAAAGGAAGTTCCAGAATTTTAAACCAGAGACAGTGACAAACAGAAACAAAAACAGAAATTGCTGGAGAAACTCATCAGGTCTGGCAGCATCTGTGGAGAGAAAGCAGAGTTAGCTTTTTTGGGTCCAGTGACCCTTCTTCAAAACCTTCAAGCAATTTATGTGTTTGTTTGTGATTTCTAGCATTTGCAATTCTTTTAGTTTTTCATATAGTGACAAACAGATATATTTCCAAGTCAGAACGCTGAGTGATTTGAAGAGGAACCTGCAGGTGGTGATGTTCCCATGTGTCTGCTGCCCTTGTCCTTCTAGGTGCTAGAGATCACAGGTTTGGAAGATGATATTGTAGAATAATTGGTGAATCAACTGTAACTTCTAACATGTTGAAAGTGGGGGATCCAGTGATTGCAATACCATTGAATATCAAGCAGTGATCATTATATTCTCTGTTGTTGGATATGGTCATTTCATGCTACTTTGTAGCGTGAATGTTACTTGCCACTTGTCAGCTTGAGACTGGATATTACCCAGATCTTGCTGCATTTGAACATGTTTCAGTATCTGAGGAGTCACGAATGGTGCTAAACATTTTGTGATTACCAACAAACATCCTTATTTATGATGAAGAGAAGGTCATAACTGAAGCAGCTGATGATGGTTGAGCCGAGGATGCTACCCTGAGACACTCCTGCAGTGATGTCCAGGAGATGAGATGACTGACCTACAACAACCATAACCATCTTCCTTTGCACCAGACAACTCATGTTGACAATGGAGTTATTTCTGATTTCTATCGGACAGAATGGACCTGAAAGATATGAAGTACGGCAAATTTGAGTTTGAATTGCTTGAGAAAACAATGGCACCTATCTTGAAGTTGGGAGCATCTTACTCCACCCTTTATGCTTTTGACAAGCGGTGTGATGAGTTTCTCATTAGGCAGCAGCATCATCAAGGAAATTATTATTTATTAAGCACCTTGTTAAAAGCCCAACCTGCCTCATTAATAGACAGCTTATTATCTTGCCAAACATGACAAATGAGATCGTCATCAAGACATCCCAATGTGAAAATCAGTACTGGCAGCTGGTGACATCAACTCACTGCTTCCCATGTGAAGGATGTCCATGTTGGACACCAGGCACTGATATCTCAGGGGTGGTACAGTAGCTCAATATTTAACACTGCTGCTTCACAGCACTGGGGACCTTGGGCAACTGTGTATGGAGTTTGCATGTTCTCCCTATGTCTGTGTGGGTTTCCTCCAGGTGCTCCTGTTTCTTCCCACAGTCCAAAGATGTGCAGGTTAGATGGATTGGCCATGGGAAGTGCAGGGTTGTAGAGATAAGGTGGGGGGTGGGTCTGGGTGGGATGCTCTTTAGAAGGTTGGTGTGGACTCGATGGGCTGAATGGCCTGCTTCCACACTGTATGGACACTTGTCTGGATGTGTTCTATGGAAACCAGTCACAAACACCCCATATCCATAGACACTGGCATCCAATATGTGCCAGCCTCTAATAGCCGTCAATCAACTTACAGAATGCTTCTGCAATTCATTGCTGCACCTCTGGCTGGGCGATTGTAATGCTGTAGCAATGACACTGCGCTCAGGACAAGCACCCAATTCAAGGAATGGAACAGGATGCAATTGTTGCCTGTTCATTTGCTCTCTGGTAGGCATGGTGGGTCAAGTGGTTAGCACTGCTGCCTCACAGTGTCAGGCACCCAGGTTCAATTCCACTTGGGTGACTGTGGTGGGTTTCCTTCAAGTGCTCCAGTTTCCTCCAACAGTCTAATAGATGTCCAAGGTATTTGCCACACAGATAACATCTCTGTGTATGATAAAATGAAGAAGGGCCATGACTGGCATGTGAAGGACTTGTTAAAGGCACTACAAAACATTAGCTGAGAAATTCAATTCTCCAGAATGAGTTACTTTTCTAGGACACATTATTCAAAACCAAGGCAACAAAGTGGATTCAAGGAAGACAAGAGCCATCAGTGAGTTTTTGACACTGAAGTACATAAAACGCACTTTTCTGGCAGGGTAGATCGAGTGGGAAGATTTATCTCAACTCATAGAATCCCTACAGTGTGGAAACAGGCCATTCATCCCAACAAGTCCTCACCACTCCTCTGAAGAGCATCCCACCCTGACTCATTCCCCTATGTCTAACCCACCTGACCTAAACATCCCTGGACACTATGGGCAATTTAGCATGGCCAATCCACCTAACCTGCACATCTTTGGACTGTGGGAGGAAATCTACACAGACACAGGGAAAATATGCAAACTCCACACAGCTACCCGAGGGTGGAAGTGAACCCGGGTCCCTGGTGCTGTGAGGCAGCAGCGTTAACCACTGAGCCACCATGCTGCTCAAGCCATAAGGGAGCATTTGAAGAAAGGCCAGAAATGGATTGGAGTCAGGAACAGACCGAAGCTTTTGGAATGATTTGAGAAAATCTACCTTTCTGCTGATGTTTAGAATCATTGCGATCCTGACATAGGTTAGTAGTAGCTGCAAGTACATGAGCCACAGGACTTATTCAAGTGCAAATGGATGAAACATGAAATCTGGTCTACTTTACTTTGAAAGCTTTGATGGAAGCTGAACAGAGGCACACAATCATGGAGAAAGAAGCATTAGCAGTTACATAGGGAGGTGAAAGGTTCACATACTACCTGACAGGACTGAACCTCCAGGTCAAGATGGACAAAAAGAGTTTGATAACGTATTGGAATTGAGTGAAATCTCAAAAATGCCTCTTTGCTAGAAAGATTCAGGCTTAGGTTGATTATTAATAACACAGTGTGGAGCTGGAGGAACACAGCAGACCAGGCAGCATCAGAGGAGCAGGAAAGCTGACGTGTTGGGTCGGGACCTTCTTTAGAAAGTTTTTTTCTGACTCCAGCATCTGCAGTTCTTGCTATCTCTTAGGTTAATAGTTTATATTCCAGGCAAGGTGGAAGTAATGACAGATACATTCATGAGGGAAATAATGGACTGAGTAGAAAAAGAACATATTATTCTTGTGTAAGGAATCTTATTCATTGGTATAAACTAAGGGTTCACCAGCAACTGAGAGCAAAATCAGATAAATTGACGTAGATCAAAAATCTGTCAAGGAATGCATAAAGGCAGCAACTTTGTCTGCAAGAGTGATCAAAATGAAGCAGACGATGTGCTGAAAATTTAACACAAACAACAGAAACAACACTTGACAATAGTGTAAGATTTACTGGTGTGAAGAATGGCTACAACAAAATCCATGAGAAGAGAAACCCCATGGGAGAAACTCCATCCAGGTGTCATGATGCGCATAGCAAGAACACAGCAATCAGTGTACTAGCCATGTGCAACAAGACTTGGACAATATCCAGCTCTGGGCTGAAGTGGCAAGTAAAGTTGGTGCCACACAAATGCCAAACAATGACCATCTCCAACAAGAGAGAATCTAATCATCGCTCCTTGACATTCAATAGCAATGCTGTCACTCAATCCCCACTGTCAACATCCTGGGTGTTACCATTAATCAGAAACTGAACTGCACTATACGTATAAGTACATTGGCTACATTGTGCTATTTAGGCCTATACTTGATAGAGTTTACAATAATGAGAAGAGATCTAATTGAGGCATAAAAGGTGCTAAAGGAGACTGACAAAGTAGGCATAGAGAGGATGTTTCCTTATGTTGAGCAATCTAGAATAAGAGATCATATTTTTAGGATAAGGGAATGCAAATTTAAAACAGAGCTGACAATAAATTATTTCTCCCAGAGTATGGTGGATGCCAGGACATTGAGTAAGTTTACGGAGGAAGGAGACAGATTTTTAATTGATAATGGGTTGAAGCATTTGGAAAGTGGGCAGGCAAGTGGAGTTGAGGTCAGGATGAGGTCAACCATGATAGTATTGAATGGCAGAGCAGGCTCGAGGGGCTGAATTGAGAGAGAGAAGCTGGAATCAGAAATAAAGGTCCTTCATTTGAGTAAAGGTGACTACAAAGATATGAGGGAGGAGTTGGCCAGAATTTATTGAAATGGGAGCATGGCAGGGAAGACGGTAGAGCAGCAATGGCATGAGTTTCTGGGGCTAATTCAGGAGGCTCTACAGAAATTCATCCCATAGAAGTAGAAGCATACTAAAGGGAGGGCAAAGCAACTGTGGTTGACAAGAAAAATCAGGGATAGCATAAAAGCAAAAGAAAAACACATAGTATGTAGTTGAGATTAGTGGGAAGTCAGATAATTGGGAAGATTTTAAAAACCAGCAGAGGATTACTTGAAAACCAATAAAGGGCTGAGAGGATGAAATATGAGACTAAGCTGAGCTAATAATATAAAATAAGATTGCACAAATTTTTTTTTAGATATCTAAAAGGTAAGCGAGACAAGAGTGATCGTTGGGCTGCTGGAAAATGAGGCTGGATAAATATTGATGGGAACAAGGAAATGGCAGAGGAACTGAACAGGTACTTTATATCAGTCTTAGTGGAAGACACCAGTAGCATACCAAAACTTCAAGAAGTCGGGAGATAGAGGTGAGTGTAATGGCCTAAGGACCACCTAAGGAGAAGGTGCTGGGGAAGCTGAAAAGTCTGAAAGTGGATAAATCACCCCGTTAGGATGGATTGCACTCCAGGAATCTGAAAGAGATTCCTTCCATGTCTTGGGGTCTTATGGAATTGCCTACTCCCAAGTTCCTGTGTTCTTATAAGAGCAGGTCAGAGACTAGGACTTCTGCAGTGAGTAACTCACCTCCTGTCTCCCAAATGCATGTCCATCATCTACAAGGCTGCAGTCAGGTGTTGTGATGTTGCCTGGATGAATGCACTCCAAGAACACTCAAGAAGCTTTACAACATCGAGGACAAAACTGCCCAATTCATTTTTTAATTTCAAAAATAAACTTAATTCATATAAAAATCTTTATACACATACAGTGACTAGAGCAGTTTGCTTCTGTACAGACTTTGCATATCAAGAAAAACAAACTTTGGAACTGACATTCCCTGCAGCTGGAAGGGCCAAAGGCATTATGCAGGACACTATTTACCTTGATTTTGAGGCAACAAGAGGCTCTGATGGCCGAACAGACCCTCATTATACTTTGGCAGAAAGACCTTAGCTGATGGTCTTTTCCAACTGCACCTTGGCAGCAGCTCTCCTAAGCTTTAGTGCATCCATCAGCACATAGTCCTGGAGCTTGGAATGTGCCAGTCTGCAACACTTGGTCAACACTCCTGGTTCTGGAAGACAACAAAGCTGCCCGAATCATTGACACTCCATCCATCATCTTCCACATTCACTGTCTTCACCTCTGATGCATAATGACAGCACTGTGTATCATCTACATGGCACACTGCAGCAAATCACCAGGCTCCTCCAGCAGCACCATCCAAACCCATGACCTCCACCACCTTGAATGACAAGGGTAGCGAGTGCACCACCACTTGCAAGTTACCTTCAAGTTACATACAATAATGGCTTAGAACTTTATCACATCTCCTATCTGGTTGTTGGGCTGTAATCCTGGCAGCACTATGGGTGTCACTACAGAACAAGGACTATAGTGTTTCAAGAAGATCACCTAGCACCACTTTCTGTAGGGTAATTAGGGATGGACAATAAATACTGATCAATCCAGTGATGCCTTCACCCCATGAATGGATTTTTAAAATGTCATTTGGAAAGGGAATACAGAATTACACTTTGTCATGTCAAACATGTCATTTACAGTCAAGTGCCTACAGAACCAATGATTTCATCAGGATTTATAGAGTCATAGAGTCATACAGCATGGAAACAGACTCTTCAGTCCAACCAGTCCATGCCAGCCATGTTCCCAAACTAAAATAGCCCCACCTGCGTGTGTTTGGCCCATATCCTCCAAAACCTTTTGCATTCATGAACTTATCCAAGTGTCTTTCAAACATTGTAACTGTACCTGCATCCATTACTTTCTCTGGCAGTTCATTCCACACATGAGCCATTCTCCGTGTAAAAAAAGTTGTCCCCCATGTCCTTTTTAAATCTTTCTACTTTCACCTTAAAAATATGCCCCCTAGTTTTGAACTCCCCTACCTAAGGGAAAAGACTCTTGTCATTCACTTTATCTATGCTCCAGTGAAAAAATAGTTACAGCCTTTCCAGTCTGTATTCATATTTCAAACCCTCCCTTCCCGGCATTTCTGGAAATGCCACGGGAAAGACTTGTAATAGATTGCTGGATTTTAAAGGAAAATATGGTTATACCTTGTTGATTATTATTCAAGATAGATTCAAGTGCCAAAACTTCATTTCACCACACAATATGTCATTTCACAGAGGAAAAAGTATTGGACAACGGATCTCACTTTGCAAACAAAGATATCGGGAAGTTTATTTTGGAGGCAGGTGTCAGGCAGGTGACAAGTTCCCTGCTCCATTCTCAGTTGAACAGAGAGGCAGAAAGAGCAGTCAAGACTGTAAAATCATTCATGCATAAGAATTCAGAATGGCAAATAACTCAACTCAATTACAGAGAATAACCATTGAATATTGGATAATTGCTGCTGGAATTGTTAATGAGGAGGAGGTTAAAAATGAATGCACGCATTTTAGAACTCAATCACAAGCCAAACATAACCTCTCAATACCATGAGGAGTTGAAAATTCTAGAAAAAACTCATAGCAAAAAGCAGCAACTTTAAATACAGATCAAAAACATCTGACAACCTTAAAGTCAGGACATCTGGTTCAGGGACAGGAAGTCAGAAGCACATTTTTCAGACAAAAGGATCAACAGAGTTCTTGTCTGGACAGAATGCCTGAAGAGACATTCAGGAGGAACAGGAAGGCACAGATCTTACTCAAGCCAGGAAGAGAGATTAAGTGTGTAGAATAAGGGACAGCCATACCTAACCTGCATCTGACAGCACACAGGGTGGTAGGTCTATTCCAGGCACAGCACAATACCATCATCTCAATGTTGAACTCAGCCAAACCTGATAGGAATGTTCAGCCGGAGTTGCAGATTATCTCGACCTGTGAGATTCAGCGTTAAATGGGGTGGGGGCAAGATGGTGATAATTGTGATAACAATAATGGTAATAATGATGCTGATTGGTATTATTCAGGCTAGGTACATAAATAAAAAGAAACAACTTAAATAATGTTGACAAATTAGAGAGAAGGGGACAAATGTGCTAGTTTGAGGTTCGTACAAATCATGATGCTGTAACTGATCACATGACTGTCTTCAGTGAGAAGGAAAACAACAGTCCATAAGGAGTAAGTGAATAGAGAGGCCTTAGACAGTGCACTAAAGGGGTGTATTGGAGAACCTGCTAAGTACAGAGGTAAGGAAAGGAGTGCTACAGTACTTATGGAGCTGAAGAGCCTTACTTAGAGATAAGAAGCGAGTAGTCTCAGGGAGAGCGCATATGCAGGCGCCATGATACTCCATAACAGTACCTCAATGTGTTTACAGCAGTAGATAGAGAAGTGCTGGAGCATTTATGTATTCACTGGCCTTGACAACCAGTGCGGGGTAACTGAATGTTTTACAGCGCTGAAGCCAGATCCTTAGACCAAATTCATTTAATTCACTTCCACAACTAGCTGTTCCCATTCTGTTTACTGTGCATGCCTAGAGGGTTCCATTGGAAACATAACTTTGCTCCTCCTTTCCAAGGTTCTCGGTGTGATAGCAGAAAAACATGGGATGCCTCCCTCTGAGCTTCAGCACCTTTGCAGTCTTATTTATTCTCTAAAACATTCTTTTTGCAGTTTCACCGGCTGCTGCCGTTCTTTAAGAAGTAGAACTTGCCTTTAGGAAGCACGGGATAGTTGTGACTTATGCTGGGAACACATTCACCTAGGCCCCCTGCTGAGCATGCAGCCAACAGCCCTTTTAGAACTAAACTGCATGGTACCATCATTGAGATAAGCGGAAAGCACCAAGTTTCACATTGGCTATTCCATCTCAAATTGGTACAGGATAATAACACATAGCACAGTTTGCACCCTCTAATGGACCTAATTTTTGTCCCCATATCTTCAGTTGAATGAACTGAGTCACGAGAGGGAAAAGGATACAACATATCTGGTCTCAGAAATATGGCTCAGAGCAGAAAGTTTCACACCTGATGTCTAAGTATTTGGATACAACCATCACCATCCTGCTTGATTTGCTGCCGTTTCTGCTGGAACTAATTCTATTACACTGCAAAAGATACAGTGTTTGTTTATCTCAGTGGTGCTGTGATTCTTTCCAAAATTGACTGCCCCTCTCTTCGTCTGCTATCCCTTTGAGCTGCTATCCTGCAGCCCAATGTGAATTTCCCCACTTTCCACATGAATGTGAAAACTAGACTTTCTAATCAGGCATTTGTTATCCTTTAGTTTTAGGTTTCCAATTCTTTACTTGAGGCCTCTACATTCCCTCCTCTTAAAGTTACATTTACCTTATTTCTAATTTCCTATTAAATTTTCTTTTTGCCCTTGGGTGAGGGTAACCTTCCTGCTCATAAATAGTGTTTTTTTCTCTTTCTTGAATAGATCTGTTTCTTCCTTTATTAAATGTCTTGTGGAAACATGAAGAATTTTCACTGGCATGACAAAGCATCTGCAGTTAAGAAAATATTTAGTTTATTGATATTTTTAATCAACCTGTTTCGACACATTATGACACACTTCTGGAGCAGGTAGGAATTGAACCTAGACCTCCTGGCTTAGAGGTAGGGCCACTACCACTGCACCACAAACACTCTCAAAATTTAGCTTATAACTTACTGTGCATCAAAATATCAGCTTGGTTTCATATGTAACATTCCACAACTTTTAACTATGCTTTGAAGAATCCGGTCAAGACCAAAACAATTTAAATTTGTATTTTGATTATTTAAAAGAAAATAAATGTATCTGTCAGATTTTTCCTGCATCACGCAACATTGCGTTTCCCCTGTTAATGGCAAGACTTTTCAACAAATAAGTTAACCCACTAACCCTTGTTCCACTTATTCCATCTACCCTTCATTCCTCCCTTCCACATTTGTTCTACACTGAAAACTGAATCTTTTGAGTTTTGGACTAAGTGTGAGTTGTATTGCGATTGTCTGGAGGCATTCCCCCCCAAGAAGCCTAGCAGGGTTTCACACCAAATCTTACTAACCTGCCTCATTAACTACCTACCACATGCCTATGGTGTCCTTCACATCCAATTCTATCTCCATCTTATCACACACCATTCCAAGAACAACTTGCCAGTCTGTGGAGATCCATTGAAAGATTGACATTCATCACACTCTCATCATCTTGAAAAGACCAAAGATGCCAAACAAGCTAAACATTGGAAAACCATGACATTGAAATCATTATGGATACTTGGCATATTCAGTTTACTACTTGTTCAATCTTGTTAAGCACCAAAAAATAACTCAGGGCTTGATCCACAGGCAGCAACTTTATACACTCCTGGTCCACCAGAATTGGCATCTGCCATTTGCCAACCCCTTGTGACCATCATGGCATCTCTCCAACACACTTGCAGGGCACTCTGGAACTACAAACATTGTCACTAGCAACTAGCATTGAAAGCTGTTTCAAGGATACTTTGTAAGCAGGGGCAGGCACTCAGCTCATGGATGGACTAGGCTGCATCTCAGGGCTACTCACTGTCTGAGCAGCGACCTATGTGCTCACAGTGTCCATGCCTTGCCATGCTGTGCCAGTTAGCGCTTCTGCACCATTTGCATTGTTAGTCAGCAGTATCAATCAAGGAGGTGTAAATCCGTTGCAGTGTGCTATGTCAATCTCATACCTGCACAATGGTCCAGCAGCTTTTCTGGCAAACACACTGCATGTGCAGCAAGCTGGCAGCCATGTCTCAAAGTCTAGGCAGAAAAAACTCACTGAAGTTAATGGAGGCTCCATCAATCATGGGATCCTGGCACAGCAAATCAGTAAGGACAGCCTGACATACCAGTGCAGGGGATTGGCCACAGTCAGGCAGCTGGTTGGCATTTTCTCCATCAGGGAGTCTGAGATTCTGCAGGCTGTACAGTTACTCACAACGAATTTCACAATGAGCTGATTTCTTTCAAGGATTTTCTGTTTCATACCTGAGAAGAGCTTCTATTCCGACATGTTTTTTTTTTGGTTTCTAAATGTCAATCAAAAACATTTTGCATGTATATTGAACTTTTATTATAGTAAAAATATTAGGGCCCACTTTTCAGGAGCAGTTATCAAGAAGGAGTACACATTAAGGCATGAGAAGGGATGGATATCGAAATGATTAGACAGAGATTTTAAGGAGTGATATTAAGGCGAGAGAGATATGGAAAATTTTAGAGAGTGAATTCCACAGCTTATGGCTGAAGCCCCAGATAAAACAATAGAGATTCAGGATGTGGAAGAGGCTAAAGTAGCAGGAGTCTTGTGAACTCTGAAACTTGTAAAGCTGGAGAAAGCGAGCAACAAGGTCATGGAGGTGTTGAAAATAAGGGTGAGAATTTTAAATTCGTGTGTTGCAGATTTGTAGGTCAGCAATCACAGAGGTGATGTTAAAACTCATAATTTAACCGAAAAACACAGCTTTAGTCAGTGGTAAGCGGACTTATTTTAAGAACTAAAAAAAGACTAGATTGGAAACTAATCTGAACAGCCGAGTAAAATGTTATTGTGGTCTCTGTGTTTGAAGCAGTTCACATAGATCTGATGTCAATTTTGACAGAACGGCTCTTTAGATTTTATATGTGTGTAGAATTAAAACAAGACATGTTGAGTTAATAATTTGTACATGGAGAATATTATTAGTTGATCACTGATTTTAAAAGTATGTGTTTTCTTAATGGGATCATAACTATGGATGTGTATTTTTTTCACCAGTGTGTACAATTTCAGTGCTCTGAGACAATAAATCAATGGAAAAGGATTTGCATGAGAAATTCAAATGGAGGGAGGCCAATCATCAGAATATTTCAAAGCACTTTAGAGCTTCTGATGTAGTTTCAAAGTGTAGTTACTGTTGTCATAGGGGAAACTATATTCTTGACTGTTTCTGCAAGGACTACAGAAGTGCATGGAAAATGATAAACCATAACTTTAAAAGTAATCACAGGGCTGCTGGGCCCTTAAGGGTGCTGTTCAGAATGTAATTGTGTTGTGGCAAATTAATTTTCTTAATTAAGCAATGAAAGTAATTCAAAAAGATCTAAGAATAAAAATGTTCGCTTTCCACCTTGTCAAGTATTTCATGTAAGGTTGTGAAACTTTGTAATTGTCTGCCTCAGGAGGTGGTGGTGGAAACACCTAAATATATTGAATATATTTAAAGGTAGAGGTAGATAGTTGTCAGGGAGAGGAATCAAAGGATATCAGACGTACATGGATATGTAGAATTCAATACACAAACAGATCAACCATGATCGTATTGAATGGCAGAGCAAGCTGTAGGGGCTGAATCATCTAATTACATACAAATGGGAATTAGGAGTCGGTTTAGGCCATTGGGCCCATTGATTCTGCTGTCTTTCCAAACGAGTCCCACTGCAGAGCGAGGGGAAGTGAGTCCTGGTGCAGCATGAGGGAAAGTGAGTCCTGGTGCAGCGCGAGGGGGAAGTGAGTCCTGGTGCAGCGCAAGGGGGAAGTGAGTCCTGGTGTAGCACGAGGGGAAGTGAGTCCTGGTGCAGCGCGAGGGGAAGTGAGTCCTGGTGCAGCGCGAGGGG
>NC_063335.1:108155274-108199562 GCF_021869965.1 Rhincodon typus | reverse complement strand
GAGTCCTGGTGCAGCACGAGGGGAAGTGAGTCCTGGTGCAGCGGAAGGGGGAGGCAAGTCCTGGTGCAGTGTGAGGGGGAAGTGAATCCTGGTGCAGCACGAGGGGAAGTGAGTCCTGGTGCAGCGGAAGGGGGAAGCAAGTCCTTGTGCAGTGTGAGGGGAAGTGAGTCCTGGTGCAGCGTGAGGGAAAGTGAGTCCTCGTGCAACACGAGGGGGAAGTCAGTCTGGTGCAGCACGAGGGGGAAGTGAGTCCTGGTGCAGCGCGAGGGAAAGTGAGCCCTGGTGCAGCACGAGGGGAAGTGAGTCCTGGTGCAGCGCGAGGGGGAGTGAGTCCTGGTGCAGCGCAAGGGGGAAGCGAATCCTGGTGCAGCACGAGGGGAAGTGAGTCCTGGTGCAGCACGAGGGGAAGTGAGCCCTGGTGCAGCGCAAGGGGGAAGCGAGTCCTGGTGCAGCGCGAGAGGAAGTGAGTCCTGGTGCAGCGCGAGGGAGAAACGAGTCCTGGAGCAGCACAACTTACCTCGGTGCAGCTGAGCGCCGGCGTGCAGTGGACTGGACTGGAGGCTTGGAGCGAAGCGGGACCATCTTTGGACTAGGGCCTGGCGTCGGCGGTCAGACCATGTGCTGAGCTGCTGCTATTCAAAATTCTTTACTGGACTGTCATGTCAGTCCTTTAACTATGTTATAACTATCTTATTTCTAACTTGTTTTTCAGACATTGTTCAGTAATGCTTCTACTTTTCCTTTTATTCCCTTTTTGGATCCATGATTTGTACCTAGGTACTTGTACCTAAGATGGTAACCTTCGAGGCAGCCATTGTAAAAACTTTTCACTGCACTCCTGTACTTCTGTACTGAAGTACATGTGACAGTGAAGGATATTCTAGAAAGGATATTCTAGCACCGACCCCTTTAGCCTCTAGAAATCTACGAATTTCTTTCTCAAACCTCTTACTTCTGCGCTTATTGCATATGTTTGTATCTTTGTACAATCTTCCTGATGTGCATTCCATTTCTACAATGGGCTGGTCATTCACTTTAGCAGACTCCTTGTCTCCAGAGCTGAGTACTAAATTTAACTCTGTCATTGGGACATTTTTCCTTGAATTCCTTCTTGGATAATGTTCTCCTTTTCCCCTCTTTCCCTGAGGGGCTGACTCTTGCTAGAGCAGGTACTTCAAGCTCCCTGTGTTTGAAACAAAGATAGAAATTGCTGGAAAAGCTCAGCATGTCTGCCAGCGTCTGTGAAAGAAATCAGAGTTAACATTTCGGGTCTGGTGACCCTTCCTCAGAACCCGTGTTTGAGCCTTGCCAGTGTGTGCCAACAGGCCACTTGTCCATACGGTAAGACACATGCATGTCTAATCTGTCCTTATCAAATGTCCTCACCCATGCACTTTCAGTAAGGCTCATTGCTTCAAGTCTGGGATGGGAGCAACCTATTATAATGACTCAATCTATACAGACTGGGAATTAGTTCTAGGGTATTCTTTTGTGCTAAACCAGGCCAATACTGTGATACACTAAACTGTGAGGGGAGACACTAGTTTCTGATTATTTAACCAAATGTAGAATGTACTGTAACTATGAACGCCCTAGGTCATGCTACAACTGAAGGTTCTGCTCATTTGTTACAAAAACTAAAACTGATGCTTGCCTTCCACATAGATGCCTGTAGAGACTGATAGCATTTAGAACATATTAGGGACAGGAACATTTGGACTTTATGATACAGTTAGGATTTGGAGGTAAGACAAACGGTGCATGGAGGCCAACTTTTAGACAAAAGTGCTCTACACATAAACAGTGCTCAGGGTACAGCTGTATAAACAGCTGCCCACTTGTCCATGGTGACCACCTGAAAACATTGTCTGTCCGTGTAACTAAGATAAACTGTTTCAGGACCACTATACTGAACAAGTGAGAGATGAAGTGACTCTATTCAGCCTTCTTAAGTGTCAATGCAATCTCCAACAAAAATTACATTTAAAATGTTACTGTAGTTCCAGAGTAACTTGGAGAGCTCCTTCTGGCTATACAGTACTCATTAAAATCATTGCCATTCAGAATATGACCTCCTCATACCAATGACCACTGGGCTATTAGACTAAAATTGTATTGTCTATTGGAAACCTTGGTGAATTTTGGTAATTATTCATTCGTTTTATGGACTGCTGAGAAAATTGGGACTAATATTGATGATAATATTGTACCAGAAATACATCATAAATATTTTTTTCCTCTTTAGGTTGTTCCTTCCATTAAGCATAAACTAATAGGGCATAGAAGAAGACCATTTGGCCCTAAGTGTTTTTTCTGGCTCTTTGGTAGAACCATCCCATTAATCCCAATTCTTTGCTCTTTCCTCTATGACCTATAACTCTATTTGGGGGTCAGTTAGCCTGACAGCTGTTTGTGATGCAGAATGATGCCAACAGTGTGGGTTCAATTCCTGCACCAGCTGAGGTTACCATGCAGGACTGTCCTTCCCAGCCTCTCCCCTCGCCTGAGACATGGTGTGGCAAAACACCATCAGTTGCGTCTCTATAATGAGAGAGTGAGACTATGGCAACTTTATATCTTTATTTTGCTACGCACATTTATGAAATTCCCATCTTGGACAAAAGATGCATCTGAATTCCAAAAATAAGGATTTGAGCATATGTTATTTAAGCATTTTTTTCTGTTCATAAGTCTCTAATTTAACATCTACAGTCTTTGTTCATGTGAAAGAGCAGTATCAGATATGTCTGCAGTGAAGTGAATATTCCCTTTTGTCTATGTAGGAAGTCCCAGAAGCTTTGATGTGATCCAGGCCACTTTGCCTGCTTGCAGCTGTTACACCATCAGCTCTGGTATCACAACCATTGCATATGCTTAGCTACTCCAGCTATTATTGCCTTTCCATCAAAAAAAGTCTTCTAACATTTCAAATGAATCCATTATAATTACCTTGGCTAACATCTGTGTTGCATCAATAGACAGTTGTTATAATAATTGTTTTTTGAAGCAAACTGGCAATTCATTAAGACGGAGAAGTAGGTTTTAGGACCGAGGAATATAATCCTTTTACATCCAAAAGTAGAACGAATATACTGGCATCAAGTGTTATGTTTCTAGATAATTAACAGTAATGTCAACATTGGGGTGAGTGATTTGTTACAATAAGCATTCAGGCATTCTGAATAAGTTGCGATTTATGGTATGTAGAGGCTGGTTTGGAAAGCACAAAAGAATGTGAACATTGCAGTGATAAGGCATGGACAAGCAGTTAGGTGGGGAAAGGGGGCTCAAATAGAAGCAACTGATTAATTCAGCAGTGAGCCAAGATCGTCTTCGCAGGGATGTTCACTTCAGAACAGAAACTCGATTGGAGGATCTTAACCACAATGTGGGGGGGCAAGGTAAGAATGCAGCTGTGACACAAATCTAGGATTTTAGAGAAGGAATGTTGGAATAGATTGGATGGAATTTTATCCATTTCAATCAGATCCCTTGTCATCCTCTAGAACTTGGGGGTGTAGTCTGAGAATTAGGGCTAGACTGTTCAGGTGGGATGTTTGGAAGCACTCCTACACAAAAATGGTGGGTAGATGTTTGGAACTCTCTTCCATAAATGGCAGTGGATGGTAGATCAGTTGTTAATTTTAAGTCTGAGAGAGATAAAACTTTTGTTAAAGTTATTAAGGAATATGGGCCAAAGGCAGGTATTTGGAGTTAGGCAATAAGTCAGCCATGTTCATGTTAAATGGCAGAACAGGCTCGGTGGACAGCTATTTCTATTCCGATGTTTCTATATTGCTAAATTCTAATGAATACAAATCCAGTCTAAGCCAATTTCTCCTCATAGAACAGTCCAGACATCCCCAGTATCAGCTTAGTGAACTTCCACTGCACTCCTTTTCAGGCAAGTACATTCTCTTTAAGGTATGGAGACTGAAGCTGCAGGCGATACTCCAGGTATGTTCTTAGCAAGGCCTTCATGTCTCTGAGGAGCTCTTTAATGACCCTTGGCCTCATGTTTGATCATTCTACAATTTTGCAAAATGCTTTTCATTCCTTCTTTGAAACAATTCCTTGCTGAAGGATAACCAATCTGATTTGGAATCTTTACTTAACTCTGAAATATTGATGAAGTATGTAGTTATTTTGAATATTTGCACGTATTTTATAGGATGTGATCAGATTTAAAGAGTGCAATGTTACTGAAACTTTCTATCTAAACAATGTCTGCTATTCCAACATTGCCTTAACTTTATTATTACTTATTCTGAGGTTGTGTTGAACTTAGGTCTCCAGACATCAGGGGAAATATCTTGGATTATTTCTCCAGCCCTCACAGCCTCTGAGCTTCATGTGATGTATGCATATAAGCAAACAGCGGATATGGACCACTTAGAAACATTATCTGTAGCCAAGTCTTTTTCCTTTTCAGGCACTTATAATTCATAATTGCTTACCTTACATGAGAACAAATTTGCCTGGTGGATGGATTTATCAGCTGTTAATGTAATAAAAGGAAATGTAATTTTTAAGTGCCCTGACAGCCATACTTATGGGACATCATTAAATCTGAAGTAATTTTAATATAGAACAACAGAGCAATATTGAGATATTTTTAATATGAGGCATTCTGATAAGCTTACAAATCATATACCATTAGTCTCAAAGAGTCTAACCTCTGCTATCTTATTGTCTTCAAAAGTTTGCACTCCTGAAGATGAGCAAGCTTGGTGATAGGAAGCAGAAATTGTTCTGATTGCAAGCACATGGGTTTGGTGAAAATTTTATTCTGATTGATCAGGATCTGCAGCAGGAGACCATATCAATTTTCACAGCCTTACCAGGTCTAACAAAATAGAGGGAATCAGCAAGAAGTCAGAAAGCCGAAAGGACCTCCTGCAGGTCTATGGTAAGTATGAAGATGAGTGAGGGGTGGGATGTAGGGGCGTACTGAGTGGTAATGTAGGAAAATGAGTTTTCCTGGAGGGTTTACAGAAAAGACAGTAAAGCAGTCTTGGCATTGCTGCTCCTCTGGACCCCATTAAGGGCAAGTTTCATTCTCGCCTTCTCGTTGGTCTAAGCAAGTTCTCAATATCAGAGTCACCACTGCAGGCACATTACTGGCTCCCTGATTACAACGGCCCTGGTTTTAATAAGACTCCAACTGGCATAGCTGAAGGTTGCCCATTGACTCAGGCATTTACAATGCGGCAGAGTGAAAACAGACAAGCTACTTCACCCACTTCATAGTAGGTGCACCCAACCAATGAGTTTTCTGTTGGGCAGAAGAGTAAAAAATTGTTCCCTTTGTGTCAGGATTAAATTCTTCCAGATCTAATCTGGTAAAATCTGCTCCTGAGGTGTGTAATAACATGTCTGGCTAGGAGACTACGTAAAGTTAAGAAAAAATTTTTAAAAAACAAGAATGGTGTTGGCCATGCTCATTTCTTATAGCATTCTACTTTTCTATAATTAAAGAATCTCTCACCTCTTATTAAGTCTAGGCAGGATTTGTGTCCAGATTCCAATGGGTTAGAGGACAATGTCTAGTCCACTTCATCATCACTGAGTCAGAAACTTTGCTTTATCGACACAACAATGACGTTGTACAATGGTACATCATGGTTATGTAATTGGTGTGCTTGGAATTCAAAACAGGACTTCCCAAACATTCCCAGGAGTGACTCTATTTTAATGCTTCCAACTTTATGTCTCCTGGAGGAAGGTACCTAGACCATAGAACAGTACAGCATAGGAACAGGCCCTTTGGCCCACTGTATCTATGCCAATCATGATGCTACTTTAAACTAATCCCATCTGCCTGCACATGAGCTGTAATCCTCTATTCCCTGCCTGTTCATATGTCTGTCTAAATGCTTCTTAAACTTTGCTATCTTATATGCTTCTACCACCTCCCCTGGCAGTGTGTTCCAGGCACCTATTACCCTCTATATAAAACACATTCCCTACACATCTCCTATAGGCTTCCACCCCTCACCTTAAACCTATGTTCCCTAATATTTGGTATTCACAATTTGGGAAAGTGAATTCAATTACTCATGCTTCTCATAATTTTAGATACTTTTACATTAGAGCCCACAAGCAGTCACCCGCACTGAAGAGCAGATCATCAGCCCCAGTGATCAGCAGGAGCATGAGCATCCAGCAGAGGGCAACTGAGAGGGAGAGGCATCACTTTGATGCCTACATTAGAGCCTGCAAGCAGTCACCTGCACTGAAGAGCAGATTGTCATGGGCCTGGTATCAAGGAGTGCTAGTGCTACAAGGGAAGGTTTAAACTAGATTGGCAAGGGGACAGGATCCTCAACAGCAGGGAGGCAAGTGCAAGGCTGGAAGGAGATACAGTAATCAGAACTAGTAAGTTGAAGAGACAGGTCAGGCTGGAACAGAACAGGGACTGAGGAATGCCTGTTGGATTAAATTGCATCTATTTCAATGCAAGAGGGCTGACATGTAAGGCCCATGAACTCAGGGCATGGATAGATACGTGCGACTGGGATATTATAGCCATTACAGGAACATGGCTAAGGGAGGGACAGGATTGGCTGCTTAATGTGCCAGGTAACAGGTTCTTTAGGCGGGACAGAGGTGGAGAAAAGGGGAGTGGGAGTTACACTTTTTGATTAAGAGGAGTATCACAGCAGTAGTCAGAGATGAGGGATCATCCAGTGAGGCTTTGTGGGTAGAGCTAAGAAATAAGAAGGGGATGGTGACGTTATTGGAGTTGTACCAAAGGCCCCCAAATAATCAACGGGAATTAGAGGAACAAATATGCATGGAGTTTATGGAGACTTGCAGGAGAAATAGGGTTGTCATAGTGGGTGGTTTTAATTTTCCTAACATAGACTGGGACTGCCATAGTGTTAAAGGTTTAGATGAGGTGGAATTTGTCAAGTGTGTTCAGGAAAGTTTCCTCAAGCAGTATATAGATTATCCTTCTCAGGAAGGGGCAAAACTCGACCTACTCTTGAGAAATAGGGCAGGACAGGTGACTGAGGTGACAGTGGTGGGGGGTGGGGGCGAACACTTTGGGACCAGTGACCACAGTTCTATTAATTTTAAAATAGTTATGGCGAGGGACAAAACTGGTCCATAGGTTCAAGTTCTAAATTGGGGCAAGGGGAATTTTGATGGAATTAGACAGGATCTTGCAGGGGTTGATTGAGTAGTTTATTTGCAGGCAAAGGGATCTCAGACAACTTTGAGGACTTTAAAAGTGTGATAGCTGGAGTTCAACGTCTATATGTTCCTGTCAGGGTGAAGGGTAATGTTGGCAAGAGTAGCGGAATCCTGGATGACTAGAGATATTGAGGCTTTGACCAGAAAAAAGAAGGGGACATGGCTCAGGAACAGGCAACAGGGATCAAAGAAATCTCTGGAGATATACAGGGGATGCAGGAGTTTACTGAAGAAGAAAATCAGGAGGGCAAAATGGGGGCACGAGACAGCTTTGGCTGAGAAGATTATGTGAATCTAAAGAGATTCTTTAAGTATATTAAAGGCAAAAGAATAACTAGAGAGAGAATAGGACCCTCAAGGATGAAAGTGGACATGTATGTGTGGAACCACAGTTGATGGGCGAGGTCCTCAATAAATATTTCTCCTCTATGTTCACTGTGGAGAAAGACATGAAGACTTGGGGAATTAGTGGCGATATCTTGGGGACAGTCCATTTCACATAGAGGAGATGTTGGACATATTAGAATGTATGAAGATGGATAAATCTCCTGTTCCTGAACAGATATATCGAAGAAGCCCGCAAGAGGCTAGAGAAGAAATTGTGGGAGCCCTGGCTGATAAATTGTTAGCCACATGTGACGTCCTGGAAGACTAGAAGGTAGTGAATGTTGTGCCCTTATTCAAGAAGGGCTGCAAAGAAAAACTTGGGAATTATAGACCAGTGAGCCTAACATCTGAGGTAGGTAACTTACTTGAGAAGATTCTGAGGGATAAGATATACATGCATTTGGAAAGACAGGGTTTGATTAGGAATAGTCAGCATGGCTTTGTGCATGGGAGATCATGCCTTACAAATTTGTTAGAGTTCTTTGATGAAGCCATGCTTTGGCCATGCTAAATTGCCCATAGTGTTCAGGTATGTGTGTCATAGGTGGGTTATAAGGGGATGGGTCTGGGTGGGATGCTCCGAGGGTCGGTGTGGACTTGTTAGGCCGAAGGGCCTGTTTCCACACTGTAGGGAGTCTGTGTTCTGTGTTCTGTTAAGTGACCAGGATGGTTGATGAGGGCAGGGCGGTAGACGTAGTCTCTATGGATTTCAGCAAAGCCTTTGAAAAGATTCCATATGGTAGGCTGCTCTGGAAGGCTAGCTCGCATGGAATCCAGGGAGAGCTGGCAAATTGGATACACAATTGGCTTGATGGCAGGAAGCAGAAAGTAATAGTGGAAGGATGCTTGTTGGACTGGAGGCCTGTGACTCATGGTGTGCCTCAGGGGTCAGTGCTGGGCCCATTGCTGTTTGTTATCTATATCAATGATTTGGATAGAATGTACAAGGCATGATTAGTAAATTTGCGGATGACATTAGAATAGGTGGTATCATGGACAGTGAGGAAGGTTATCAGAATTTGCAGCAGGATCTTGATCAGCTGGGAAAGTGGGCAGAGAAATGGTAAATGCAGTTTAATATAGATAAGTGTTGCGTTTTGGAAAGTCAAATCAAGGTGGGAGTTTCATGGTGAATGGTAGGGCCTTAAGGAGTGTAGTGGAACAGAGGGACCTTGGAGTTCAGGTGCACGGTTCTCTGACAGTGGAGTCACAGGTAGACAGGGCAGTGAAGAAGGCTTTTGGCACACTGGCCTTCATCAGTCAGGGCACTGAGTATAGAAGTTGGGAAGAGATAGTAGGAACTGCAGATGGTGGAGAATCTGAGATAACAAGATGTAGAGCTGGATGAACACAGCAGGCCAAGCAGCATCAGAGGAGCAGGAAGGCTGACGTTTCGGGTCTGGACCCTTCTTCAGAGGTTGGGAAGTTATGTTGCATTTGGACAGGACATTGGTGAAGCCGCACTTGGTGCATTGTGTTCAGTTTTGATCACATTGCTGTTGGAAGGATGTTATTAAATTGGAAAGAGTGCAGAAGAAATTTACAAGGATATTGCCAGGACTTGAGGAACTGAGTTATAGGAGGTTGGACAAGCTAGGACTTTTTTTTTTAGAGTGTAGGAGACTGAGGGGGAATCTTATAGAAGTGTATAAAATCATGAGAGGCATGGATACAGTGAATGCACTCAGTCTTTTTCCCAGGGTTGGGGAATCGAGGACTAGAGGGCATCAGTTTAAGGTAAGAGGAGAAAGAATACATGGAAACCTGACGGGCAACTTTTTACACAGAGGGTGGTACACATATGGATTGAGCTGCCAGCAGAAGTGGTTGAGGCAGGTACATTAACAACCTTTAAAAGGCATTTGGATAGGAAAGGTTTAGAAGGATATGGGCCACATGCAGGCAAATGGGGTTGGCGTGGATTGACATTTTGGTCAGCATGGACCAGTTTGGGCCAAAGGGCCTGTCTCTGTGCTGTAGGATTTTATGACTCTATCAGGTCTAAGTTTGTCCAACCTCTCCTTGTAGCTAATAGTCTTGGTATCAACATCTTCTCTGCACCCTCTCGAAAGCCTCCAAATCCTTCCTATAGTGCAGCATCCAGAACTGCACCCAATCATTGCCTAACTTATGCAGCTGCCGAATTTAATATTCAATGCCCTGAGCGATGAAGGCTATATGCCTTTTTTTACCATCTTATCCACTTGTGCACAGGTCCTTCCTGCCCTGGAAGAGATCCCAATGATATCAAGAAACAGCATGGGGATAGTCCAACTCGAAGAGGAACCATAGTGGATCTTGTATTGGTTAATGAGCCTGGCCAGGTGACTGAGCTTTCAGTGGAAGAGCAGTTTGGCAACAGTGATCACAAGTGCTTAAGGTTTAAGATAGTTATGAACAAGAATAAGTCAGAACCTTGCAGGAAGGTACTAAATTGGGGGAGGGCAACTTATGTCTGTATTAGGCAGGAGCTAGGGATTGTTGGTTGTGAGAAGCTGTTATCAGACAAGTCCACATTTGACGTGGGAATTATTTAAAGACCTGTTGGGGAGAGCTCAAGACCAGCATGTTCCAGTAAGGAGGATAAGGATGGCAAGGTAAGGGACCCTTGGATAACGAGGGAGGTTTTGAATTTAGTCAGAAGGAAAAAACAAGCCAATGCACAGTTTAGGAAGCTAAAATCGGACAGGGTCCATTAGGAATATAAGGAAAGCAAGAAAGTACTCAAGCAGGGAATTAGGACAGCAAGAAGGGGCCATGAAATGACCTTGGCAAGTAATGTTAAAGAGAATCCCAAGGAATTCTATAGATACATTAAAAGCAAGAGGACAATTAGGGTGAAGGTAGGACAAGGGAACTTGTGCTTGGAGGCAGAGAATGTGGATGAGATCCTAAATGAGTACTTTGTATCAGTATTCACCCAGGAGAAGGATATGGAGGATAGTGATGTTTGTGTGAGCATGCTAATATGCTAGGGCATTTTGAGATCAAGAAAGAAGTGGTGTTGGATCTCTTGAAGAGCATTAAGGTGGATAAGTCCCCAGGGCCCGATGGTATCTACCCCAGTTTTTGAGACAGGCAAGAGAGGAGATTGCTGGGGCCTTGAACAAGATCTTTGTATCCTCGCCAGCCAGTGGAGAGGTCCCAGAGGACTGATGAGTAGCCAATGTTGTTCCTCTGTTCAGGAAGGGAAATAGGGGTAATCCAGGAAGCTACAGATCCCAGTAAGTCTCATATTGGTGGTTGGGAAGCTATTGGAGAGAATTAGGGATAGGATTTATATGCATTTGGAAAAGCATGGCCTAATTAGGAACAGTCAGCATGGCTTTGTACGGGGCAGGTCATGTCTTACTAACTTGATTGAATTTTTCGAGGAGGTGACAAAGGTGATCGATGAGGGTAGAGCAGCAGATGTTGTCTACATGGATTTTAGTGAGGCTTTCGACAAGGTCCCTCACAGTAGGCTCATCCAGAAGATTAAGTTGCATGGGATCCATGGTGATTTGGCCATGTTGTTTCAGAATTGGCTTGTCCATAGAAGACAGAGGGTGTTGATGGAAGGGTGTTTTTCTGGCTGGACGTTCATGACTAATAATGTTCTGTAGGGATCATTACTGAGGCCTCTGCTGCTTGTGATATATATGACTTGGATGAAAATGTAGATGGGTGGGTTAATAAGCTTGCAGATGATATAAAGAATGGAAGAGTTGTGGATAGTGCAGAAGGTTGTCAAAGGATACCCCAGGATATAGATTAGTTGCAGATATGGGCGGAGAAATGGCAGATAGAGCTTCATCCAGGCAAGTGTGAGGCGCTGCATTTTGGGAGATCAAATGTTAAGGAAAAATATATAGTTAATGACAGGATTCTGAACAGCCTTGATGTACAGAAGGATCCATAGCTCCCTGAAAGTAGCCACCAAATAGATAGGGTGGTAAAGAAGGCATATGCCATGCTTGCCTTTATTGGTCGAGGAGTTGAGTGTAAGATTAAGGATGTCATGTTGCAGCTTTATAAGACTTTGGTTAAGCCATATTTAGATTATTGCATTCAGTTCTGATCGCCACATAACAGGAAGGATGTGAAAGCTTTGGAGAGGGTGCAGAAGAGGTTTACCAGGACACTTACTGGATTAGAGGGTCTGAGCTATAAGGAGAGGTTAGAAAAACTCAGGTCGATTTCGCTTGAGTGGTGCAGGCTGAGGGGAGACTTGATAGAAGTTTATGAAATTATGAGATGCTTAGATAGGGTTGATGGTCAGAATCTTTTTCCCAGAGTTGGAATGTCTAATACAAGGTTAAGGGAGGAAAGTTTGAAGGAGACATAAGGGACAAGTTTTTTTACACAGAGTGGTAGGAGTCTGGAACACGCAGCAAAGAGTGGTGGTGGAGGCAGATACAATAGGGGCATTTAAGGGACTTTTAGATAAGCATGTGATTATGCAATGAATGGAGGGATACGGAACAATGGCAGGCAGGCAGAAGGGATTAGTTTCATTTGGTGTAATGCTGAAGGGCCTGTTCCTGTGCTGCACTGTTCTATGTTCTATATCCAAAAGTCTCCCTCCTACACAAACTCTTTAGTAATGCATTCAATCGTATTATCTTCCTATTTCTGGCCACACTAGCATATGGTAGGGAGTAATCCTGGGATTACAACCCCGGAGGTCCTGCTTTTCAACTTCCTACTGAACTCAATTTGCAGGACCCCATCTCTCTTTCTGCCTATATCATTAGTACCAATGTGGATCATGACCTCTGGTGCTCACCCTGTGCTCGCGCAGAGACACAAGGGAGACAACACACCATCCTGGAATCTTGCTTGCAACCACAGAAACACCTTTCTGTGCTCCTAATTATAGAGTCCCCTACCACTACTACTCACCTGCACTCTGACCCTCCCTGCTGTACAACAGAGTACTTCAGCTCCTAAACAGAGGAGGAGTGGGGATTGAAGAGTTTTATAGATCCTAAGCATGTATGGGAGGGGGCGGGGAGGGAGGTCTTTTTAAAATTTCCAGGGTGTCATAGCTCTGGCGAGAGATGGGGTGAGGTATGGGGAGATGTTCAGCAAGGGGGAATGGTATAAACTGCAGACTTTCTTTAAATGATCCGTCTCACACTTTTGCAGACATCTCCACATAAGGTGTAGCAGCAGAAGTAGGCTATTCACCTCATCTATCTATTCCACCTTTTAATGAGATCATGGCTGATCTGATAATCTTCCACTATCAGCATCTTGGGTTTATAATTTTCTAGAACTGAACCAGCTATCCAAACACTGTGGCTAAAAGAGTGGGTCAGATGCTAGGAATTGTGTGGGGAGTAACTCACGTCCTGACTCCCCAGTGTTTGGCCACTGTCTACAAGGCACAAGCCAAGAGCACATAATCAAACAGCTCAATGCTATGCAGGACAAAGCAGCCTGGTTCATTTGCAGTCAATCCACCACCTTCAGCATTCACTCCCTCCACCACCAATGCACAGTAACAGCAGTGTATACCATCTACAAGATGCTCTACAGCAGCTTTACTTGGTTCTTTTGGCAGCATCTTTCAAACCCTAGACCTCTACCACCCATAAAGACAGGAACAGTGGGTGCATGGGAATTTCACCACTTATAAGTTTCCCTCCAAGTCACACACCAGCCTGACTTTGAATTATATCACTGTTCTCTCACTGTCTCACTGGATCAAAATCCTAGAATTCTCCTTCTAATAACACTGTCTATGCCACTCTACTTCAAGGACTGCAGACAGCAATTTAGCACCTTCAGTTTTTCAAGCAAAATTAATGCTGTGAAAAACTGCTGGCTTAGCCAGCTGAAACCATATCAGATAAACAAATGAAAAAAGTGCTGGGGAAAAGTACACAACAGAGCTTCAGAAAGTGTTGCTGGCAGAATCTTCCAGGACAGAAATGGACTAGAATCTGAATTCTGCCTAGCAGTCAATAAATTCAGACCTCATTAACTCACAATGGGACTAAGTATGTTTGAGGAAAAACTTTAATATGCCCATACTCAGGAGACTTTTTTCTTAATCACTTATGAGACTCTGAACCAATTTTACAGTTCTTTCCATCACAAGTCCTCTTGTAACTTGGACTCAATTGAATATATACACACTCGACTCAGTGGAATCTTGAGACACAGATTTAGGAGGTGTGATTAATCTGTAAGGAGCCATCCCTCATTGTGGTTGTCCTCACAGAGACGTCAGCAAGGGTGGCATGGTCCAGAACACTCTGCCATCATGCGTAATGTTCATTCATCATCTTATGTATATCTGAAGCAAGTATAATATTCAGTTAATTGAGCTGCTTCTTGTTCTGAATATCAAAGTCTTGTT
This sequence comes from Rhincodon typus, assembly GCF_021869965.1. Lineage (NCBI taxonomy): Eukaryota > Metazoa > Chordata > Chondrichthyes > Orectolobiformes > Rhincodontidae > Rhincodon > Rhincodon typus. The sequence goes on along the minus strand of NC_063335.1, from coordinate 108,185,626 downwards.
TTAACACTGTGTTATGGTGGCATCTATTGAATCCAGAAAGACAATTGAAGTTCATTTTACTTTCTCTGTTATAATATTCTTGTGTTATCTTAATGTGATATAAATTAGGTACCTGGATTTCATTTAATTGAAGATCTTCATGGATTTATTTATAGCTAAACCAATTTCACAATTCAGACACAGCCTGTGCCTCCAATGCTACAGTGCAGAGAGCCTGTGACCTGTTGTCATGTGACAACATCTGGATACTTGTCTCATTTGTGTGTTGAAATTCTTAAAGGGACACCATCCAGAGAACCTTCCAATACAACCTTCTCCACGTACTGTTCAGCTGTGATGTCAGAGTTATGAATTCCACAGCTCTGTTGAAGAACAGGCATGTGACCTACTGGATTATTCCTCCTGTTTGATGTTGCACAGCACCCATGGTCATGAACCTTGAAAAGATTTGGTGCCAGAAAAGGCACTTTCATTGAAACAGGTGGAGCTGTCCTCACAGTGACAAAAATTGCAGCTCTTCACGAAGTGACTTTTAAAGATGCATAATGACCTTGTGCAATTACAACTTTCAATTACAAATTTTCTCCTTGATGAATCTGTTTTAGACTTTAAAACTAAAAAAGATGACTTGGCTGGAATCTCCTACCATATTGCCCTATTCCATCTGAAATTGCTCATGTTCTGCCTTTTCTCTTTAATCTTAATTGATTCCACTTCACCTGCACAAACTCCATTCTCACCAGACTGAAGTTGGTCCTTCCCTCAAATAATTACACTGGATCATATCTTGTCCTTTTTCATAGCTAAGAAAAACCTAATGGTACTTTGTCAATTATCCCTTAAAGGTTCCTCTACTGTCATTTGATCCACCTCAATGCCCAGATCCAGATCAAGTGAAGCCTCTTTCTTGACCTGACTGGAAAGATTGTGCTGGGAAAAATTCCCTGGAACACATTGTAGAAACTCTTCTCTCTCTCTATCCTTTATATCATTGCTATTCCAATCTATATTCAGATAATTAAAGTCCCCCAATATGACTACTTAAAGTGTTGTACCTTTGTAAATTTCCTTGCAAATTTGTTCTTTTACATCTTTCCCACATGATACTTACCTTTAAAATACCATCTACAAGAAATGGTACCTCTATTCTGTCTTAGTTCTAACCAATTAGATTATGTCTGTGACACCTCTAGGATATAGTTTCTATCCAGCTTCATGATATTTTCCATAATCAATGCTGCTACACCTTTTCATTTGTTTCTTTATTTCCTGAAGAACTTTGGCTTTGTCAGAGGGAGGTCACACCTAACAAATTTGATTGAATTTTTCAAGGAGGTGAATGGGTGTGTAAATGAGGGTAGTACAGTTGATGTGATTTATATGGATTTCAGCAAAACCTTTGACAAGGTCCCACATGGGAGACTGATAAAGAAGAAATAAGCACATTGGATCCAAGGTAACTTGTCAAATTAGATCCAAAATTGGCTTAGCATTAGGAGACAGAGGGTGATGGTAGAAGATTGTTTGTGTCACTAGAGGCTGGTATCCAGTGGTGTACAACAGGGGTCAGTGCTGGGTCCCTTATTTCTTGTGATATATTATATATATCCATATATTAAACAAAGAAAATGTGGAGGAGGGATGCTACATAAGTTTACAGATGGCAAAGATTGGCTGGGTGATTGATAATGAGGAAAAAGGTCTTAGGTTACAGGAGGATATAGATGGATTTTTCAAATGGGCAGATTAGTGGCAGATGGAATTTAATCCTGATAAGTATGAATCGACTCACTTGGAAGAAGCAGCAAGACAAGTAAGTATTCAATAAATGGCAGGATACTAGGAAGCTCAGAGGAACTGAGGGATCTTGGGGTGCTGGTCCACAAATGCTGAAGGCAGCAGGACAGGTTAATTGGATAGTTAAGAAGGCATAAGGGACACTTGCCTTTATCAGTCATGGCATAGATTAGAAGACTGGGGGGAGGGGAGGTTATTTTGGAGCTGTACAGGACTTTGGATATGCTATAGCTAAAGAACTACATGCAGTTCTGGTCACCACACCATAGGAAGAATTTTATTGTAATGGAGGGGTGCAGAGGAGATTCACCAGGATGATTTCTGAAATGGAGCTGTTTAACTATGAAGAGAAGCTGGATAAGCTTGAGTTGTTTTCTTAAGAACAGAAGAGATTGAGAGAGGACCTGATTGAGGTGTATAAGATTATGAGGGGCATGAGCAGAATGGATATGAAGCAGCTGTTCCCCTTAGTTGAGGAGTCAATAAGAAGAGGACATAATTTTAAGGTAAAAGGTGTGACATTTAGAGGGGATTTGAAAAAAATCTTGTATACCCAAAGTATGGTGGCAATCTGGAATACACTGCCTGAGTGTTGGTTGAGATTTACAATGTACTTGGATGGGCTTGAAATGTCTTCACATTCAATGTTATGGGGCCAAGTGCTAGAACGTAGGGACTAGTATAGATTTAGTGAGCTTTTTGTCGCTACAGACTCAATCGACCGAAGGGTCCCTTCTGTACTGAATGATTTTATGATTCAATGAGTGTCCAATTCTGCCCTTTAGTTTGAACTTGGTCTTCATTAGCACCACAACATCATATTTCCGTGTGGCTATCTGCACATGCCCTCACAAACTTTACTTGTCACACTCCATACAGCCAAATATGTGTGCAGTAAACCTAATTTGAACCTTATTACATTCTTTCTGCCTCTACACAATACCTTCCTTTTTCCTGTTATGGTTCAATCTGTGTTTCTGAATTCTCTATGCACATTGATTTTTCCTTTTTGTATTATCAGAAGCAGGGTGGGTCTAAACATAAACAGTAGGCCTTTTAGGTCAGAGATAAGGAGAAATTTCTTCACCCGTAGAGCCTGTGGAATTCTCTGCTACAGAAAGTGGTCGAGACCAAAACATTGAAGGTTTTCAAGAAGGAGATAGATATGTTTCTAAGGATTTAATGGATCAAAGGATATGGAATTAAAGTGGGAACAAGTATGATTAGCTATGATCACAGTTAATGGTGGAGCAGGCTCAAAGGGCTGAATGGCCTACTTCTGCTCCTATATTCTATATTTCCATGTTACTTCCTGGTTCCCACATTGCTACCAAGTTATATTAAACCTAAAACCCTTCCTCCTTCTCTTTCTCTGCAGCTACATATTCAACTACAGTATATTCCCAAATCTATGCTCACTTGCATGTGGTATCAGGAGTAACCAGAAAACTATTACCTTTAATGTTCTGCTTACTAGTTACTTTCCTAGCTCCCTAAACCACGCTGAAGGATCTCATCTCAGTCTTTGTCAAAGTCACTTGTATCAACATAACTGGCCAAAACTGAGTCAAACTAAGAAACAAAACTCAGCTTGCAATAACATGGTGTGGAACTGGATGAACACAGCAGGCCAAGCAGCATCATAGGAGCAGGAAGGCTGACATTTCGGGCCTAGACCCTTCTTCAGAAATGGGCTGCTGTTGAGGGTGAGGACGAGTTCTGCTAAGCGGATGAGGGTGTCAGTGGAGGGGGACTGGTCGGGCCTGCGGGACAGGAAGAAGCGGAGGGCCTTTAGGCCATCTGTATGGGGAATGCAGGTGTATAGGGACTGGACGTCCATGGTAAAGATGAGGTGTTGGGGACCGGGGAATTGGAAGTTCTGGAGGAGGTGGAGGGCGTGGGTGGTGTCACGGACGTGGGTAGGGAGTTCCTGGACCAAGGGGGAGAAAATGGAGTCGAGATAGGTGGAGATAAGTTCGGTGGGGCAGGAGCAGGCGGAGACAATGTGTCAACCAGGGCAGTCAGGTTTGTGGATTTTGGGAAGGAGATGGAAGCGGGCGGTGCGGGGTTGGGGAACGCTGAGGTTGGAGGCTGTGGGTGGGAGGTCACCTGAGGTGATGAGGTTGTGGCAATGTTCACTTTTAAGGCACAAATTAGCAACAAAAGTTTTGGAGACTCCTCAAAGCTCTCAAACTCTTCAGCATCATTTGTACAATGTGACAAGAGCAGCCATGCCTGTTTTTTCCCATTGAATCCTATTTGCCTGACGCGTAGGGACACTGTTAAACTAGAATCTCTCACACAGGAGATTCTTTTTAATGCAAGTGAGCCTCAAATTGGACAAGCAGATTCTCAAAGGTGAGAGAAAAAACGAGAAGAGTTACATAATAATGGTGCAAGGGCAGATTAATATGCCAAAATACAAAGTTGTTCAATCTTTCTAGTGCTATAGCAAGATATAGTAGCTACAGTGGCTTTGTTGTGAAAGATCCCCAGTCATTTCACATCTTTGTTTTAAGAAATCCTTATATTCTTGGCTATGCTGGCCTATAATAGATTTAACAAAAACACCACCCAAAATGCAAAAGCATTCCACTGGCTTCTAGAATCATGTCATTACCTTAACTATTCCCTCTTTAACACAACCTGGCAAATTTAATGCACTATGACAAATAAGGGTACCAGAATATGACCCAGTGTGAATTTTATGGCAACAGGCACCTAAATCGTGAATATACACAAAATGCATTTTCCTGCAGTGCACATGAAATAAAATTCCACTATCCTGTGACATTGGAATGAATTTTCATACAACAGCCAGATCCTATTGCAATGTTGATGTTGCCAAATGTCTGTATTTATGTGACCTACATTCCCATTCTCCATATCTAGCCTCTAGTGTTGATACCATTCCTGTCAATTTATTTCAAAAAGTTTTCTTGGAGTCACATATCCTCTTTGGAATAGCTTCATCTCGATTATTCTGATATATACAGTGGTACTCTATCGTTCAGAGTGTGAAGAAAAGAAAGAACAGACAAATGGCCTAACTATCTTCAAAGTACCAAAACACAGCAATCTTGTCAAGGGTAAATGGAAAGAAAATATTGCACTAATGGCACACAATCTGCAGAGTTTCAAAAACAAAGATAAAAATATGATAGAAAATTCAGGCACAGCCAAGACCTCTTGACTGCAGTGATAAGGACTGGAAAGGGGATAGCTCACAATTGAAGTTTCTTCAAGCAAATGGCTGGGAATTGAGGTGTTTGTGGTATGGCATCTTTTAATGTGGAAAAAGAATACTGAAACCTCATTTTCTTTGATCTGTTATTTTAAACTGTTACAGTTTTCGAACTCTTGTCCTTCCAGAAATTTTGCGATTTCAATTATTGAGCTAAATCCAACACTTATCGAATTATCCTTTTACATACGTACTTTCAATTGAGATATCGACAAAATGATTGTGGTCCTTTTGGAATTTTACCTCCAAAATAGTGAAGTAGTATTATTGTTATTTCTACAACAATTTACAAAATAAAAAAAAACACAGGGTGCCCGTCAAAATGATATGGCACTGGCCTGTCAAATCTTGTATTGTACCCCACAGGCTACATGTTTGCCAGCACCACAGCAGGGAATATACAGGATCAAAAACATAACAGTATGGCCCTGATTTGTGCTTGTCTATCAAACTTGTGTTTTCACCTGGTACTTACATTATGTGGAGTACAGTGGCTCAACACAGAATCACAGAATTATTACGGCGCAGGAGGAGGCCATTTGGCTTATCATTCGCCTGCCAATCACCTGCCCATTCCCCGTATTCCATTTCTATCCAAATAATCATTCAATGCCTCAGTTGAACCTGCCACCACATTTCCAGGCAGTGCATTCCAAACCCTATCTACTCACTGTGTGAAAAAGTGCTTTTTTCTCACATCGCTCTTACTTCTTTTGCATATCACTTTAAAATCTATGCCTCCTTAGTTCCTTTTACGAGTTAGAACAGCTTTTCCCTATCTAGTCTATCCAGTTGCTCATGATTTTGGAAACCTCTATCAAATCTCCTCTCACTTTCTTCTCTCCAAGGAGAACAGTCTCAATTCTTCAATATCATAACTCATTCCTGGAACCATTCTTGTCAATTGCTTCTGCACTGTCTACAATACATTCACAACTTTCCTATAATATGGCACCCATGCTGTAACAACAAACTAGCTGAGGTCTAACAAGTGTCTTACACAAATTTACACCACCTCATGCTCTTGTACTCAATGCCCTGATTAATAAAACCAAGCACTCTGTATGCTTTAATACCTGTTCTCTCCATCAGTCTTGCCACCTTCAATATTATATAACATTCGTTAAGCTACAGTTGGTCACCACACCGTAGGAAGATGAGATTGCATGAGAGAGAATGCAGAAGAGATTCACTACATTGCTGCCGAGACTGAAGTGTTTCTGCTACGAAGAGAGACTACATAGGCTGGGATCCTTTTTCTGAGAGCAGAGAAGGCTGAGAGGGGATCTGATTGAAGTGTACAAAATTGAGAGGGCATAGACAGGGTAGACAGGAAGAAACTTTTCCCCTTAGTAGGGGATCAATAACCAGGGGACACAGTTTTAAGGTAAGGAGCAGAAGGTTTAGGGGGATCTGAGGAAATAATTTTTCACCCAGAAGGTTATAGATATCTAGAACTCTTTATCTGAAATGATGGTAGAAGCAGGAACCCTCAAGACGTTTAAGAACTATTTAGATGTGCACTTGAAATGTTATAGCATACAAGACAAATGGGCCAATTGCTGGAAAATTGGGTTAGAATAGATGGATGTTCATGACTGGTGCAGACATAATGGGCAAAGCGTTTCTTTAAAACTCCATGCCTGATAGATTAAGTTAGGGTCCGGGTCAGGGTTTGTCCTATTTTTTGTGGGCAGGATACAATTTTCCACACTGCCACATAGATGCCAGTATTGTAGCTGTACTGGGACAACTTGGCTAGGGGTGCAGCAAGTTCTGCAACACAACTCCTCAGTACCATTGTCAGAATGAAGCCTTTAGAGAACATAAGAACATAAGAACGAAGAGCAGGAGTAGGCCATCTGGCCCCTCGAGCCTGCCCCGCCATTTAATAAGATCATGGCTGATCTTTTTGAGACTCAGCTCCACTTACCCGCCCACTCACCATAACCCTTAATTCCTTTACTGTTCAAAAATTTATCTAGCCTTGCCTTAAAAACATTCAGCGCAGTAGCTTCAACCGCTTCACTGGGCGGGGAATTCCACAGATTCACAACCCTTTGGGTGAAGAAGTTCCTCCTGACCTCAGTCCTACATCTGCTTCCCTTTATTTTGAGGCAATGCCCTCTAGTCCTAGTTTCACCTGCTAGCGGAAACAACCTCCCTGCCTCCACCTTATCTATTCCCTTCATAATCTTAAATGTTTCTACAAGATGTCCGCTCATTCTTCTGAATTCCAATGAGTATAATCCCAGTCTACTCAGTCTCTCCTCATAATCCAACCCTCTCAACTCTGGAATCAACCGAGTGAATTTCCTCTGCACCCCCTCCAGTGCTAGTATATCTCTTCTCAAGTAAGGAGACCAAAACTGCACACAGTACTCTGGGTGTGGCCTCACCAGGACCCTATACAGTTGCAGCATAGCCTCCCTGTTTTTAAAGTCCATCCCTCGAACAATGGCAGACAAAATTCCATTTGCCTTTTTAATCACCTACTGCACCTGCAATCCCACCTTCAGCGATTCATGTACAAGGACACCCAAGTCCCTTTGCACAGCAGTGTGCTGCAATTTTTTACCATTTAAAACATAGTCCATTTTGCTGTTATTCCTACCAAAATGGATGACCTCACACTTATTAACATTGTACTCCAACTGCCAGACTTTTGCCCACTCACTTAGACTATCTATATCCCTCTGCAGACTTTCAGTGTCTTCTGCACACTTTGCTCTACCACTCACCTTAGTGTCACCTGCAAATTTTGACACACAACACTTAGTCCCCAACTCCAAATCATCTATGTAAATTGTAAACAATTGAGGTCCCAACACTGATCCCTGAGGCACACCACTAGCCACTGACCGCCAACCAGAAAAACACCCATTTACCCCTACTCTTTGCTTTCTACTGGTCAACTAATCCTCTATCCATGCCAATACATTACCTGTAATACCGTGCAACTTTATCTTATGTAGCAGCCTTTGGTGTGGCACCTTGTCAAATGCCTTCTGGAAATCCAGATACACCACATCCACAGGTTTCCCATTGTCCACCATGCAAGTAATGTCCTCAAAGAATTCCACCAAATTAGTTAAACATGACCTACCCTTCATGAACCCATGCTGGGTGTTCCCAATGGGACAATTTATATCCAGATGTCTTGCTATTTCTTCCTTAATGATAGATTCAAGCATTTTCCCCACTACTGAAGTTAAGCTAACTGGCCTATAGTTATCTGCTTTTTGTCTACTTCCTTTTTTAAACAGTGGCGTCACATTGGCTGTTTTCCAATCTGCGGGAACCACCCCAGAGTCCAGTGAATTTTGGTAAATAATTACTAGTGCATTTGCTGTTTCCCCCATCACCTCCTTTAGTACCCTGGGATGCATTTCATCAGGGCCAGGAGACTTGTCTACCTTTTGCCCCATTAGCTTGCCCAGCACTGCCTCCTTAGTGATAATGATAGTTTTAAGGTCCTCGCCTGCTATAACCTTCTTGCCATTAGTTTTCGGCATGTTATTTGTGTCTTCCACTGTGAAGACCGACACGAAATAACTGTTTAATGTCTCGGCTATTTCCTCATTCCCAGTTATTAAATTGGCCTTCTCATCCTCTAAAGGACCAATGTTTACCTTCGCCACTCTTTTATGATTTACATGTTTATAGAAACTTTTGCTGCCTGTTTTTATATTCTGAGCTAGTTTACTCTCATAATCTATCTTGCTTTTCTTTATAACTTTTTTTTGTGGCTTTCTGTTGGCCTTTAAATATTTCCCAGTCTACTAGTTTCCCACTACTCTTTGCTTTTTTGTATGTGTTTTTTTTTTCAATCTGATACTTCCCTTTATTTCCTTAGTCATCCATGGCTGACTATCTCTTTTCCTACAGTTCTTCCTTATCACTGGAATATACTTCTGCTGAGCACTGTGAAAAATTGTTTTAAAAGTCCTCCACTGTTCCTCAATTGACGCACCATAAAGTTTTTGCTCCCATTCTACCTTAGCTAACTCCTTCCTCATTCCTTCATAGTCTCTTTTGTTTAAGGACAGGACATAGGTACTGGATTTAACCTTCTCACGCTCCATCTGTATTTTAAATTCGACCATACTGTGATCGCTCCTTCGAGAGGATCCCTAACTGTGAGATCATTAATTATTCCTGTCTCATTACACGGGACTAGATCTAGGATAGCTTGCTCCCTCATAGGTTCCATTACATATTGTTCAAGGAAATTATCGCGGATGCATTCTGTGAACCCCCCCTCAAGGTTGCCATGACCGACCTGGTTTGACCAATCAATATGTAGATTAAAATCCCCCATGATAATTGCTGTACCATTTTTACATGCATTAGCTATTTCTATGTTTATTGCCTGCCCCACCACAATGTCATTATTTGGTGGCGTATAGACCACACCTATCAGTGACTTCTTCTCCATGCTATTCCTAATTTCCACCCAAATGGATTCAACGTTTTGTTCAGTAGAACTTATATCATCTCTCACTACCGCCCTGATATCATCCTTAAAAATCAGAGCAACACCACCTCCCTTACCTTCCTGTCTGTCCTTCCGAACAGTTTGATACCCCTGGATATTTAGCTCCCAGTCATGACCATCCTGTAACCATGTCTCTGTAGTGGCCACTAAATCATACCCATTTGCCATGGTTTGCACCGTGAGTATCCAATACTTTCAGCTATTTCTTGATATCCTGTGCAGTGAATCGAATTGGCTAAAGACTGGTATCTGTGATGCTAGAGACCTGTGGAGGAGGCTGAGATGTTGCAAATGCATCAGCCTTATCTTTTGCACTGATGTGTTGGGCTTTCTTATTATTGTGGATGAGGATCTTTGGGCAGCGTCCTCCGACAATGACTTATTTAATTGCCCATGACCATTCGCAGACAGAAACGATAGGACTGCAGAGCTTAGGTCTGATCCATTGGTTGTGGAATTGAATAATTTTAATCATTTGCATGTTGCTTACACAGCTTGGTACATAAGCAGTCCTGTCTTGTAGGTTTGATATTTATTGAATTCAAAATTCCACCATCTGCCATGGCAGAATTCGAACCCCGGCCACCGAAATGGGTCTCTGGATTAATAGTCCAGCAATAATACCACTAGACCATCACCTCCCCCATATTAATGATGCTGTGATGAAGCCATAAAGATGTTGCAGATGGATATAGACAGATTGAGTGAGTGGAGAAGAATCTAACAGATAGAAATAAAGTGGGAAAATGTGAATCTGTTCACTTTGTCGGAAGAATGAAAAAGCTGAGTATTACTTGAATGGAACACAACTGTAAAATTCTGAAGGTTTGAGGGATTTAAGTCTTCTAGTGCATAATTCACAAAAAGTTAGGACACAAATGCAGCCACGTATTCAAGAAGGCTAATGCAATGCTTACTTTCATTATGAGAGGAACTGAATATAAATGATATGCCTCAGTTATAAGAGCATTGCTGAGACAATATCTTGAATACTTTGTGCAGTTTAAGTCTCCTCGGCTAATTGCTCCTTTTTCTTCCCCTTCTCCTGTTAAACTCTTCCTCCATTAGGTCTACACTTCCTACCCTGTTGCTCAGAACGTGTATCTCTTCTTCAGTGTGCACTTCTGCTACTGAGATCCCTCCTCCCTTTCACCTCACAGTGAATGACAATTGCATTAATGTATCCAAGTTTGCTTATGGTGCAATGCTATGGAGGAATGTAGCTGTCAGGAGGATGCAAAAAGACATGAAAGAGACTCAGGCAGCTTCAGTCAGAGTATGATGTGGGGAATTGTGAATTCATTCACACTGGGACTAGGAATAGAAAAGCAGAATCAGGTGGATTTTCCGATAGCCCGGCAACTGAAATTGCAGCATAGGTGGAAGTTGCGAATGGGGACCCTGTAGAATCCCTACCCTCGCACGTTACCAAGGAATGGCTCAGGAAATTGCACATTCTGCTGGGCACTTCCTCTACACCTGGACCTCCTTGAAAAACTCCATTTAAATCGGAGAGTTTGAGGTGATCCATTGAAATTAAGTAACAGATATTCAGGTCCAAGGCAAAGTAAAGACAAATGAGAATTGGTAGCAGAGAATTACCTCAAATAACTTTTACCTGGTACTACATAATGGTACAGGTGTCAAACACCACAAGGTGCCAGGTATCTGGGAAAATACAACATTCCTGAGAAGGATGCAGTCTTTGTGAGTGGCTGCCCTGTCGTGGCATACTTTGGGAATAATTGACCTGGTTTAGCAAGAAGCACTTCTGAGGAAAAGGAGAGATGTCCTCAGTGGATCTGTGCAAAGGAATGGGAGAAAGAAACTTTTTTCTCTCCCTGAGATGAAGTATGCTGTCATTACAGACATTGCACCTCTTCAACACTAACTTACCTGGAGATATGCAGTATACAGTGTCTTTATACAGCTATTACATGATAATTAATGTCACTTTATATTAATTAATTTATCACATGCCTGTGCTACTTTTCCTGCTCAAGAATGATTTTGTAACAGTGCTACTCAGCTCAAGAAATATGCACCAAATTTCGAAAACACGTTAATTTCCCCTATCTGAATTAAACCAAGTCCTGCTAATAGGAACAAAAACAAAGTTTCTGGAAAAGCTCAGCAGGTCTGGCAGCATCTGTGGAGGAGAAAACAGAGTTAACGTTTCGGGTCCGGTGACCCTTCCTTAGAACTGATGGTGACTGGGAAAACTTCAGTTTATATGCAGAAAATAGGGAGCTGGGTGGGGTAGGGAGTAAACGATAGGATAGAGCCCAAAGAGAGAGAAAGACAGTTGGACAGACAAAGGAGTTGTTAACGATCAGGCTGGGAGGGTGAATAGTTATTAATGGGGACTGTTAGTGACTAACAACAGGGGGTGTGTAGTGGCAGGCTGTGGTAACAAGGCCTGGTGTGTGGGGTGGGGGCTGGGACATGGGAGAGTTTAGGCCCTAAAATTATTGAACTCAATATTGAGTCCGGAGGGCTGTAGGGTCCCCAAGCGGAAAATGAGGTGTTGTTCCTCCAGCTTGCGCTGGGCTTCACTGGAACACTGTAGCAAGCCGGAGACAGAGATGTTGGCCAGGGAGCAAGGCAATGCATTGAAGTGGCAGGCAACAGGTAGTTCAGGGTCTTTTGTGCGAGCAGAATGTAGATGTTCTGCAAAGTGGTCGCCAAGTCTACGCTTCGTTTCCCCAGTGTAGAGGAGACCACATTGTGAGCAGCGAATGCAGTCGACTAGATTCTTGGAAGTGCAGGTGAAGTGTTGCTTGACCTGGAAGGTATGTTTGGGCCCTTGGATACTGGGGAGGGAGAAGGTAAATGCGCAGGTGTTGTACCTTCGCCAGTTACAGGGGAAGGTGCCGTAGGGCTGTGGGGAGGTGTTGGGGATGAAGGAAGTATGGACCAGGGTGTCCCGGAGGAAACGGTCCCTGCGGAAGGCGGACAAGGGAGGGGAGGGGAATATGTGTCTGGTGGTGGCGTCTTCCTGAAGGACATCTTCCTGGCATCTTCCTGCTGATAGGAAATTTGTTTATATTAACACGACTGTGTGTTTTAAATATTGTAGTACTGTACTTTGCCCTTCCCTTAGTGCAGTGATCTGGTGTTGGATCTAACACTGAGACTAATTGAGTAAATGCTGACTAATAATTCAATCAGTATTAAAGAAGGTATTGCTGGCTGAGTTAGGCTTAGTGCAGCTTAGTTTTGCTGCATGTAAATTGGTACCATAATGGTCTATTTTAGAGGACTGTGTTCCATGAATATTAAAGGCATGCATTCAATCAACATCTGTAGGACCATGATCATCTTCATTAGAGCTTTCTCTGCTAATCTTACTCAGCCCAGGAATGTACTGATGGAGAGGTTTCTACACAAATTCTCAGGCTGCACTTTGGGCCTGAGAAGAGCTTGAATTAATGCAACAAATACAGCTCATTTTTTTCAGAAACTCAATGAGATCAAGGGAATAATTCAACACAGCAGTTTTATTACCAAAAATTCTACCCTTGAAGTTTAAGCATGAAAAGTGGGAGTATGCTTTTATTTGGCTGTTTTGATCTTCTATGAGCCCTGAGAGCTTAGTGAAATCAACATTCTGAACATGGTCCAAAAGTTAAAAGGATATCTTAATGCTCTGTAGAAGTTACTAATTATATACAGAAAACTGGAAAATAATGTAATATTCATTGAGCAGTGCTGCGTATCATTTATCTTTATGATCCTAATCAGCTGTGTTTGTAGCTTTACAAGGCAACTCATATGTCTCAACATGTTTAAGATTGGTCACAATTTTACATGTTCATTTGTAAAAGCACTGTTGAGGAAAATTTTGTTCTAGTTGTAGGATCAAACTCTCCAAACCTAATTGTTATATTAATCATGAGAAATATGCTACTGGCATTCATCCCACTGCAACAATAATGTCATTATGACACAAAATGAAGCTATTTGGCCCATCAAGTACATGCCAGCTCTCTGTGGAGCAATCCAATACTTGGAAAGGCCACCAAATGTATTGTCAATCAACCAAGACCTGAGCCAGTTGAACTAAAGTTGAAACTTTGACCTGCAAATCTACCTAAAGTCAATTTGGAAAAGTGCAAGAGGAATTTTTTTTCAAATGAGATATCGAACAGGAGAATTCTAGGAGAATTGCTTCGAATGTAGGTGATTAAGCTGTTGATCCTCTATGCCAGGCTAGTGTGATAAACGTAGGGAACAAAGTGAGGAGAAACATGTTTTACACTCAAAAATCAATGAAAATTTGGGATAACCACAATTTGATGGTTCTAGCATTCTCTGATGGATACTGCAAAAGGCAACTCGGATCCTGAACTCATAAACATGTGTTTGGCACAAATGAATTCAGAACCTGGCATTGCACATCAATTTGCTAAAGTAAAACTAATAATTGTGCTTGGAATGGAGCAAAGCTGGATGATGTGGCAGACCAGATATCTTTGGAGCTTCTGGTGTATAAGGTCATAAAATCTGCACTTCATGGTTAAAGGCATTAAAGAGATTGTTAGAATCAAGAAAAGAACTAAATGTATAATATTTTACATATGATCTATGCAAAGTCTTAGTAAGACCACCATTGAATACTACAAGCAGTTTTCAGTTCCACTAGGATGGATGTTGAAGCCCGATAGATGGTTCAGGCAAATTCATTACAATGTTGCCTGGCATCAGGAATCACAAATATAAGAAAGACTTGAAAAATTGTGAGTGTTTGCATTAGAAACGGAGCAAGTGAAATGAAACTTAATTGAGAGATGTACAATTTTAACAAATAGGGCAATAAACAGGAACAGTAACCAATTTTTTTCCAGTGATCAAGTGGACCTAGTTTAGGGAACATAAATATAAGATGAATTGTAAGAGTGCTGGACAGAAAGCAGGGGAAAATCTTTTACCTAAAGGGTAGTGAGGTTGTGGGTCATATTACAAGAGGTAGTATTTTATGGAGAAGAGATTCTAACATTTAAAAGTGAGGGAGAACCAATTGAGTGCAAAATGAGTGAGCACTGAGAGAGCGAACTGAGAGTCCTGAGATGCATCCTGCTCTGATGCATGAGATGGGTTCCTACCACTGCCTGCAGGCTGAGCTGACAACAGCAATGAGAGATGTCAGTACAGCCCAAATTACAGTATTGAGGTGGTTAGTCAGAGAAATATTAGCTTTATTGTCACGTACTCAAATGAGTGCAGTGAAAAGTTTATACGTCACCACATACAGCACCATCTTAGGTACAAAGGTACCTAGGTACAACTTCTTTGGTTTCAAGACCTTAGAAAATAGAGAAATAAAATGTCCAACATTGCTGAAATAAAAATCCAGAACAGCTGTCTTTCAACACAGACCACGCTGGCACCGGGCCTCCTGTCCGCACCAAGCCTCGGCTTCAGACTGCACCAGGCTTCACCTTAAGGATCATGAGGTTGGGAGGTTCCTCTGATATTGCCTCAAGACTGGGTGACCATGCTGAGCTATGCCAGGCCGAGAGACTGCCATGCCGTGCCGTGGTGGGGTGGTGGGGGAGCTGCCCCGCTACGCCAGAAAGCCACCATGGGAGCCCCCACACCAGGCCAGGAGGTCACCATGCCAAGCTGGGAGGTCACCATGTCACGCCAGGGGGCTGCCCCACCATGCAAGGAGGACGCAACAGGAGGCCACGAGGCCAGGCTGGAGGTCGCCGCACCAGGCCAGGAGTATACCTCGTCGTGTCAGTGCTGAGGCTAGGAGTCGTCAGAGCCTGGGAATCGTTGGAGACTGGGAGTTGACTGGAGGCTGGGAGTCGACCAGAGACTGGGATTCGTTGGAGGCTGGGAGGCAACTGAAGGCTGGGAGTCATCGTCGGAGGCCGGGATGGAAGAAGAAAATATAACAGAAAGATGGAAAACGGAGAATAAAAGAAGTAGAACGGGTGGAGCAGATGACACCTGGCTGAAGTGTCCTACTCTACTGCCATCTTGGATGATGTGGTGAGGCTGGCACGTTTCTGATGGCAGTCTTTATCGATGGAGTTTGCACGATGTTGCTGTATATGGATCATGCCCTGAGATATTGTGGCCTGCTGCCCAAGATGGAGGCCTAGAGAATCAAGTAGTGTGCTAGAGTCGCCAGCTACTTGCTATGGCTTTCATGTCAGGAATTGCTACTGCCTGTTAAAATAGCAAGCTTCATACATATGAAGTGAGAATAGATAATAATGAGAAGTTAATGCATGAAAATAAACCCCTCACCACTCACTAGTGAGATTCACTTCTCTCCACTGAAACCTTGGGTGGAAATTCAGACTACTCTTCATCACCATCGAGATCCTGATTTTTCTGTTCTCACTATATTTTCCCACCTGTCTCACCATTGCTGTGTTGTTGAAGGGATGGAAAGATTCTGCTCAATATGCTTCTGATATGTTACTTTGTCTTTTTAACAACCAAATAGGAACTTAAAGGGTTACAATGATTTTAAGTTTTTTTGGTCCAGCACAGTGAGTTCAGGTTTTTCTCAGATTTTAACAGGTGCAATATTTTTTCCAGTGGTTTTAAGATAATTCGTATTTCCATTACACCATTCCTAAAAGCAGTAAGTAATGCATGCTGGGTGAGTGTCTATGATGGATATACGGGGGGAGGTGCTTCGAGGTGTCGTGGGAGGGTAGTATAGGGCAGACTGAGAATATGAGATACAGCATGGGGTGACTGTGAGGAGGCAGTATGAGGTGGAATGGAGTTCGCTGTGTGTAATGTGAAGAGGAAAGCAGTTAGGCCTGGGTGCATTTAAACAATGTAGAGAAGTGAAATGCTGCATTGGAGAACTCAAATGAATCTTCGAACAAGTCCTGCTTTGCAACTACCTCACACAGTCATAGAATCATACAGATGTACAGAACAGAAACAGGCCCATCAGTCCAACTCGTCTATGCCAACCAGCTTTCCTAAAGAAATCTAATCCCATTGCCAGCATTTGGTTCATATCCCTCTAAACCCTTCCCATTCATATACCCATCCAGATACCTTTTAAATGTTGTAATTGTACCAGCCTCCACCACTTCCTCTGGCAGCTCATTCCATACACACATCACCCTCTGCGTGAACAAGTTGCCGCTTAGGTCCCTTTTAAATCTTTCCGCTCTCATCTTAACCCTATGCTATCTAGTTTTGGGTTCCCCTACCCTGGGGAAAAGACCTTGGCAATTCACCTTATCCATGCCCCTCATTATTTTATAAACCCCTACAAGGTCACCCCTCAACCTCTGACGTTCCAGGGAAAATATCCCCAGCCTATTCAGCTCCTTCCTTTAGTTCAAACTTCTCATACATTCTACCGTGGCTCCAAACTGTGAATCAGGCCCTAAATAAAAAGATGAAAATCCCTTTGTAAAGTCTCACACATGGATCAAGTGTACACTTGATGAGCTGGGAAAGTGTGCAGGTCAGGTTTCCCTCAGCCCAATGATTTTAAGTTTTTTGCTCCAGCACGGTTGAAGCAAAGCTACACTGATTTTTGCCAATGATACAAAAACTGCTGAGATAGATAATGCAGCCTACTGAAGGTCCAGTGTACTGAACAAAGGCTGAGAAAATTTAAATACTCTTCACCTCACTGTTCTGCATAGAAATAAGGAAGTTGAAACTCAAAGCTAACAGACTAAAGGGTAATTCACGAATATATATGAAGTAGAAATTAACAGACTAAGTTTCAACTCAAACCCAGAGAAGATGAATCATTCCTATTATACCTTTTGCTCATTTGGTGTCCAGTTTCCTTAAAAATAACATCATTTTAATTTTAAAATATCTTCCATGGGAAAGAAGTGCTAGGGTACTGATAAAGAATTACATTGAAATTTGCCATTTGTCCAGTTTTTCATGTTTCAGGCGAGCAGGTGTACTAACATCAAGCATCTTACTTGTCCTTTTTTCTGATTTAATTTGACCATCTACTTACCAAAGGGTGGAATCTTTCAGGGCCTGAATGACACTGACTATGGTGAAACTTGTGGCAGAATCACCAGTCCAGTGAGGCCTAGCTCGATGTCAACTTGCTGTAACTTTTGTGCCACTGGCAAGACAAGTTTCTTGCTAGGCAGTGACGAATTGTCGATTAAGGGATGATTATTGTTTGTTAAACTCCTTCCAAATGTTACAACTTGCCTCATTAATATTCAGCTTCCTATCTCACCAAACACACCAAACCAGCCAGACATTGAGAAATGGAGACATGGAAGTCAGAGCAGGTACCCAAAAATATCAGCTCACCATTTGCTCCAAAGAACCTCCAAAGTACCTCATATCCAAGGACATTGGTATCCATGTGCCAACCTCTAAGAACCATCATAACCCATCTCTGATCCAATTAAAGTCAGTGATTGTATTTCAGTGCTGGACCTCAGCAACAGCAACTCTCGTTCTAATGCTGCAACAAGGACTGTGTGCTCAGGGTCATGCACCCAGCTCATGGACTGGACCAGGCTGCATCTCCAGGCTCTTCACTCTCTGGCAAAACACACATTCATTCCTGAGCCTACTTCAGTGTTCACAGCATCTCAGCTTTACAATGCCTTACCTTTATGCATTTCTCTCCCCTTAGCTAGAGATGCCAGATTTATCGTACTGCTGTTTGGCACAGATACAAAGTTAGGAATCTTGTCATGGTAGTCGGCAGTTTTCAGTCAAGTGAAGGGATATGGCCTTCAGTCAGGGCTGGCAAAGTAAGTGAAATGGAGACTCCGATACCAATCCAGGGGTTTGGACACAGTCAGTTAGACATCCAGGGTAGTCCAAGTCAGGATGCTCTCCACATAAGGGGTGAGGAGCCAAATGTCGGTTAGTCCATCACCTATCTTGACTCTTTCTGTCTTCATGTGGGCTTATTTCTTCCTGGAATGAGAGAGAGGCAGGTATTACAGGAGATAAAAGTTGGTGGTGCAGTTTTGGAAGTGACCCAAGCAAATAAATAGGCAGCACTGAAGGCATGCAGGGTTAGTGGTTGTTGTGACTGTTTGAAATTTGACATTCTTGCATATGTCCCAATGAGTGTGAGATGAAAAGCTTCCTCAAACAAAGTGTAAATTACAGACAGGCACTAAATAACTCAGTGCTGTCCCAGTTTGCCAGCACTACTTGCTAAGATTACAATGGAAATCCCTTTTACATATGAGCAGGGGCCAAGATGAAGCAACTCATGATTAATTTCCCAGTCGGATAAATGTTCACGTGGGTAAATTGCATATGCATTTTTACTCATCTGAGAACACAGTTGCCTTGAGGTTTCACACGCTTGCAGCTGTTCTAAAAAAATACTTGGAAGACTTCAAATACACCTACAGCACTGGAAACATAAATAAATTATATGGTAACTCTCACCACAAGAAAGTGTTTATTTAACAGATGAGTGTCAATATAGCTAATTAGGAGCTGACAGAAGACTGTAATGTTACAGGAAGTCATTTACTGTATACAAAATATTATTGAGCAACTTAAAATTATTCTCTCTGATGTTAGTTTACAAGCCACCATCATATTTGTGTCGAATTCCTTTGTGTTTTAATTCATTGGTCTATTTCAATAAGCTCTTCAAGTTTTTTCTGTATATTTTTAAACAGTCAATGTTGACCATCTATAAATAAAAAAAAAACTAATGCCAACATAAAGTCCAAGAGAAAACATTCACACTAAAGCAAATTTCCATCCAGCAACTAGTACCAAAAATTATCCATGTCCTCAGAGTATCGCACTGAAAAGAAGTTCAAGGCCAGTCTTTGAGATCAGGAACAAAAGCCATGTGACAAATTATGGCCCCACAAGTGAATAATTTTCGACTGAAGGTAAATACTCTGACACTAATTTTATACTGTTACTACTAACAATATTTTTGCAGACTGAAAACCAATATCTTCCCAATTTAGAAAAACCTTAAAACATTCAGTCTACCTGAGCCATGGTAGTCACTTCCCCTATTTGTTATAAACACTGTCTCATCCTCAGGACTAATTACAAAGAGATCTTGATCAGTTGGGTCAGTGGGCTGAGGAGTAGCAGATAGAGTTTGATTTGGATAAATGCAATGTATTGGTGAAACAAACAGGGGCAGGACTTATGCAATTAATGGTGGAGCCCTGAGTAATGTTGTAGAACAGAGAGATGTAGGGGTTAAGGTACATAATGCTTTGAAATTTGTGTCACAGGGTAGACAGAATTATGAATGAATTTAGCACACTAGCCTCCATTGCTCAGATCTTTGACTATAGGAGTTGGGATGTTATGTTGAGTTGGCACAGGGTGTTGGTGATACCTCTTCATAGAATCCCTGCGGTGTGGAAACAGGCCATTCGGCCCATCAAGTCCACACCAATGCTCCAAAGAGCATCCCACCCAGACCTACACCCCTGCCCTATCCTATCCCTGTAAACATGCATTTCCCATGGCTAATCCACCTAGCCTGCACATCCCTGGACTCTATGGGCAATTTAGCATGGCTAATCCACCTAACTTGCACATCTTTTGGG
Source organism: Rhincodon typus (assembly GCF_021869965.1). NCBI lineage: Eukaryota > Metazoa > Chordata > Chondrichthyes > Orectolobiformes > Rhincodontidae > Rhincodon > Rhincodon typus. Next base: position 108,165,558 of record NC_063335.1, on the reverse strand, counting down.
CTATGAGGGAAAAAGAAACAGCGCACCTGGAGGAAACCCATGCAGACACAGGGAGAATGTGCAAACCCCACACAGACAGTAAAATACTTAGCTTTATGTATTTCTCTCAGGCATCCAAAACCTAGGCCCTTTCACTGTGATGCAGCAGTGCTAACCACTGAGTCACCATGCCACCCTACTGAGCCACTGTGCCGTTCTTCTGGAGTACTGTGTGCAGTTCTAGTTGCCCTGTTATAGGAAAGATATTATTAAACTAGAGAGGATTCTGAAGAGATTTACCAGAATGTTGCTGGGGATTGTGCTTTACAGTTATAAAAATAGGCTGGATAGACTGGGACGTTTTTCACTGGAACATAGAAGGTTGAGGCGTGACCTTACAGAGGTTTATAAACTCATGAAGGGCTTAGATAAGGTGAATAGCAAAGGTCTTTTGCCTAACGTGGGACGGTTCAAAACTAGGGTCATATTTTTAAGGTGAGAGGAGAAAGATTTAAAAAGGACATGAGGGGCAACTTTTTTCACATGGCAGTGGTTTGTGTGTGGAATGAACTGCCAGAGAAAGTGGTGGATTCAGGTACAGTTGCAATGTTTAAAAGAGATTTGGCTAAGTACATGAACAGGAAAGGTTTGGAGGGATGTGGGCCAAACGCAGGCAGGTGAGACTAGTTTAGTTTGGGAACATGGTCAGCATGGACTAGTTGGACTGAAGGGTCCGTTTCCATGCTGTATGACTCTATGACTCTATCTCAAAGACTTGGCTAACTGATGAACTCATGGCAATCACACAGATACTTGGGCAGAGGTAGAACCAACACTGAACAATAATCCTATTCTTTTGTTGACAGCAGATCTTTTTCTGTAAACTTGTGAAAAATATTTTGATTATTTATGTCTTATTTTCTGGTCAGTAAGAGTGTTTAGAATGTGGACGAACAAAAATTCACAGCATAAGATGGACATTATGTCAATCTTAACCATATGTTTCAAGCCATGAATTTTAGCTATAATAAGTAACAGAGTAAAGACGTTCTGAGGAATAACTTCTGCGTTGTTCCTTTGTATATTAAACCCATTTATTTTTACTTGGTTAAACATCTGTCAAAGATACAGAAGATTAATTTATATGAAGAATGAGATGAGAATATTTTCCAACCAAAGAGCGGCATTAGCACACAATGAGATCATTTTCTTGGATGTGTGAGAGAAATACATAAAGCCAAGTACTTTACTTTACTGATACCAAGTAGATATTTTGAGGATCTGTACCTCTTATGTTTATACAATGTGCACAAAGTACTGAACTTTCCACTGAATGTGAAAAAATAGCTTGATGAGAATGTAGGTCCTACATTAGTTTGGCACAGGGTCAAAATTCTTAAGTGCTCTGGAATAAAGGCTTGTGCTAACTGACTGTACAGTTTTTCATGTGTGAGTTAGTGCAGCCTTGGTGTTCCCAGAAACTTGCTAATTTGGCAGTCTTAGCTGTAACACAAATTAACATATTTTCCATACATGAATTGAGTTTTGCTTGTAAGGACATTGTTTGAAAAACAGAATTACACAAGTTTTTGCGTTTCCCAATTCAGGGGTACATCATTGCCAGATAAAAACCACAATTGGAGTCAGAAGTAGCTGGTACTATGAGGAAAAGATAACTTATTTTTGTCAGATTAATAGCAAGATTTTCATGCAATTCAGAGGTGGAGGGACGACAGGTGCAGGGGAAGGCGGTTTTCATAAGACCATAAGAAATGAGCTGAAGTAAGCAATGTGGTCCTTTGAGCCTGCTCTGCTATTTAGCAGCACATTCTGACTGCAGCCTCAAATGTCATGTCCCATAAGGTCAAACATCTGTCTGTCTAACTCAAGCTTAAGTATATTCAATGACTCAATCTCCAGCCCTTTCTGGGGTAAATAATTCCATAAATTAATAACCGTCTAACAAAAGAAGTTCCTCCCTATCTCAGTCTGGATGAGATGTTTACTATTTTGAAATTATGTCCACTACTTCTAGATTCCCTCATGAGGGGAAACATCCTCTCAAAACCTACATGTGAAGCCTGCTAATAATCAGTATGTTTCAATAAGATCACCTCTCTTTCTTCTGAACTCCAAAGAGTACAGGTCCAACCTACTGAAACTTTCTTCATAAGGCAACTCGAGACACACATAAGCACAGGATGAGGCCACTCAGCCCTTTTTGTCTGGTCCAGCATTCAATTTTATCATAAATGATTTGTTCCTCAATTATCTTGACATGCCTTTGATCCATATCCCTCAACATGTTACCTAACACAATCATAATCTTGTACATTTCAATTGTCTAGAGCAACCACAGCCTTTTGTGGTAAAAAGTTCCAGATTTCCACTCCAAAGTGCTTACTGAATTGACTCCTAAATAGTATTGTTCTAATGCCAAGATTAAGCCTCCAATCCACCATCAGACAAAACCATTTTCTGTTTCTATACCATTATCATTTAAGCACCTGGATTTGATCAGACCTCAGCCTTTTAAACTTGAAGAAATACATGATAAGTATATGCAATCTATCCATACAATTTAGCTCTTAAAACCCTGATGAATCTGCACCATATTGTCTCCACAGCCAATGTATCTTGCCTGAGGTGCAGTGACCAAAATTAAATGAAATGGGCTGTAAACATGGTTCTGTGTAACTGAAGCAACACCTTGTGATATTTATATTCCAGTTCCCTTCACGTAAAGACCAACAAATCTCAACACTTTTGGCGCTGTTTTTCTACCTTAACTCTAACTTTTGAGTTCCCCAAATTCTTTGTTTCTTGGATTCAAAGTGGATCATCTCACATTTTACTATAATGAAGAAAATTTGGTCCACCCATATAGACATTTCATTTGTAAATTCCTGTTCCCATTTACACAATACGTTGTGCATCCTGACTTGATGTCACCTGTAAACTTGGTTACTCTACTTACTAGTCCTTCATCCAAATCATTGATAAGTGTGGTGAAAAGCTAAGGCCTCAATCCTGCCAAACGGTCTGTTCCCATTATCTCCATTCTCTTTCTCCTACCAAGATGTCATAAAGTTACCTCTAATTTTGTGCACATTGCATTGTGAAGTGGTGAATTACCAGACTTCTCATAGAATCTTATGTTGATTGAATAGCATGCATGATTGATACAAGAAAACCTGTAGATGTAGTGTACTTGGAATTCCAAAAAGCATTTGGTAAGTTGACATATTAAAGGTTACAGCACACACACATTTGTAAGGGATAAAACACTAGAATGGATAAAAGATTAGATAACAAACAGAAGGTAGAGAATAGACATAAGTGAAGTTTTCTCAGGTTGGGACCCTACAATGAGTGGACTGCCACAGGGTTTAATGCTGAGTCCTCCACTATTTGCAATTTATATTGATGATATTGAGAAGGGACTAAATATGTGGCAGCTAAATTTGCTGATGACACCAAGTTAGTTTGGAAATAGAGCCATAGAAAGTTAGAGTTTTTGTAACATGGAAAGAGGCCCTTTGGCACATCATGTCCATGCTGGTCATCAAGCATCTATCTATTCTAATCCCATTTTCCAGCACTTGACCATTTCAAGTGATAATGGCTCCAGACCCATAGCAATGTGATTGATTCTAAACTGTCTTAGCAAGTCAATCAGTTGAATAGCAGCTATAGATGGGCCAGCGATTCCCCTATCCCATGAAAAAATAATGAGATAAAACATTGTCTCCTTGCTTCTTCCAGATTCAATCAGAGGATTGTCAAAAAAAACTGCTAGTATCTTTCTTGAAGCCAGCTTCACAAATATTAAGGCAAACCTGCAAAATAAACTTGACAAATTGGGCAACTTTTCTGCATGGCTAAAAAAGTATATTCTCCATCAAGTCCTGCTTGCTCAGCTCTCAAATGGGATTTCAGGGATGGTTAAAGAAAACTCTCCACAGGCACTCTGAAGCTTCCCTTGAAATATGGCTATATTGACATAAATGACCTGGAGGAACATTTTTCATAGTGTTCAAGGTCCATCCAGCTGCATCATGCCTCACAATGCCAGGGACCTGGGTTCGATTCCACCTTCGGGCGACTGTCTGTGTGGAGTTTGCACATTCTCCCCATGTTTGCGTGGGTTTCCTCTGGATGCTCCGGTTTCCTCCAACAGTCCAAAGATGTGCGGGCTAGGTGGATTGGCCATGCTAAATTGTGTTAAGGGATCTGTAGATTAGGTGGGTTACAGGGGGATGGGTCTGGGTGGGATGCTCTGAGGGCCAGTGTGCTCTTGTTGGGCCGAAGGGCCTGTTTCCACACTGTAGGGATTCTATTTAAAAAAAAGGCCTTGTGTCCAAATGCTTTAATGATCAGGCAGAGTGGTGGTAGAGAGGGAACGAAAATGAAGCAAATCCTGCTTCACTATCTCATCAGATATCTTAACCCACGTGCCTAGAGATCTCTGGATTGAGAATCAGTCTGGTCATTCACTCTAAGATCCACAGCACAAACTTGTGACTCTAAGTAGATGTAATCCTCAAATTGAGACAACAGAAGATAAATAAGAAGAGATTAATAGTGGTGTTAAGAGTTTTGAAGGTTTTTGCTAGAGTATGCAGGAAACACCAATTTAAGGCAATTGACATTAGCACAAGCATCATAGCACAACCACACTGAATATGTTGTCATGATCTGGAATGCACTGCCTGAAAGAATAGCACTTGTAAATGGGCGAATGGGCCTCTCAATGTATAAGATAAACATTTGACATGGAAATGAACATGTGATTCATTTTCAGTGAGCTTTTCGCTCATACCATTTAAATCAGCTTGAGTTTGCTTCCAGAACAGAAATAGGCAGGCAGTAGGCAAACTGAGGACAGGCAAGCGATTGAGGGTTCTAGTACAGAATGTGCTGCCATCTGAGCTGTAAGTTGAATTTCTGCCCCACAGTGGACTGAGGAGTGAACTATATAATTTGCTTAATTCCCGTCATGCTGAAAATGATATCTTTTATTGTGAGCTGATTGCAAGCGTTAGGTTGCACTTGGCTTGTTGAAATAAACAGGATGGAAACAGTTCTTGTTTAATGTCTTTATTTGAAGGGCTGCAGTTCCACACTGTGCTCTGATACAATCTGTAGATAGCATTTTCCATGAATTATCAAAGAGATTGTCCAGGGAGGGACCTCTTGACAGGGAGCTCAGCAGATGGAAAAAGATTTATCTGAACTTTGTTCTTGTTTGCTATGAGAATTACAGCGGTGTAACAAGAAACCTTACACCCACGACTAAAAGACATGAGTGGCCAGAACTAAAGATACAATCACTACAAAAGAGATGAACTGCAGAGAATCAGAAGTAATAAATTACACAAGGTATGCCTGCTTTAGCGAACTCTGGTAGAACAATGCTTACTTCAGAAATGTTTTCGCAAGGTGTTTATTAATTGATAACACCAAGTATCAAATATTTCCTGCAATAATTCATAATAATGATTCAAGTAGAATTTAAAAGGTTAATGATATTTTGATATCAGCAGACAATAAAGAGAGGCTTTACGAAACCCAACATTAAAATCTAATCCCTTCAAATGTAAATTAGATTGCATTCTGATGTAAGTCACTATTTTGCACCACTTGTTTCAAATAATTAACATTCAAATATAACAGTGGACCTAAAATGTTTTATCAGTTAAAGTGGTTGAATTTAGTTTCTAATTTGAGCATATTGAGCGTATTTTGTGTCAACAAAATTGGGCAGAACATTAAATCAATTGCCCAAGTTCATCATACTTTTTGGCCTAATCTGCAATCCACCTGCCAATTTAGTATTTTCAGTCTACTTCCAAATCCCAGCTTCCTACATTTGTTCTGGCTATTTCAAATTGAGATTGGTAAAGCATAGCCTTTACCAGGAGTCAGACTGAAGTGGGGAATTTTTTTTTAGCAATAAGAGTATGGGGAGCAGAATCATGAAATCATAGAAATTTTCAATTGTAAAAGAAGGCAATCAGTCCATCTGGCCTAACTCACTTTCCAGCTCCTGGTCTCTAGCTTGAAGGTGATGACACCTTAAACACATAAACAAATACCTCTTAAATGTCAAGAGAATTGCTGCCCCCACCACTCTTTCAGCTACTGATTTCCATATCTCCACCACCCTCTGGATGAAAACATTACCCCTCAAAATCACCACTAATTCTCATACTTCATGTCCTAAACCTGTGCCTGTTGGCTCTGCTACTCCCTCAGCCTATAGTAATAGGCTCTTCCTAGCCACTCTAGATCCCTCAAATTTTATATAATTCGATTAAATTTTTCCTCAAATTCCTCTGTTGGAACCGAAACCACAATAACAAATCTGTTCTTTCCTCATAACTAAAATTCTTCAATTCATCCAAAAAGCTTGTAAATCTCCCTCACATTCTCTCTAGTACAATTATATTTTTCCTATGCTACAGTGACCAGAACTGTGCAAAACTGTTGTCTAATAATGCTTTATACAGTTGCAGCGCAACCTTCAAGCTCTCAAATTCCATGCATCAGCTAACAAAGAAAAATATCCCGTATGCCTTTTTGACTACCTTATGTATCTGTCAGACATCTTCATGGATCTGTGGACATGCAGTCTGAGTTCACTCTGTTCGCCTACAGACCTGTCATTGTGTATTCACTTGCTTTGATAGCCTTTCCCAAAATCATCAAGTCACACATCCCCACTTTGAACTCAATTTGCCGCTGTTCCACTATCTGACTAGTTCATTGATGTCTTACTGCAGTCTACAGGTTTTTTTATTATTGACCACATGCCTCCAATAGTTTTTTTTAAGAGATAGTAGGAACTGCCGATGCTGGAGTCTGAGATAACAAGGTGTGGAGCTGGAGGAAAACAGCACGCCAGGCAGCATCAGAGGAGCAGAAAAGTCCAGACCCGAAACGTCAGCTTTCCTGCTCCTCTGATGCTGCCTGGCCTGCTGTGTTCCTCCAGCTCCACACCTTGTTACCTGCAAGATTTTTATAGTCTGCAAGTTGTTAATTATATCCCCTGCATTCAACTTCATGTGTTGCATTAAAGCACAAAATGAACAGAATGAGGGGTAGTAAAGCTGATAGCTTAGTTGTATTATCACCAGCCTATTACCCCAGAAACTCAGGTAACAATCTGAAGAGCCAGGTTCAAACCCAACTAAAAAAAATCTGGAGTTAAGAGTCTAATCATGACCGTGATGATTGTCCAGCAAGATGGCAGCAAAGTTAGATGCTCTGCCTGTTTTTTTTTCTCTCCTCTTAGCCCTGGAGGCAAATTCTGAAGCAGCACACAGGCAAGCAGCTTGCGGGCAGCGAGTCCCACCCAGAGAGCAGTGCAGGGGAGGCACTCCTGGAACTTACGTCGAAGCAGCTGAGTGCCAGTACGGAGCGGTGTGGAGTCTTAGAGCGGCGCGGGAATGGCAATTGGAGTGAGTTCTGGCATAGGCAGTCAGACCATAGGAGCTGCACTGAGCTGCTGCAATGTAATGTTTATTTGAAATTTTTTACCTACGGTAATGTCAATCCTTTGACGATGTCTTATTTCTAATTTATTTTTTAACTCTGTAAAGTAATGCAACTCCCTTTTATTTTTCTTTTGCATCCATGATTTGTACCTATGTACTTATACCTAAGATGGTGCCATAAGAGGCAGACATTGTAAAAGCTTTTCATTGTACTTGTACAATGGAATACGTGTGATGATAAAGGATATTCTATTGGAGGAAAAACCCATCTGGTTCACTAATATCCTTTAGGGAAGGAAACCTGCTTTCCTTACCTGGTCTGGTCTACACATGACTCCAGACCCATAGAAATGTAATTGATCCTAAACTGTCCTCTGTCCTCTGGGCAATAAATGCTGGCCCAGCCGGTGAATGAAAATAAAAGACCCAGCACTAAGGCCTGTGAAACAATACTGGAAACAGCCAAACAATCACATAAACAACCACTGATATGTCCAAGACAACAAGGTGCAGGGCTGGATGAACACAGCAGGCCAAGCAGCATCATAGGAGCAGAAAGGTTGACGTTTCGGGCCTAGACCCTGTGCCTCTCCCTCTCCCTCTCCCTCTCCCTCTGTCTCTCCCTGATGAAGGGTCTAGGCCCGAAACGTCAGCCTTTCTGCTCCTATGATGCTGCTTGGCCTGCTGTGTTCATCCAGCCCTGCACCTTGTTGTCCCGGATTCTCCAGCATCTGCAGTTCCTACTATCACTGATATGTCCAAGATAATTTTACACCCACCTTTCTATTTTGTCTTAAATCCCATGAGTTCTTAGCTTTGTGACCAATTTCCCTTGTGGGACCTTATCAAAAGCCTTGTTAAAATCTCTGTGGTCTACACCAAATGTACTACCTGCATCAAGCTTCCTTGTTATTACCTTTAAAAATTCTATCACGTTAATCAGGCCTGGCTGTCCTTCCACAAATCTGTGCTGAGTATCTGTGATTAATTCATATGCTTCTAAATGAAGGTGTGTCCAGTCCCTCAGAACTTTTTACAATAGTTTTCCTGAAGCTGCATTCAAATTTACATTGTACATTACAGCACAAATGAACACAACCAGGAGGCGGGGGAGGATGTGGAGGCTCCTGTTATACTGCAGCTGATTGGACTTTCTCCTCCGTTTTTAGACAGTGACACAATGCTGGCTGTCCTCAAGTTCTCTGGAACAATATGTGTAGCCAGAGGCAACTAGAAAATAATAGCCAGATCCCCATTGTTTATTCTCATACTGTATTTATCAGCCTATGATACATTCTATCTGGACCGAGGTATTTATCCACATTCAAAGATGACAAACAGCTAAATACATCTTCTCTCACACTGTTAACTTAATATTTCACACTTCTCCTCCCAGAATGCAGAATCTTTATTGACAGGTCTAGTGATACAATTCACCAGGGTATTAGTTCCTACATAATTGGCCCAGTGGCAGTGCCCCTACCTCAGAGTCAGGAGACCTGCATTTAAATCCCACCTGTTCCAGAGTTGTGTCATAACATCTCTGAACAGGTTGATTAGGAAAATATTCAAGGAAAATAGTTACTTACTCTTTTTTTAAAAAAGAGGCTGGAATGTGTAGATTTCCAAAGAGACCAAGTGTCCTTGTCAATAGGTCACTGAAAGCTGACAGGAAAGTGCAACAAGTTATTTGGATGGCTAATGGAATGTCAGTCATGATCACAAGAGGATTTGAGTACAGGAGTAGAGAAGTCTTGCTTCAGTTGTGATGAAGCCTGATGAGGCTGCATGGGAGAACCGTGTGTAATTTTTGTTTTCCTAATCTCAGGAAGGGTATCATTGCCATTGACGGAGTGCAACAACCAGACTTGTTCCTGGAATGGCAGGACGGTTCTATGAATAGGGATTGGGCAAACTATGTCTGTATTCTCTAGATTTTTGAGGAATGAGAGGTGACATCTTTGAAACCTACACAGTACTTAAAGGAATACACAGCATGGATACAGATAAAATGTTTCCCCTCATTGGGGAATCTAGAACCGGGGGACATAACTTTAAAATAAGGGGAATACCTCTTAGGATCAAGACCGACAATTTTTTTTCACTTAGAGGTTTATGAATATTTGGAATTCCCTACCCCAGAAGGCTGTGGAAACTGAGTCTTTGAATATGTTCAGCCATAATCATATTAAATAGTAGAGCAGGCTCGAGAGGCTGAATTGCCTACTCCTGCTCCTGGTTCTTATGTGTTTAAGTTCAGAGTAGAGATTGATAGACTTCTCATTAAATTGTTATGAGGATAGGTCAAAGGTATTGAAGTGTTTGATCAGCCATAATTGTATTAAATAACACAGCAGCTTTGACAGGCTGAATGGCCTACTTCTGTTCTTATGTCCATTTTAGGATACACCAAAATATAAATTAACAAAGTGATGTTGCATCTGGTACTATTATTACAAAAGCAAATCAGTGTCTTCTGTTACCAAAGAGACCTTTTTCTAATTACAAACCCTATTGTTCTTGGATGCAAATCCATTAAATAAGACTTCTTCACTTTGAAGAAATGTTAAATATTTTGGACAAATATTCTATTTCCAAAATAAATGAAAATGACTACTCTCCCATTGCTTCAATGTCTAAGTGCTTTTTCAGTTTAAAACCAAAAGAACTGCGGATGCTGTGAATCAGGAACAAAAACAAAGTTGCTGGAAAAGCTCAGCAGGTCTGGCAGCATCTGTGGAGGAGAAAACAGAGTTAACGTTTCGGGTCCGGTGACCCTTCCTCTGAGGAAGGGTCACCGGACCCG
>NC_063335.1:108109721-108145274 GCF_021869965.1 Rhincodon typus | reverse complement strand
CTCCTCTGATGCTGCTTGGCCTGCTGTGTTCATCCAGCTCTACACCTCATTGTCTCAGGTCCAAGATACTGCCTGGTCTGGTGCATGAGCAGGGTGCATGTCCCTGAGCACAGTGCATCCTTGCTGCAGCATTGCAATACTGCAGGTACCCCCTCTGACTTCCATACCAAGGATTCTCAGTATCTAGCTTGCTGCCACAAGTAGTAGGATAGGAAGCTGCATATTACTCCTAAGGTGAGATATGCAGTTAATGAAGTCATTAACAGGCAGTATTCCCCTTAGCTCGGCAACACTGAATTGTCGATTTTGAATCTCGCCTCTGTACCCGCGACTTAGTTACAAGATGCAGCCAATTGTTCCCAATGTCAAAGTGGGCGTCACTGGACTCTATTTCCCTTTCACAAAACCATATCGACTCTTTCTGATTCCAGGGAAATTTTTCATGAATCTGCTATAATCTTTATCCTCTTTGACTTGATAGAGGTGTACAAAATGATCAGAGGTATAGATAGAGTGGACAGCCAGAGACCTTTTCCTAGGGTGAAGGTAGCTATTACGAGGGGGCATTGTTTTAAAGTGAAAGGAGGTAGCTATAAGGGAGACGTCAGAGGTAGGTACTTTACTCAGAGACTGGTAGGGGCGTGGAATGCATTGCCAGAGAGGGTAGTAGAATTGGCCTCATTAGGGACATTTAAGTGGCTATTACATAGGCATATGGATGGTAGTATAAGGTAGAGGTGGAGGTTAGATAGACCTTAGGTTTAGGGTAAAAGTTCAGGCACAACATTGTGGGCCGAAGGGCCTGTGCTGTTCTATGTTCTATGTTCTAATCTCTTTAATAATGGATTCAAGCGTTTTCCGTATGACAAGCATTAAGCCACTGGCCCAGAATTTCAAGCTTTCTGTCTCCCTCTTTCTTCAATAGAGGAGTCTGATTCACTATTCTTCAATATGATCCTACCTTTCCAGAATATGGGGAATTTTGGAAAATTGGAATTGATTAATGAACTATCTTCTTGTAAGGCCCCATGATGAAGTTTATCAGGATCTGGGAGTTTGTCTGCATTTAGTTATAATCATCTGGATTGATATCGGAGGCTGCCCTTGACTTATTGTACAGGGACCCATTGACTAAAGGTTGGCTCCTTTGAATAAGGACTGCTGACAACCATAATGAGCTTCCATTGTATCTGCGTTAAATGGCAAGACAAGATAGAACTAATGTGAGCCTAGTGTCTCTGACTTTGGTGGTGGTGTAGTGGTTAAAGGGGAGTCAAAGTGCAAAAACACAATGCAAAGAAAAGCAGAGATGCTACGAGCATCCAGTTAGGCACAACATGAGTGAGCATTAAATGAGCGAGCAAGATGTAACCTGGCCCAGTCTGTGAGCTGGGCTGTGTCCCTGAACACCAAGTGGCCTCACAGCAGCAGTTCAATGTGAATTGCCCTAAAGCATATCTTTAAAGTGCAGAAGCATCCTATAAGTGGATCAGAGAGGTTCCAGAGTGTCCTGAGAAGCTGGCAGTTTCTAGATGCCAAGAGGTGCTACAAGTGCCAAGGAGGATGCCCTGAGATGTTGCTGAGTGTTCAAGATGGTAGTCTACAGGAGCAAACAAGACTGTCTCTCCTCCTGCAGCCCCTTTAGAGCTGTACCTGTTATTTTGTTCTGTCTTACCACGTTCTTCCTACCAGAGTATATATATTTTCCATTCATACATGGGAGGTAGGTGCCACTAGCCAGGCAGGTATTTATTGCATATCCTTAATTGCCCAGAGGGCAGTTAAGAGTCAATCATATTGCTGTGTACGCCAGACCAGGTAAGGATGCCATTTTCCTTCCTTAAAGGGCATTAGTGAACCAGCTGGGTTTTTCTGATAATCGCCAATGGACTTATGGTCATCATTAGACTCTTAATTCCAGATTATTTTTATTGAATTTAAATATCATCAAGGACATCTCTGCAGGAGTTCCTCAGGGTAGTGTCCTCGGTCCAACCATCTTCAGCTGCTTCATCAATGACCTTCCCTCCATCATAACATCAGAAGTGGGGATGTTCGCCGTTGATTGCATAATGTTCAGCACCATTCATGATTCCTCAGAAACTGAAGCAGTCCATGTTCACATGCAACAAGATCTGGACAATATCCAGGCTTGGGCTGACAAGTGGCAAGTGACATTTGTGCCACCCAAATGCCAGGCTATGACCATCACCAATAAGAGACAAACTAACCACCACCCCTTGACATTCAATGGTGTTACCATCACTGAATCCCCCGCTATCAACATCCTGGGGGTTATCATTGACCAGCAACTCAACTGGACTCACCACATAAACACAGTGGTTACAAGAGCAGATCAGAAGCTAGGAATACTGCAGCGAGTAACTCACCTCCTGACTCCTTAGCCTGTCCATTATCTAAAAGGCACAAGTCAGGAGTGCGATGGAATACTCCCTACTTGCTTGGATGAGTGCAGCAACACTCAAGAAGCTTGACACCATCCAGGACAAAGCAGCCCACTTGATTGGCACTACATCCATCCGTTCGCTCTACCACCAATGCTTGGTAGCAACAGTGTGTACTATCTACAAGATGCACTGCAGAAATTCACCAAAGATCCTCAGACAGCACCTTCCAGACCCATGACCACTTCCATACAGAAGGACAAGGGCTGCAGACATATGGGCATATCACCATCTCCAAGTTCCCCTCAAAGCCACTCACCATCCTGACTTGGAAATATATCACCGTTCCTTCACTATTGCTGGGTCAAAATCCTGGAATTTCCTCCCTAATGGCATTGTGGGTCAACCTACAGCAGGTGGACTGCAACGGCTCAAGAAGGCAGCTCACCACCACCTTCTCAAGGGCAACTAGGGATGGGCAAAAAATGTTGGCCAGTCAATGACATCCCACAAATAAATAGAATAAAATAGAATAGAATAGAAATGCCACCACAGCAGAACCCGGTTCCCCAGAACATTACATGGGTCTCTAGATTAGCAGTCCAGCAATAACTATATTAGACCAGCACCGCCTCTATACTACCTCACCATTCTCCACATTGAATTTCATCTTTAGCCTATCCACCTACTCCATGTACTTGTCCTTTTTGAAGCTCTATACTGTCTTACACATAGTTTACAATCCTTTTAAATTTCATCCACAAGTTTTGAATTTGTGCCTGGTGTCCCAAGGTCTTGCCAATTAATACCTATCAGGAAAAGCACGGTCACAAAACTGACTGCTGCGAAACATTATTAGAAACCCTGCCCCAACTCAATAAGTACCCATGAACAATTACACTGTGTGCCACCACTCAGCCAATTTTGCATCCATGTTTTATTGTGCAAACTCTAGCTTTGTTGTCCTGCACTTTATAAAATGCCCTTTGGAAACCCATGTATACCACATCAACACTTTATATATAGCCTGGTACTCAATTGTATTTTTTACCTCACATTTGCCATACAAAAAGTTTTTTCTTCTTTATCACAATGGTAACTTTTTTTTTTGTTGTGCAAACAGTTCTGAATTTGTTGGTATTAATTCCCATTTTGAGCAAATTTATCTTGACTATGGGTGAACATTCTCTTCTTTGAAGGGAGCCCATTATTCAGCTAACATTCTTCTTGCTTTCTCATTTGATCCAAATCTATTTATATCTCCATTGAAGGTGTCTTAATCTCAAAGAATTATTCTTGTTCTAGATTGTTTAATATCCTTTTGTATGGTCGACCTATGGCTTTTCTATGTTCGTCCCTAGTTGTCCCTGAGAAGGTGTGGTGAGTTTCTTGAATATCTGCAGTCAATGCACTGTAGGTAAACCCACAATGCTGTTAGGCAGAGAATTCCAGGATTTTGACCAAACAATACTGAAACAACAGTGATCTATTTCCAAGTCAGAATGGCAAGTGGCTTGGAAGGGAACTTGCAGGTGATGGTGTTCCCACATAGCTGCTACCCTTTTTCTTCTAAATGGTAGTGGTAGTGGTCATGGGTTTGAAAGATGTTGCATCAGGATTCTTGACAGATTTCTGCAGTGCATCTTGTAAATAGTACACACTTCACTTTCTGAGTGTTGTTGATGGAGGAGTGGACGTTTGTGGTGTGGTGCCAATTAAGTGGGCTGTTTTGTCTTGAATGGTGTCAATCTGCTTGAGTGTTGTTAGAGCTGTACCCATCCAGGCAAGTTGGAGTATTCTGTCACACTAATGACTTGTGCCTTGTAGATGGTGGACAAGACTTGGGGAGTCATTGAGTTATGCAGCATGAAAACAGACAACTCAGTCCAACTCATCCATGCCAACCAGATATCCTAAACCGATCTAGTCCCATTTGCCAGCATTTGGCCCATATCCTTCTAAACTCTTCCAATCCATGTACACATCCAGATGCTTTTTAAATGGTGTAATTGTACCCACCTCCACCACTTTTTCTGGTACCTCATTCTATACATGCACCACTTTCTGTATGAAAATGTTGCCTCTCAGGTCCCTTTTAAATCTTCAACATAAACAGAAATTGCTGGAAAAGCTCAGCAGGTCTGGTAGCTACTGTGAAGAGAAATCAAAGTTAATGTTTCGGTTCCGATGACCCTTCCTCAGAGCTTTTAAATCTTTCCCTTCTCACCTCAAACCTATGCCCTTCAGTTTTGGACTCCCCTACCCTGGGGAAAAGACCTTGGCTATTCACCCTATCCCTGCCTTTTCCTTCCCACCTTCCTTAAATAACGGCACCACATCAGCCAATCTCCATTCTTCCCACTCCTCACCTGTGGCTATCGATGATACAAATGTCTCAGCAAGGGCCCTGCAATCTCTTCCCTAGCTTCCCACAGAGTTCTGGGATACAAGTGATCAGGTCTCGGGGATTTATTCACCTTTATGCATTTTAAGATATCCAGCATCTCCTCTTCTGAGTCAGTAGGTGAGTTAATCGCTGCAGGATTTCTCGACTGTGACTTGCTATTGTACCCACTATATGGCTAGTCCAGTTTCGTTTCTTTCTCACAGGACTGAAAATGTAGTACTGTAGAAAATTCTCCTCTACGCACCCTACAAACATTTGTTCCTTTCTGTTCTTTACACTATATTCTCTTACTAACTGTTACACAAGTAGTAGGTAATGTCAGTATGTTATTTCTTCATTACATTGAAATCCTGAGCTCTGAATTTTGCTAGCATTTCCATCCAAAACTGGGAAAAAAAATTGGCTCTATCATGTGTGGTGTCATGTAGCACATTCTTCTTGCTCAGCACGGACTCTGCCAGAGCCTTTTCTCGTTCCCTGGAAGCATTTACTGGCCAAAGTGACTCCGTTTAAATTTATAAGGAAGTTATTCGACATACATCCTCACTCACCCCTCTTAAGCTTCACATCTGCAGAGCACTAAGTCTAGTCTGCTGGACTATAATGAAAATCATTCCCAGTTCTGTTGTGTGTAAAATAGAGTACAGAAACATTTGGTTATGTTTGAAATGTGAAGACTTATACTATCAGATAGTGATCTTTTGTTCTTTCCTCATGTCCTGGTTACAAGCTTTAATGGTTTCCCAGTTGAAATATGAAGGCTAGCTTTCAAATCTTTAATCATTCTTGTGGGAACTGTCTTACATCATGTGATTTCTGTTAGCTTCAATTGAGTCAACCCTAAATGCTCATATAAATTCTCCCATCTTGAATAAATCATTCTTATCTCAAAACAAAATGAGCAGGTCCTTTTTTGAAGCTTCGTATTTTATTTGCTCTCTTATAATTACCTCTTTCAAACTACAAAGAAGATGAACATTGTCTCTGTATGCATTTGGTCTCGTTGAGCCCAGAAACCATGACGACAGACTAGCAAACTGTGAATGATGTATTTGAAGCCTATTCATGTCAATAGAGCACTTTGTAAAGAGTTCAAGTGTGTTAAGTGTCTGGTCAAACATCAGAGAGAAAGGAAGAGAACACGACTGCGTCAGGGATAAACAGAGGGACTGCACCAAAATGAGGGAGGAAGGCAGCAACAAGGAAAGAAAATATTGGATCCAGAAAGAGGCTTTGAGGACAGTCAGCAGATGAGAGGCACTTAAAAGGAAAGCACAAGCAAATTAGGATTGTGAAACACAAAAAAAAGAGCAGAAAATATACATTGACCAATACAGCTTTAGTTATGAAGAGAAATTGGACAGACTGAGACTGTTTCCCTTGGAGAACAGGAGACTGAGGGAGGAATACGATCGAGATTATAAAGTTATCAGAGACATAGATAGGGTGGACAGGAAAGATCCTTTCCCCTTGATGGAGGGATCAATGTCCAGGAAACATAGATTTAAGGTATATGTCAGGAGGTTTAGAGGGATGTGATGAAAAGTTTGTCACTCAGAGGGTGGTGGGATTCTGGAAATCACTGCCTCTAAGGATGGTAGAGGCAGAATTCCTCATAATATTTGAGAAATATTTAGATGTCACTTTCAATGCCAAGGCACACAAAGATAAGAGCCAAGTACTGGAAAATGGGGTTGGAGTAGTTAGATCATTGTTTTTCACTGGCACAGACTCAATGGACCGAAGCGCCTTTTTTGTGCCGCAGACCTCTTTGACTCTAAAGTTACAGGTTTCAGATCAATATGAGTTGAGGAAACAGACAAAAGCTTGGCTGGTAGAGTTTAGTGCAAAAGAGCTTGAAAAGACACATTTTGGGAGGACTAAAGACCATATACCATCCAGAGCACCATTTTGAAAACTGGAAATGACTGGAATGACCTCTTTATTCACTTAGCTTTAATGATGGTGTACAACTTGGTTTTATACATAGAATATAAAAACAAAGAGATCATCTTAGACATTTATGAATAATTGGGTAGGGAATTGTGGACAATTCTGGGCACTACACATCAGGAAGGATATAAGTGCCTCAGAAAGGGTGCAGAGAAACAGTTTCAGGATGCTGTCAGGCATAAGGGACTTCATTTAGGAGGTAAAGTTGAAAACTTCAGCCTGCTCACCTTGGAACAGCAAAGATTAAGAGATGATCTTTGGAGCTTTTCATAGTTTTGAGAGATTTTGACAGGTTAAACAGAGAAAGGATATTCCCTCTGGGAACTGGCAATAACTGGAGGTCATAAATTCAAAATCACTGGCAAAAGCAGAAATAAGGAAGACTTTTTTTCACCCTCCCAGTTTCACCTTATTCGCTCATGGGAATCAGCATGTATTACCCATCATTAATTGCCCTGGAGAATGTGGTGGTCAGCTACCTCCCTCAACCACTGCGGTCACTGGATATAGGTACATGCACAGTGCTGTCAGGGAGGGTGTTCCAGGATTTTGACCCAAAGAAAATAAAGCAACAACAATATATTTCCAAATCAGGATGGTGAGGGCTTGAGGGGAACTTGCAGCTGGTGCTCCTATGTCACAGAATCAGAAAGGTTTACAGCACAAAAAGAGGCCCATCAACCCATCAAGCCAGCCCTGGTCAAGAACAATCACCGATCTATTCTAGACTCCTTTTTTCAGCACTTGGCTCGTATATTTGTATGCCTTGGCATCACAAGTGACATCTAAATATTCCTTAAATTTTATGAGGAGTTCTGTCTCTACTTCCCATACATACAGTGAGTTATAGATTCCCATCCACCTCTGAGTGAAAAAAACATTTCCTCGCATCCCCTGCAAACCTCCTGCTCTCTACTTGAAATCAATGTCTCTGGTCATTGATTCCTCTATCAAGGTGAAAAGTTCCTTCCTCTCTACCTTCTTATGCCCTCATTATTTTAATAACCATCTAAGTCTCCTCTGTCCCAAGGAAAAAAACCCACATCTGTCCAATTTCTCTTCACAACCAAAGTACTCCAGTCCAGGCAACATCCTGGTAAATCTCTTCTTCACTCTCTCCAGTGTAATCAAATCACTCCTATAATATGGATTCCAGAAACACACACAACACTCTAGCCATGGCCTAACCAACATTTTCTACAGTTTCAGCATGACATGCCTGCTCTAAAACTCTATGCCTTACTTAATAAAGGCAAGTATCCCATATGCCTTCTCAACTACTTTATCCACCTCTCCTACCACCTTAAGGGATCAGTGGACATGTACAGCAATGTTCCTCTGATCGTTGGTGCTTCCCAGAGTCATACCATGCATCATGTTTTCTTTTGCCTTGTTTGTCCTGCCCAAGTGCATGACTTCACGCTTAGCCAGACTGGATTCAATTTGCAAATGACCCACCCATATGACCAGTCTGTCTATATTGTCCTGTAATCTAAGGCTATCCTCCTGACTGTTTACTACCCCGCCACTTTTGTATCATCCACAAAGAATCTGATGCCTTTATCCTCTTAGATGTTAGAGATCACGAGTGTGGAAAGTGTTGCTGGAGGGGTCTTGGTAATGAGGTCTGTATTTCTCTATCTGAAAAAGTGAAAGAAGGTCAATCAATGATTTTTAAAAGAGAGTACCAGAGGGACTTGAGGGTAAGGAACTTACCAGGTTATGGACAAAAAATCTGGGTGTGAAACTAAGCATAACAGCTCTTCAAACAAACCAGCACAAGGACAATAAGAGCGAATGGCTTCTTTCTGTGTTCTAAGTTTCTATGATTCAGTATGAAAGTTAACACATATCAGAACAAATGAGAAAGCTAATGATATAAAGAAAATGCCCTTTGGTTCAGACTTTGTTTTAGACAGTGCCTATTGTATTCAATAAAAGCTGGGGTGAAAGGGGGAAAAGATTGGTGACAGGTTGAAAGACGGAACTTGATTCAGATAGAAATGCATTACGTTCTCCTCCCTATGTTCTACCTAGATCATAACCTTCACCTCCCCAGCTGTCCTCCACTTGCCCACGTTCACCTTTACCTTAATCCTAACTTCCGCCCACTTTCCACCTGTACCTTATTTGCCCCTGGCAACCTGGACTCTGTTCATGGCAATGAATAGTAGAGAGCTCACTTCTCAAAATGCACAGCAAAGCTACTGCATGTGATATCATTGGACTAGACAAAATTCAGGAGTCTTGAGACTGTTATAGCACATTGCATAATGTACAAGATGTTTTCACCCTCTTTACAATACATTCAAGCCAATAACGCTTATAACAGCCCGTAATCCACAACTGATACTGCATGAGACATGCAGTGATCACCCAGTAGGAAGTCGGAGTGATTAGTGACAGTGTGATTACTTCTGGATTTTGGTCAATCTGTGCTATCATTGAATATCTGGCCAGACCATTCATTAAATTCATTCTCAGTGTTTGCTAAAGTTCTACTTCTGCTGTCGTGATGTGGCTTACAGTAATTTCATCTTTGCCCTTCTTCGTTGAATCACTCTAAAACAACCTAACCAATCCAATTATGTATAATGGTCAAATTCATCCTCTGTGTTACAGCCACAGCATTCAGCATCACCTTGTACCTCACTTTCATGGAGGTACAATTTTCTAGGGGCTGACAGGTCATCTCCCAGAAAGAAACAACAAAACAATGACTAATTGAAAATGAACACAAGGGAGCAGCTCAGCAGGGTGAAGATGTTGCCTGATGGCATTATCTCTCATTTCAGCTATTACTCTGCTCATTGAAATCAAAGTACTGCAAATGCTGATAATTGAATATAAAAAACAAAATTCAACAAAACAAGAATTATTTGTTTACAGGAAAAGACAATTATAAATTCACCTGTTAATGAAAGATTATCATTGTTGTAGTTTTTCCAGCAATTCTCAACATGGAGATAGTTAGGGGTTCAAACAATCAAAGGATTAATTCTATCATGGATGTACAAGGATAAAACTTGAGAGAGATGGATCAATGAGTGTATGTTTCTTTGCATTCTGATAAAATCTGCAGTGTAATGTAGTAAAACTGTTTGTCATATGATCATAAACAGTACTGGATCATTCTGGATCAGTCCCTAGTTAATACTTTTCATTATAAGGCTAATCAACCTCCTGTTGTGCCCATGTCCAGTGACAATGTCCTTTGAAAATGCAAACAGATTCCCAGTTACAGCAATGCTGTCTCTGTAACATAAATGAGTTTCTTTTTTTATGCCTTCTCATGGCCATGTCTCTTTGTGTAGCTAAATGGCTCATGTCTCCTCCATGCTATGAAATTCTGAATTATGGTTATATTCAATATGCTTTGTTTTAACCCTCAAAACATCAATGCAAAGGTTATCCTACACCAAACTCCCAGCCTGATATATACCCCTTAACATATCTGTCTAGTTATTTTATTAATTTCTGTATATAATAGGCACCCATAATTATTTTGTTTCTCTCTCCAAAGATGCTGTTTGACCCTGCCCAAGCATTTTGCAGCATTTTATAGGATACTATTCAAATGTTTAGTGCAAAATTGACAAAACTGGCTATACATGGCATTGTTAAGAGTAATTTTGCTTTCTCTAAGTGATTCTCCACATTCATAAGTAGATGGTGGCACCGTGGCTCAGTGATTAGCACTGCTGCCTCACGGCACCAGAGATCCAAGTTTGATTCCAGCCTTGGGAGACTTGGATTGTCTGTAGAGTTTGTATGTTCTCCCTGTGTTGGCGTTAGGGTTTCCTCTGGACACTCCGGTTTCCTCCAACAGTCCAAACATGTGCAGGTTAGGTGGATTGGACATGCTAAATTGCCCTGTGGTGTACAGGGGCAAGCAGGCTAGGTGGAGTAGCCATGGGGAATGTGGGGTTATGGAGGTAGCTGTGTCTGGGTGGAATGCTCTTTGGGGGGTTGGTGCAGACTCAATGGGCTGAATGGCCTTTTTCCATACTTTTGGGATTCTATATCGCTGCACAGGAGCAGCTTTGTTCAGACAGGCACTAGCTCTGATATTCATGGGCTTCCTGCACCTAACCAGCAATATTTGCTTTGTCTAGTCCACTGGATCATTTCACTGCAGCATGTGTGATAAGCCAATGTTAATAATATTTCACTATGTAAAAAAACAGACAAGGATAAACACATTAATTACAGGCTAGTCAGCCCGACTTTGATGGTGGGGAAACTTTTACAGCAAGTAAACTGGAACAAAATTATTTGGTTTTCAGAAACAACTGAGCTAAAAATAGAAAGTTGACACAGATGTGTTAAAGAATTTTTTTTTGAGCTTTTTGATGATGGAAGACAGAGAGTTGATGAGGATAGTGTGATTGATGGAAACGTAAATTTTCAAACAGTGTTTGATAAAATACCACATAATGGACCACCTAGATCTCAAATCTGGATGTTGTCCAGGTGTTGCTGCATATGGGCAATACCTTTCATCAAGCAAGGAGTGTCTTTCTTCAAAGGAACTGCCAAACCCTACCACAACACGACGAAGTGACAAGCTGCCACACTGTTTCAGCTGCGCTGCTTGCTGCATGGCCAGCAGGTCCACTTGCAGCTGGGCTAGTACCAGAAGTGATGGGATGAGGCCCTTAAGTGGCCATTAATTGGCCTCGTAAGGGCTTCAGCTGGTAGCAGGATGGGAAGGCTGGCCATGTTGCTCCCACTTAGAACTTAATTCTGGAAGTAGTGGAAGATGTCCAGGTGAAGCAATTTATAGCTTGTATCTCTTATTTAGAGCTAATTTAGATCAAGCGTGTTTCCCTGATAACTTTTGTCCACTGAATTCAAGCCAGTCAATCCCATAAATGCCTTGTCTTAGATCAGTAGGATTCACATGTTCACCCCACAGGGTGATAAGCTGTCTAAGAATGTTAACTTCCTCCAATCAGCCTGCTTAATTTTAACAAGCCTTAGTTACACTGTGAACATCCAAGATATTATAACATTTCATGATTTCTCTCTGCAAACCATGTATTTCTCAGTTAAGGTGTGCTGAGAGTGTGAGTTTTGTTTCAGTTATAATAGAGGACTTAAATGAGAAAATTTTTTTCACAGAAATTATCAAGCAGCACACTTTTATAGTTGGAGAAATATACATCTATTGCAAAAACTATCAGTCGATGCTGTATCAAATCTAGTTGAATCCAGATTGATGTTATTCTAACTATTCATTATTATCTAATATACAGGAGTATCTAAGAATAGTTAAAATAATACACTGAATAACATAAGAATAGAATAGCCATCAACATTTAAAGTCAAGTTTTATCTTGAAACCCCAAGTGAGTAGTTGAAAATAGCTATCTATGGTTTCTAATACTTCTGAAATTTCAGTTGAAGTGTCTCATTCTTACTGTTCGAATCTCTCCTACTTTGCAAGTGTGGTTGTTAATCTTCTGTAGAGTTTCTTCCGACTTTCATGTAATGTTGTATCTTTTAATGTTATTCCTCAATGGTTCAATGAAATTTTTTCTACAAGCTGCCAGAGGAGGTAGTGGAGATGGATAAATTACAACATTTAAAAGGCACCTGGATGGATACATGAATAGGAAGGTTTTAGAGGGATAGTACAGGGCCTTGGTGAGACCACACCTGGAATATTGTGTGCAATTTTGGTATCCTTTTTTGAGGAAGGATGCTCTTGCTCTCAAGGGAATGCAGCAAAGATTTACCAGGCTGATTCCGGGGATGGTGGATCTGATGTATGAAGAGAGATTGATTAGGTTGGGATTGTTTTTGCTAGAGTTCAAACGAATGAGGGGAGAATTTCACGGAGACTTATAAAATTCCAGCAGGACCGGACAGGGTAAATGGAGGGAGGATGTTCCTGAATGTGGATGCATCCAGAACCAGGAGTCACAGTACGAGGATTCGGGGTAGACAATTTAGGACGGAGATGAGGTACGTTTCTTCACGCAAATAGTGGTGAGTCTGTGAAATTCATTAGCACAGGAAGTAGTTGATTCCAAAACATTGAATGTATTCAAGAAGCAACTAGATATAGCACTTGGGGCAAATAGGATCAAAGGTTATGGAGGGAAAGCAGGTTTAAGCTATTGAGTTGGACGATCAGCCATGATTGTAAAGAATGGCGGAGCAGGCTCGAAGGGCCAAATGGCCTCCTCCTGCTCCTATCTTAAGTGTTTCTGTGTTTCTACGGGCCAAATGTTGGCAAATGGGACTAGATCAGTTTATAATATGTAAACATTGGTGCGGAGGGGTAGGAGCGAATGATCTGTTTCCCTGCTGTATAACTCTATGTTGTCAGCTTTTGTCTAGTCAATCTGACAATCTTAAAAGAATCCTTCATTAAAGATTTTTTTTAAAAGTAAACTAAATGCCTTACTTCTCTATTAATATGAATGCCTAATCCTGGTATCTAATGGTATTTATGTGCTAAGAATATTTGCCATTACTTCTATCTGTAATTAACATCTTATTGTTATATATCTGTGTGATATTGCCATTCTTTTTCCAGGCTTTCTTTTCAATGATTAAACTATTGTTTATACTTTTTTGTTGTCAGTGCTGTGTATTGTTCTATTAACTGAAAAGTAGCATGTGTGTGCCATTCCATATCCACTTCTAGGCATATTCTAATTTCAAAGTGGACCAATTTGGCTTTTCCAGCTGGCTGAGATACGGTTTTAATGGGTTTTTCGTGTATAAATCATTAGTTTGAAGTACAATTTTTGTAGCTCTGTATGTCTTAAATTTTTATACACATTTCTCAATCAAACCTATATTTCTACCCAGATATCATTGCACAGCAATACAGCCAATCCATCTGATGAAACCTCCTTTCCAGCTTTAGTTTTGGTAAAAGTGAGAGCAGAAAATTCTGCTCTGTGTTTCTAGATCTGATTAAAAGTCATTGACCTGAAATTTGTGCCTCTTCCTTTCCTCTAAGAGAACCAATCAGAAACAAAATCCAAACTCTTTGTGTTCATATGGACACAATCAGAATATTACAGTTGTAGGGTTAGGCAAGTACGAAGGAAATAAAAACTAGTGGAGGAAAGAACAAATAGATAAGCCTGTGATGGGATGGGAACTGAACAAAACGATGGTCATGAGGCAACTAATTGTCCAAAATTTGCAGTTGTAATGACAGCAAAATGATTGACATACACCATCATGACAACTGTAAACCTGGCAACAACTATTAGCATCCTCACATTTCCAGTTAAATGCAGAAATTCAGAAGTTACTAGCAGTGATTCATCACGTTGTGACTTAATAAGATGGTTATGTTTTCAATTGCCTACAATTTTATTCAATTGAAGCAGATTGTTCTGAATGGGGACGATACGATTATCCTAATTCTGTGTGGAGACAGGCCAGTTTTGGTCGTCATGGGAAAGAGGCCCAGTCGAATCCCACAGAGAATTAAGTGCCAGTTTTTACACTTGACATAAAAGTGGTGCAGCTACTATTTCTGGACAGAGATACTCAGATCCAGAGCGACCTGGAGGAGAAGACTGAAAACAGCTGCTCCTAACAAAGGAGAGGAAAAGACTATTTGATGTGAGCCACCAGTCTGATGTCAAATAGAACTGCTTTTCTTTTTGAAGAGACTTATGCAGAATTAAGGAGCAAGGGGTGTGCCAAGCTAGTTTCAAGATACTCAGATTGTATGAAGAGACTTTCACACCACACTGGAAGATTCACCCTTTTGCGACAGGGGCAAACTGTAAACCAGGCACACTGGAATTTTCCTAAGTTTAACCAACCAAGATTTGGCACTCAGAGATAACAAGGTGTAGAACTAGAAGAACACAGCAGGCCAAGCAGCATGAGAGGAGCAGGAAAGCTGCCGTTTCGGGTCTGGACCCTTCTTCTTCCTACTATCTCTGAAAAGATTTGGCACTCCATTTTGCTGTTTTCGCTGACAAATCACCATGGGTATGCTTAATAGCAGAGATAGTGGGAACTGCCGATGCTGGAGAATCAATGTGTAGAGCTGGATGAACACAGCAGGCCAAGCAGCATCAGAGGAGCAGGAATGCTGACGTTTCGGGTCTGGACCCTTCTTCAAAAAAAAAGAAGGGTCCAGACGCGAAACAGCAGCTTTCCTGCTCGTCTGATGCTGCTTCGCCTGCTGTGTTCATCCAGCTCTACATTCTATGTTTAATAGCAGGCAGCTCTCGAAAGAAGTGAACTGTCAGTCAGTGCCTTAGAAAAGTAACTAAGGTTAATTTGAAGGCTGTGGAAAGTAAAATAGAAGTCCATTTGAAAGTAGGTATTAAAAAGGCAGAGATGCTTGAAATACTGGCTCCACGCTCAAGAAGGTGAAGAGTGATCCCGATAGCACTCAAGTTGATTCAGTGTAAATGAAACAATGTGAAATGAAAATGAACCAGAATTCCTAAGAGAATAGAAAAACAGAAGATTGTAATGGGAAAAGTCAGAAAGGCAAAGAAAAGGAAAATATTGAACTCCAGAAAGAAAGGGAACTGAGAAAATGTGAACTGAACAGTTAAAGGCTTCAAACACAGGGTGGCATGAAAATAGGAGAATTTTAAATTTTGATTGGCAATGTATATTTAGTGGCATGGTGGCACAGTGATTAGCACTGTTTTATCACAGGGCCGGGGACGCGGATTTGATTCCAGCCTTAAATGACTGCCTGTGTGGAGTTTGCACATTCTTCCCATGTCTGCATGGATTTCCATCAGGTGCTCAGGTTTCCTCCTACAGTCCAAAGATGTGCAGGTTGGGTGGATTGGCTATGCTAAATTTCCCCATAATGCTCAGTGATGCGTAGCCTCAGTGGATTAGCCATGGAAAATGCAGAGTTATGGGGAAAAGAATGGGGAAGTGAGTTTGGATGGGATAGTCTTCAGAGGATGTGCAGCATTAATGGGCCAAATGGCCTCTTCTACACTGTAGGGATTCTATGATTCAAGTCAGTGAGCAAGGATTGGAAAAGTAATCTGTCATTTGGGAAAATTGCTTCAAAAACTAA
The DNA here is from genome assembly GCF_021869965.1 of Rhincodon typus. Classification (NCBI taxonomy): domain Eukaryota; kingdom Metazoa; phylum Chordata; class Chondrichthyes; order Orectolobiformes; family Rhincodontidae; genus Rhincodon; species Rhincodon typus. Next base: position 108,129,472 of record NC_063335.1, on the reverse strand, counting down.
AGTGGTCAAAAAAGAAAATTGCACTATTTTAGTTTAGAATGTGTTCATGGGAGAAGGCTTTGGAAGTGTATTTGCCTCTCTCATAAATACAGACTTGTGAACATGATGCAGTGAAAGCTGCTGTTCTCAGTTAAGGAATAAGGATGTGGACTTTGTAGAACTTGCTACAGAAAGGGAAATGATAGTTGATATGTAGTGTAGGTCTACAAGGTTAAACAAAATTTTGAGAATCTTAGAGAGGTGATGTTTATAGAAGAATTTAAAAATCATGTCCCTTTGGGAATTAAGATACTTCTTGGCATCCCAAAAGGTGCCTTCAAGAAACAGTAATCGTGGACAATTATGAGCTGTTTCACAAGCATGTTTGTAACTTGACAGTTGTGAAATCACACAGAATTTGGAGGGATAAGACATCAGATCAAAGTGAAGGAAATAGCCTGAAGGAAGAGATAGTCTTTTCTTCTGCTCTGAAAAGAGTCTATCTCGTGGTTAGATTGAAGCAAGTGTGTTGAACTATTGACTTTGTCAGAAGAAAGGACATGAAATGTAAGAAGAATGCTAAAAATTAAAATGTATGACTATAGTATTTCTAAGATTCCTTGGGGGCAATGTGACCACTAACTCAACAATACTGTTTGCTATAACAAGGTGTGGAGCTGGATGAACACAGCAGGCCAAGCAGCATCAGAGGAGCAGGAAGGCTGACGTTTCAGGGCTAGACCCTTCTTCAGAAAGACCCTTCTTCACAGCTGCTTGGCCTGCTGTGTTCATCCAGCTCCACACCTTGTTATCTCAGATTCTGCAGCATCTGCAGTTCCTATTATCTCTAATACTGTTTGCTACCTCCCCAATAGAAAATTACATCGTTAAACCCTCTTCTCTGCACCTACTTATGAAGTGATTTATCAAATTTATTGTCCACTGTCTAACTGACAGGAATGCTGTGTCCCAACTTAAACTGGGCAATGTTATGGACATTCTGATCATATGTCCTGGGCTTTCCCTTGTTTGCTATTAATCGTGCATGTACCTTGATCCCTTGCCATTCTCAAGTGAGTTAAACCAACCTCTTGATATGTATTTGTCTGCTTTACTTGCAAGCTGTGTTTTCAACACTTTCCATTTTTTTGACGTTCTTCAGTGCTTTGACAAAGAAAGCCAACAATGGTTTCATAGATGATTTTAGACTGTTGACTAGCTTGTCTAAGTTGCTTGCTGATAGTTGAAACACAATGTGCCTGATCAGCAAAATGTTTTCCATTGTTATTCATCATGTAATTGTTAATAATGATGGCCTAATAATTAATCATTTGTCAGGGACTGATTAATTCAATTGGTTAATTTACTTAAAACAGTAAGACACATTATGAAGGAAGCAAAGGTTAAAACAAATCAACTGATTTCTACGTGGGGAACATGAAAACCCATTGCAGACTAACTAGCAGGTAGAGTTCCAACATTCTATACACATAGTACATGGAGTGCTAAGAGGTGAACTCTCTTAAATGCAAGGTACGCATTCAACAAAGTTAAAATGTAGTTTAATTAAAGACTCCTGTAATTGTGGAGTTGTGCCTAATTGTCCATTGAGGATATAGATTTTTGTTAGGAATTAAATTGTTCGGGGACTGCTGTAACTGTTGGTTCTGGAATAATACTTTGAGACTGCAGAAAATTGTATTGTATCAGATAAAATGAGGGATGCAGAAAAATCTGCAAATTTCTGTCAAAAATAGTCAGCAAGTGAAACTGTCAATGTTTGGAGGACATTTGAATGCTAGGTAAGAAACAAAGAGTTAGTAGAAAATGGAGGTCATAGAATCATGCAGTACAGTACAGTCCAGTCCTTTAGCACATCAAGTCTGTACCAACAAAAAATGAACAAACCCACACTAGTCCCACTTTTCAGCACTAGGCTTATAGCCTTGAAAAGTTATGTTACTTCAAGTGTTCGTACAAGTACTTCTTACAGGTTGTGAGGTTTCCCACCTCAACTACCCTCCCAGACAGTGCATTCCAGATTTCCACCACCTTCTGTGTTAAAACAATTTTCCTCAAATCTCCTCTATACCTCCTGCCTTTCACATTAAAAGTGTGCCCCCTTGTCATTAACCGCTCAACTAAGAGGATCAGTTGCTTTCTATTCACCCTGTCAATGTCCCTCACAATCTTATACAGCTCTATCAGATCCTCCCTTGACTTTCTCTGCTCCAAAGAAAACAACCTGAGCTTATCTAGCCTCTCTTCATAGCAAAACTACTTCATCCCAAGCAGCATCCTGGTGAATCTTCTCTGCACCTCCTCCAGGGTAATCATATCCTCCCTATAAAAAAAAACAGTTCTGAGGAAGCGTCACCGGACCCGAAACATTAACTCTGTTTTCTCCTTCACAGATGCTGCCAGACCTGCTGAGTTTTTCCAGCAACTTTGTTTTTATATCCTCCCTTTAGTTTGGTGCTGTGGAATAACCAAACTTTCGTACACTTCCAACATCATCTCACTGCACTTATATCTATGCCTCGACTGATAAAGGCAGTCTGATATGCCGTCTTAACTATTAACTATTAACTTGTCTAGCCACCTTCAAGGATATGTGGATAAGCACCCTAATATTCTCAGTTCCACTGAACTTACTGGTGTCTCACCAAGTAAGATAAATCCATCTGAACTAAACATGCATATAAAACTTAAACAAACCGTACCGTCTGGTCCTCACTATGTTTACAAACAGGAACAATTTCTCACTATCCAGGCCCTTCATGATTTTCAAAACTTCTATCAAATGTCCTCTTGGCCTCTCCTCTCCAAGAAAAGCAGTCCTAAATTCTTCAATCTGTCTTCATATCTGAACTGTTGTGTCCTTAGAACTATTCTTGCAAACCTTTGCTCTTTCCAGTGCCTCCCCACAATTCTGACACTTCTTGTCACTGGAAGACAAGTCAAGATTTTGTCTCTGACATTAAAGAAAAACAAAGAAAACTGTTGAATCTAAAGGATAATATGTGCTTTGCAATGGAATTTCTCCCTGGTTTCCAGTTGACAATTGTCAGAACCCAGAAAGTAGTTGGGTTGCCAGTAATCAGCAATGTTGCCCCTGACAAAGTTAACCAAACACAATAAATTCCGAAATATTTGTGCCCATCACAGTGTCCTTTGGTTCAGATTGTGTACAATCTAATGCAGATTGTAAAAAGCAGCAGGCAGGCAGTTCAATCTTTTTACCAAGGGCATGGACATACTGCACAGTCTATGCAAAATGAAAACGCAGGTCTTTTGCCCAACTTGAAAAGAAAATGAAATAGTGAGTAGTAAAGAAACTCTCATTTGAAAGAGAGATAGGATGTTAAGAACTGGCATAACATGGATGTAAGATCTTGATTTTCACATTTATTTGGCTGTTTCTTGTTTACCCCTTATAATTTTGATAATTACAATGCTTATTGGTGAGATGTGACAAAAAGGGAAAGAATTTTTTTCTGCACTGTACAAAGTAAGATAGTTGTTGAAATCTTTGCAATGTTATAATTTGAAAGTGTCCAGAAAAGTTGCAATGGTCATGCTTATGTCTAACTTATGAGGAGGAGATGTGAGGAATGCAAGATATTTATAAAAGGATTATATTTTAAAATGTCTCTTTACAATTTAAGGTAAGATAGAATGTTCTGAATGGGAGAGAGATGATGTGATCATTCTAATTGTACTGGAGAAAGACCCATGGGATTCAGTTATCATGGGGAAAGAGGTCCAGGCCAAAACTTAGAGAAAATTAAGTGTCAGTTTTCACACATTGACATGAAAGTGGGACAGCTGGTCTTTCTGGACACAGTCGCTCAAATTCAGAGAGGTCTGGAGAGGGAGACCAAAAACAGCTGTTGCTTGACAAAGCCAGGGGAAAAGACTGTTTTGTGTTAACCTCCAAGTAGATGTTCAGAAGAACTTATTTTATGTTTGAAGAGGTAGGGTGATGAAGATTTAACGTCCATAGCATCAGTTTGGAGATACTCAAGACATAATACTCAAGAATGAAGAGACTTTCAGATGATGCAGGAAGACTCACACTGGTGTGACAGGAGAAAGAGAGCCTGCTGAAAACCCAGGAGGAATGTAGGATTTAATCTACAAGGCTACATCTGAGCTGAGAGCATGTGGTATCATGTACAACCTGGTTATAAAGTATTTTTGGATGAGTTAGTTCGTTGATGGAGAAGTACATTTCAGTAGCTTTGTCTACTAGCTAGTTATGTTTAGTCTATGAGATAGTTGGAACTGCAGAAGGGTAACTTCTGAAGAAGGATCTAGGCCTGAAACGTCAGCTTTCCTGCACCTCTGATGCTGCTTGGCCTGCTGTGTTCATCCAGCTCTATACCTTGTTATCTATGTTTAGTCTCTGTTTATTTTTATCTATTTGTTACAGTGAAAGCCTTGAATTGACATGAAAGTGAAATATATCATGCACTTCTTTCTGGTGGCTGCTGGTAAATTTGTATTCTATTTTATAAATTATCTGTCTTTATGGAAAATATTAGAAATTGGTTCCCCACAATATTCTGTTGAAGTTCAATCAGAATGCAATTTATAGAAATCGGTTGAGGCAATATTGGGCCAGATACCCTACCTGTCTTTGTGGTTACATGTATTCCCAGCTTTCCCTCAAGAGGGAGACTGAAGTGTCCACCTGAGAGTTTCAATGGCCAATAGTACTAGTGGGACTACAGTGCCTTACCATCATTGAGAACATCATTTCAATTTTAATTTTTAATGTAAAGTTTTGTTATTTTGTTGCAGTTGTAGCATCCTTCTAAGAAGTGAAGAATTATGATCTCTTTCAATTGTTCAAGAAGGGGTACGTTCATTGATGATGGCACAATATTCAGAACCGTTCATAATGAGCTCAGTAACATTTGTGCTGCTCAAGTGCCAGGTAAATGACTGACTATCTCCAAGAAGAGAGAATCTAACCGTTACTCTTTGATATTCAAATGGCACTGTTACCACTGAATTCGCTGTTATCAACATCCTGGGGGTACTATTGACCTGAAATAGAACTAGACCAGTCACATAAATAATGTGATTATAAGAACAGGTCAGAGGCTAGGAATTAATTTGTGTAACTCACCTCCTGTCCACCAACAACAAGTCAGGACTGTGAAGGAATACTCCGTGCTTGCCTGGATGAGTGTAGCTCTAACAACACTCAAGATGCTCAATGTCATCCTCACCAAATCAGCCATTTGATTGGCAATCGTCTACCACTCTAAACATTCACTCCCGTCACCACCAATGCAAAGTGGCAGCAGTGTGCACCATTTGAAGAGGCACTGCAGTAATTCACTAAGACTGCTTTGACAGTGTTTTTCAAACCTGCAATTTCTATCACCTAGAAGAACAAGCACAATAGATACTTGGGAACAACATGAAGTCATTCCAAGTCACACACTGTCTGACTTTGAAATATATCACCACTCCTTCACTGTTGCTGGGCCAAATTCCTAGAGATCATTTCCTAACTCTACAATGAGTGTACTCACAATCCAAGGACTGCAGTGGGTGAAGAAGGCAGCAGACCACCACCTTCTGAAGAGGAATTAGGGATGGGCAATAAGTGTTGGGTCTGCCAGTGTTGCCCAAATCCAGTCTCTTAATTAAAAAGTTAACTATCTGTGATTGAATTAAAGGAGGCCAAAAATAAGCTGAACTGATATCCCTTTTTACGCAGCACTGTCACTATAAAATACTCCTGAAACATGTGCACCTAGTTGTCTGAGGGAGTAACTGGGTTTTTAACAGCACACTAATAAGTAATGCTGAATGATTTCTCTGTCCAGAAAAACAATATAATATTTGTAAAATGTTAAATTTCTAAATTGAGAATTTTTTGAAACTTAATAAAATTACTGTGTTTATGACATTTCAGTTCTGACATCATTCTCTCTCTCTCACGCACACACATACACACACACGCACACGCACATATATATTCCATATATATTATGTATATATATATGTATATATATGTATAAAACAAGCTTTATTTAATTGTACGATTTTAAAATGTGAAGGATAATCAGTGCCAAACACTCCATAGCTTTCTGTATGTCAAAAATCTTCAATTTAATTGGTTGCAAAGCTTACTTGATGATATCCCTAAACAAAATGTGCTGGATATTGCAGCTGGTCAGGCAGCATCTATGGAGAGAAAGCAAGCTAACCTTTCGAGTCTAGATGACTCTTCAGCTTTGATAAGGAGTCATCTAGACTCAAAATGTTGATTCCAGCATCTGCAGTAAATCGCTCCTACACTGCTGATATCACTGTTGTCAGGCACCACATGCTATATACTTGTTGTCAAAATCAAAGTAACACTGGGTGATGGTATGTCACTTCACAGAAGTCATCAAATCTTCATAGGCCATTTTCTTTAAAGTCAGTGGTGATTGCTGAACTGAAAATCTGGGTCAGTGGTTTGTTTGGACTAGGATCTTTGTTTTAAGCTTGCTTTGACCAGTATCAGAGGTAGGGTGAAACACAAAACTGGTTCTTTTGAGCTAGTGACTTGTTCCAAGAGGTGGGTCCTTGCGTGATTAGGTATCTAAGTGGGCGTAGCGTTCAATAGATGTAATATTTTATTGTAGGTTTATTAATTCACATCTTTGTCATAAAGTTAACAACACATTTTGATTTCTTTGCTGTGAACTTGTTCTTTGCTCTAGGTTTATTTTGCCCATTTGTTCCTGCAACTTTTTAGGAGAAGATACTTTTAAATAAACATGTCAGGGACTCTTGTTGAACGACTGTTAGCTGTATGTTTCATGCCTGACTCCCAAATACAGTGGTGGAGTCATGTGCTAGGAGCCAAGGAGTTGAAAATAAACATATGTTCCTTCTCAATCTTTGGTAAAGTGTAACATTTACTTAAGATCAGCTGAAGTGGAAGCCAGTTTAAGCTTTTTCAAAATAAAACAAATGGAGCTGAATCCTGATAAAGGCCAATCTGGCTTGCCAAGAAATGTTATGATTGGATCAAGAAACTTAAATACATTATCAATCAGTGTATTTAAAACAAGGCCAAACTGCTTTGTTTGTTTCTTGTTTTAGTAATGAGATGAAATTAGTCTCTGTAATAATTGAAACAAACATATCACATCAGTTCACATGATTGTCTTCAATGAGTGATTTTAAGGCATGTGTTCCCATTTCTTTAGCTAGGATAGCAAATGCCAAAGAAGATGTCATATGAATATGGTTAAGTTGTTCTTCATAAACAGCACTTAGACCACTTTCACCCCAGTCTTTCACTTGCCAATTTAGTCTGAATTCATCAGAAGCATTTTACTACTATCAAATCAGAAACAAATACAAATTGTCACTCATGGTCTTTGAGCACAGCATCAAAAGCACAGACTGAAGCAGAATCCTCCACTTAAGGATATGTCTGGATTTACTAAGTGGGAGTAAATTGTGGAAAAAAGATATGAAAACAGTGGAAAGTAGAGCTCAGATCAGAATCATGTGTATTCGGAGTCTGCACAGTGCTTCAGTTGCTGATGATTAATTAATCCACTTCTCAAAAGAGCATTGATCCATCTGACTTCACACAACAATTGACCATATTAAATGCACAAGTACGAGAATGAGTGGCATCCTTTATAACATTTCAAGAATGGTATTGTAAAATTTCAAAGAGCTTATGGGCCAGAGGTCTGTGATCCAGCCAACTTGCCCTTTGCAAAGCCATAGGTCAAGTTAATTGGATCAATTTACTGTGACATTTGGAGTTGGTTGGGTCTTTTCATTGACTGTTGTAGGCAGACACATAATTGCTTTGTGATACTTTGTTGGTACAGCTAATGTTTATGGCTTTTGGGGGCTTCAAAGGGATACCTGTGTTTTAAAACTTTTTACCATTTTACAGCTTTACACCATATCCAGAAGATTCAAAGGCATGTTTCCTCTAGCAATTCTCAGCCCTCCTAGCTTAATGAAAGCTCATATAATTTATCAAAGCAGTTTGTACTCCAAAGGATTTCTGTGAGGAGATGACATTCTTCCTCCCCAGAAGTTTGTGTAGTGATTAAAGTGGTTAACATTCCTGTTCATGGCCATCTCATTAAAGGAAAACATGTTAATTTATAGATACTATACATCATTTTACTTTGATCTTCAAAATGTATTTTTTCATTGAGGTTTTTACCCTTCAGTACAATCTCAAGAGCGTCGCAGTGACATACTTGAACCGATCCACCAAAATAAAATATGTTACTTGCTCAGGGAGGTGCATCACTGTTGAACCAAATTCACTCATTCATGTCTTAACCACATGGACACATGCCTTCCAGTGAGGATTACTGGATAACAATAAGGAGGACTATTCCTGATTGAAATTCTTCTTAACCCCTGGCACATGAAGTCCATTCTTGTTCTTCTATCAGTTCATGACTGTTAACAAACACAGCATATATCATGGATCCAACCTTGTATCATCTCAATTTGAATGGGCACTCATGTTCAAAATGAGTGTCACTCAAAGGCTACTGTCTTGCAGACCCAACTGGGAATTGAACTCTCTGAGCTTTTCTACAAACTAAGAGTTTGAAATTTGAAATTATACCCTGGGACTTAGTTTGTCTGTTAGACCTGGTAATAAACCATACTGTCATCATTCACTTGCATTGGGAATATTTTAATTTGTTGGAAAATATATTATATTATGCCTTATTTGGGGCAGAAATTAGTACATGTTGCACCTGTATTTTGGACAAAAAGTGGACATAAAGCAAATCAGTTGGTCTGTGTCCAATCTATGCAGGCATTGGTTCCTGTTACATTCACGGGGATAGACAGCTTAGACATTCTGCGGTGTCATCTCAAATATCCTATTTGAATATGCCAGTTGGGGTTCTAACCACTAGGCCTATGGACCTAGACTGCTTAAGGGTGCCTGTGTCAGGTTTATACACAGTGAAAAGGGCAGATTCAGGACATGTCTTCAGTCTCTGAATGCATTAGCAATTCAGATTAAGCACATTCCTGGAGGCTACTTCTCCTGCCTCTAATAGACAACTCCTATGCTCCTGTTATTTGTCCATCTTGTGGAATTCCACAAACAACTTCCTTGGCCAATTGCAAAATTTCTAGACAAATTTCCATTTTGGCAGAAAAAAAAATGAAACTAGTAACTAAACGATGAGATTGCAAAGCTCTGAGATGCAGAGTTATCTGGTTGACCTTGTGCAAGATTCACAAAAGGTTACTATACAGACACAGTAAGTAATTAGGAAAGCTAAGAGTATGTTATAAATTATTACGAAGGGAATTCAATGAAAAGGCAAGGAGGTTTATCCAAGGCACATGTGAGATTGCACCTGTACCATGCACATTTTTGGTCACCTTATTTAAGGAAAGATACAACTATGTTTGAAGGCGTTCAGAGAAAGTTTACCAGACTAATACCTGGAAATGAGTGGGTTGTCTTATGAAGAAAGATTTAACAGGCTAGCCTTGCATCTGCTAAGATTTAGAAGATTAAGAGATAACTTGATTGAAACTTATAAGATCCTGAGGGGTCTTGACAACGTAGATGTGGAGATGATGTTTCCTCTTATCACAGAATCTATAACTAGGGGCACTGTTAAAATCAGGGATTGCCCATTTAAAACAGACATAAAGTGAATTTATTTTTCTCTGAGGGTTGAGTGTATTTGTAACTCTCTACTTGTAAATGTGCTTGACGCAGAGTCATAGAGTCGTAGAAACATACAGCATAAATACAGACCCTTTGGTCCAACTCATCTATGCCGACCAGGTTTCCGAAACTGAACTATTTCCTTCATTTGGCCCATTTCCCTCTAAACCTTTCCTATTTGTGTACCTGTCCAAGTGTCTCTTACCTTAAACTTATGCCCTCTAGTTTTGGACTCTCCTACCATGGGGAAATGACCTCGGCTATTCACCTTATCTATGTCTCTCATGATTTTATAAACCTATATAAAGGTCAGCCCTCAGCCTCAGACACTCCAGGAAAAAAGTCTCAGCCTATCCAGCCTCTCCCTATAACCGAAACCCTCCAGTCCTGGTAACATCCTTGCAAATCTTTTCTGCACCCTTTCCTGTTTCATAAAATCCTTCCTGTAGCAGGACAACCAGAAAAAGTGGCCACACAAATGTCTTGTGCAGCTGCAAGATGATGTCCCAACTCCTACAGTCAATGTTCTGACCAATGAAGGCAAGCATTCCAAATGCCTTCTTCACCACCCTGTCTACCTGTGATGCCAAGGAGCTATGAACCTGCACCCTTTGATCTCTCTGTTCAACAACACACCTCAGGGCCTTACCATTAACTCTGTAATTCCTGCCTTTGATTTGTCTTACCAAAATGCAACACTTTCCAGTTATCTAAATTAAACCCCATCTGTCACTCCTCAGTCCAGTGACCCATTGCCAATCAAGATCCCTTGTACTCTTAGATTATCTTCTTCGCTGTCCACTATCCCACCAATTTTGGAGTCATCTGCAAACTTAATAACCATGCCTCCTATGTTCTTATCTAAATCCTTGAATACTTTTAAGGCAGAGATAGATAGATTCTTGTTAAGCAGACGGGTGGAAGGTGATCAGCACTAGGTGGGAATGTGAATTTTAGGTTACAATCAAGTCATCCATGATCTTATGAAATGGTACAGTAGGCTTAAGGGGCCAAATTGACCACTCCTGCTCCTTATTTTTATCTTCACATGATCATATATAATTGTCATCTTAAAGTCAATCAAATAGCCTTTCTCCCCATTTTTATTTTTATTAATAACTAAAATATCCAATGTAGTTTTGTTTGGAAACCTTTTATATTGTCTTCTACGAGTGTTTTTTTCTCCTGAATACTGTCTATGACAGTGTCCCAAAGATGAGACTTTAATTTCTGGAAATTTCAAGCCATCCCTTGGGAGTTGGTAACACTTATCCCTGATGCTGACAACAAAAGGAAAGCTTGAACTAGACTTTTCCTTCTTACGGAGTCAAGAGTGACAGGAGACTCCATTAAAATAAGGGAGGTGGCTCCTTTTCCTGTTGCCTTTAGAAAAACCCCTCCCAAAATTTACCAGAGATCTGCCACCCAGACGGGCGGTCTGAAACTCATTGTCCTGTGGAGATGCAGCTGTAAGCAGCAGCTCAGCAAATGATTCCTATGAGCAAGCACAAATCTTAATCAAGATTGATAGTGTGTTTCCATCACAGCTTGGACAAAACTAGCTCAGTCATTTTATCTTGACGCATAAACAAAGACATCTTGGTGTTTGCTTATCTTTTACGGCAATGTATAACATACGTTTACAGCACTATGTCGACTATTTTGATGGATTCATTACATTATTAATATAAGAGGATAAAAATGTTGTGACCATTATTATGTCCAATCTATGCACATAAGCAGCAATGGATCCTTTACCCCATCAAGACTAATGTACTATTTAATTAGAGCATGGTTGATCCGTATCTTAACTCCTTCTATCCAGTTTGGTGAAGGGAGAATAGACAATACCTTTAAAGCAGTGGAGGATAGAAGCAAGGGGATGAAAAATTATCAGGAATGGGCAGGAAATTGGAAAGAGAAAGGGGGTTCTCCATTCTTTAAGGCCCTATGGCTAAAGTCTATGCGTCCTCAAGCCCAGAATTATTTCTATCCCATATTCTGGTGGTCCAATGTTTGTGAAATGCCAGAGGATGAAACTAGTATGAAATTAAACTTTATCTAACCCAATTTTTGACACTATACCTGAGGAAGAACGTATTGACCTCAGAAAATGTGCACATTCACCAAAATGAGAAATGGTTAAATGTTGAGGCTAAGTTGCATAGATTAGGCCTATGGTTCCTTCAGTGCCAATGTTAAGAGATGACCTAATCAAGTTGTTTAAGATGGTTCAAGGATCTGATACAGTGGATTGAGAGGAATTATTCAGTGTTAATCTAGAGCATGCATCAGCAGGTAATGTAGCAAGCACACCGCATATGCTTCAACCATCTGGCCATCTCCATGTTTAAGAGAAGTAGTTCTCAGTCCAGTCATGGGGGAATCTTGTCAGTCAGGGTCAGTGTCCAATTTCAGTCCAGGGATTAGGGATGAACAATCAGTGCCCTGGGATTGTCAGGGTCCTGGGTTCCGTGTGACTGCAGTCCAGGGAGTGGGCTATAGTCCTGCAGGTTCAGTGCAACCTGTCCAGTGTACTGCAAGTAATGAACACATCTACTTTGGATTCAATAGGGAAACAATGCACACAGTGGTTGGTATGGCTGATCTGTGGTACGGTGGTTTAGGGCGTACTGTCAGGAGGTTACGATATAAATGAAAGAGTTGTGTGGGAATATGTGGCAACTTAGTATAGGGTCACAGGGAATGCATGGAAGAAAAGAACACAACAGCTTTTGGCTTCAAAGTCGTTTGGTTACCTGGCTGAGCCAGTGACTCATTGAGCCAAGTGTGGCCTGCATGGTCTTCTATACTCATGCAAATAATTAATGCACATCGAAAATGGAAAATGGCTACAAACATACCTGCAGTGGGTCAAGTAAGAGTTTTCATTTATCTGAGCATGCTGGCTCTATTTGTGTGATGTGAGGTCATTCAAAGGGCAAGTTTTTTATGCATTCATTGGCTGTGGGTGTTGCCGGCTGGGCCTGCATTTATTGCCCATCCCTAGTTACCTTTGAGAAGGTGGTGTTGAGCTGCCTCCTTGAACCACTACACTCCATGTGCTCTAGGTAGACCCACAATGCAGTTAGGGTGGGAGGTCCAGAATTTTTACCCCATGACATTGATGGAACACCGACATATTTCCAAGTTAGCATGAAGTGAGGTTTGGAGCAGAACTTGCAGAAGTTCCAATGTATTTGCTGTCCTTATCCTTCGAGGTGGAAGTGGTCATCTGTTTGGAAGGTGCACTCTAAGGATCCTTGGTGAATTTCTGCAGTGCAACAGGGCACCCTGCTACTAATGAATGTCAGTGGTGGAAGGTGTGGATGTTTGTTAATATGATGCCAATCGAGTGGGCTGCTTTGTCCTGGATAATGACAAGCTGAAGTGTTGCTGGAGCTCCATTCATCCAGACAAGTGGGGAGTATTCCATCACACTCCTGATTTGCTCCTTGTCGACAGTGAATAGATTTTGAAGAGTCAGGAGGTGAGTTACTCAATGCAAGATTTGAGCCTCTGACCCGCTCTTGCAGCCATACAGTTGAGTTCTGGTGAACCCTGAGGATATTTTTGGGGGCAGGGGGTGGCATAAAGCAGTTCCCAATGCTTTTTCAAAGCAGCAGAAAATGTGCATCTTGAACAATAGCTGTACATGTCCTGTGAGATATTATAAAAGTGTTAAAACTGCCACCCAACCTCAACGGGTTCTTACCTGAGGTTCTCTTTGTGGCGATTTGGATCAAATGAGCCTTTTTCCAAATTAAACTGTTTATCTGGGATTCTGAGTTAAATGTACATTTCAAAACATAACCATCTCGTAAAGTTCAACATTCATGTCACATTCCACATGCCCCAAGCAGTGTGTTGTCATGAAAGGATTTCAGGTGTCCATGAGATAACGTTTGGCAATGTAAATAAGAAGATAATAGGCAACAAAGTAACTTCGACATACTAATCTTTAAGAATCACAAATGTAATCATTTCTGTATGTGCTTGGATAGATTTTCCAAAAGTTCTAACTGCTATACTCCCTTACACTTCTTGAAAAGTCAAGGCTAATGCCACCTAATGAAAACATTAATGCTGGAGTTAATGACTGAGGCATTCAGAGGACATGTTACTACAGTGAACATCAATGTAAGAAGTGCATACTTTTAATGAAGCCTATTTTACTGGGAAGGACTTGAAGAAGGGGATATTATTTTTGCCACAGGCTAAGATTGTTATTAAAGGGCGTATATCCTCAATTTTTTTTTAAAATGGAACGCACTGATGTTGAGTCACCTGATGGAGAATTAGATGGAGTTTCATAAATTTATTATGGTTTTTACTCCCATGGGAAGGGCAGTCCTTGCAAGGGAAAGGAGGGTGGTTCTGGGGGGAGGGAGGAATGTGAAGGGGGTAGCAGGTAACACTCAGCATGCAAACTGCTTTTGTGCCTTTTCATTAATTTCTCTGAGAGCAGAATGGGCTGGCGCTCATTGAGTAGGTTTACTTTTTGGCACATAGAAAGTATCTGGGAACCTGAGCAACAGTTGAGTAAAGGATCTCATCAATGAATCAGTGGTGCCATTGTTTGCAGGCAGCAGGTGTGCATGCTGCACACAAGCACAGCTCTGTTCAACATTGTCAACACTCTGCCATTCCAGTTTTTCCTACACCTGAAAACACCACTGACACGGCTGATCTGTGCAGGCTTGACTAAAGTTGCCTTGTATCGGGTTTAGGTTTTGAATTTGTACGAGTAAACCTGGCAGATAGTCAGCGAGTGCATTTTGTGCAGAAGAATTTATAATTCAGCATGAATATTGTTTATGCTCTAGTGTCCCAATGTAATTAATTAAGTGTCCAAGTCTCTTAATTCTGGATAAATAAATAAAACAGCCATTCACTGTGTCCCTTTACTACATCCTTCCTTTGTTCTTGAAGTCACTAATTAAATTTGTTGGGAATTAAGGTTCGCCAAAGGTGTAGCATTTCAGTACTACCATGTGTAGCAAGTTAATTAAATGAGATCATCAATATAAACATCTAAAAAACCAGGGCAAAAAAATCAAAGATGCATGGGTGTCAGCCATCTGTAACCTAGCCAGATATAAAGTAGAGCTTAAGTTGGCAGACAGTAAATGTTAGTATGTAATTGGTGCCCTTTCTGACAGAGTTAAAAATGGCAAAAATCAGATTTTAATAAAAATAGCATTTGGTTTGCCCTATAAATACTCCAGGGATTCTCAGAAATCCAGATTAAAAAAAATACAAATTAGTTGTTTCGAAGATTGAAAACATCTCAGTGAATGATGGGGCCAGTGGCTTAGCAACATAAGACATGTTCTGAGGCAGGGCTTCATTTCAAAGCCACAAATTATGTTGTATCAATGATTACCTTCCCAATTTTCATTCTAGATTGTGGGGGACAAGCTCATCGAATGGGGATCTTGGTTCAGATAGCAGTGTTGGATGTGGAGTGTTATTCAATGATGAACCATGGGGTACACATTTCATTTTCTATTAAGGAAAAGATTGCATCTATGTAACACCTTCTGTGATGTCAAAATTTCCTAAAGCGGTTTACAAACAATGTAATATAATTGAAGTGCAGCCACGGCTGTGTTGTCAAAAGCCAGCAGCCAAACTCCACACTGTAATTCCCCACGAGTGTCCAGTAATATTGATTGGATGATCTGTTTAAAGTATTGGTTGATGGATAAATATTGGTCCATGGCTGATAATAGAGTTATAGAATAATATCAAATAATGCCTTTGTTAACCTCATGGAGTGAATGGTCTCCTACTATGCCAGAAACATTTTATTGCTTCTAATTTTCTATATTAAGGATTTCCTTCACCACATCCCCAGCTATCACCCTGCACAAGTAACTTAGGAACATGACAAATAGCAGCAGGAATAGACCTTACAGCCCATTGAGCCTGCTCTGCTATTCATTAGGATCATGATTAACGTTCTACAGTGACTCCAGTCTCCCCCCACTCCCTTATATCACTTGATTTCCCTGTATCAGATTTCATATACACAATAATGAGGCATCCACAACCTATGACATGGTGAATTCAAATGATTCACTCAGCTCTGGTTGAAAATGTCTCCCCGATCCATCTTGAATAATCGATTCCTTATCTTGATACTGTGACCCATGTTCTAGATTCCCCAGCAGCGAAAACAACATCTCACAGCCAGGGTTTCATGCTTCAGTCCATGTCAGAATGGAGATTTTTTTCTAAAATGCAGTAGGACCTAACTTTGAGATTCCCATGCCCATTCCAACCGTGTAGAATTTTTATGGCTTTTGGATAAAAGTATGGGTAGTCATCCTACACTCACCACTCCCACACTTGACCAGTGCAGCAACAGACATTTTAGATCCCACGCTAAAATTTGCCATTGATTTTCAAGGTAATTTTGCAAACAAAAAAGTATAAAATTTGCCATTGTACAGCCCATCGCAGCTGCCCATATTATACCATTTCTGAAGTTGTATTTTACCCCTATTTACTAATATCTCAGAAAGTACAATCATATTGTCAAAGATGAATAATTTCATGAAGTCCCAGAGTAAAGATCAGCACTTTGTGCTAATTATTTGATAATAATTCACTGTAGATGTAGCTTTACTTCCATTGGTTCAACTTAGGAAATTTTATTCAATGTCACACTAAATCAGTGACCTCTTTTTGGTGCCTCCAATTGTGCACTTTAATTTTAATTTCACTCAATGTTAGTCATGTGTTCCATAGCAAAATGGAATTTAACAGTCCACAGTCTGATCTGTCTCCTATAAACCTGTCTCCTATTTACATAAACTTGCTCATTTGGTCACTGATTCATATTCCTGAGTGTTGAACTACACCTAAATGTGATTCATGATTTAGAAGAGGAGGGACATGTATTAAGAAGGCTTTCAACATAAGGTGAGAAATCTATCTCAACTATGTGAAAAATTGACTGAAGGACTCTCCTCTGTTGTTCATTGAATGGAAGAAGGGTATAAGGTGTGCATCTATGATGTTAAAACAATTTATCACCATTTGGACAATAGTTTTAGGTCAATGGAGGTGAGATTGTTTATAGAAGAATTTCTCAGAGACTTGGCTGTTCCCAGGTAGGTGCTTTTTTTTTTTAAGTTGGAAGGCTTACTGCTCGTAAATCAGAAATATTCAAATCAGGATCCTCAAAGGAATACCAAGTAAACCATGAGGTCATCAGATTTCTCGATTCTCATAAAATTTCAGCAGTATCTCGATATTTACTTACCACAGTTTCCAGGGCTACAGGCCAAGTACGAGATAATGGAATTAGTGTAGTCAGGTCTTTGTTGACCAGCATGGACACAATGAGCCAACTGCCTCCTTCTGTGTTGCAAACATCTATGAATTAACGTGTCTTTTTTGCTATATTTGTTAATTTACTAACTTATTGCACAACATTTTACAAGCAGGTAGCGAGGGGGAGAAGAGGGCTCATGAAATTATCCGAGTAGCCTTGATACCAAAGACTGGTCTATAATTTTATTGCGAGTGGGCAAAACCAAAGACAGCCTAACCATCCTTGCACTCATTGAGGCCCTTAAGTGGCAAATTAATGACTATTTAAGTATCACTTCCTGCCTGGGGAGGGTGGGTAGGTCCAGCTGGTAATCCTGTCACGGGCTCACGAGGGAAAGATGAAACATTTCCCCACCCCCAACACAGTCGGCTGCCTATTGTTTCATCCTGGGTCCTCCCTGTTCCCTGGTCTGTCCATCAAGTTCCTAACCACATTCTTTTCTCTATAGCTCCCCTCCCCAGTGTTATCCCTTCTAGTCTCTTCTGTGACACACCTTGGCACTCACCTTCATCTCACATCCGAGGGTCTTTTAGTCCCAAATGGCACTCTAAAGCTGGCAGTGAATCAAATTGGCCAAAGGTTACCAAAGCTGAGACTTCCAAATCTTAAGAGAAGGCAAAGTCTTGCCACCAACCAATTACTACTGCTTCAGGAGTTAAAGTGCTGATGGGCAGTTGATATTGGCACCCTGCCAACTCTGATGACATGGCAGAAACTGCACCACCTGGTAAATCCTTTCTTTTAAGCTGAGTAATACCAAATAAAATTAACAAATATGTATTAGAATGATTTTCCTCTCAGTGGCTGCCATAGGGAATCAAAAGGATTAAAATCTGATCCCTGGGAGGCAGCTAACATTTTGTAAGGATTTGTCCAGCTGGGGTAAAATGAACAAAGTTTTAGTCAGCGAATAACACAAGATGGAGACTATTGAACTTCGATCTGAAACTCAAACCCCAGATGCTATTTTAACTTCAATCAGGAACATTTAATAGCTACCTGCTGGGCCATGAGATGAATTATTTCATGGAACATCAATGAGCTCAAGGCTAGCAGTAGTGCTGAGAGTGTGAGTACATAGTGAGGCATATGAATTTCAGGTCCAAAGCCTAATTAATCAAGACTTTGGATAAATGAGTGATGGCATTGTGAGGATTATGAATTGATCCTAGGCCAGTGGTGCAGGTGTAGAATGTGGAATTTGCAGAGGGCTTCACTGACCTTGACAGCATGGCAACAGACCCTTCGGTCCAACTTGTCAAGCCAACAGATATCCTAAATTAATGTAGTCCCATATCCGTCTTAAACCCTTCCTATTCATACACCCATGCAGATGCCTTTTAAATGTTGTAATTGTACCAGCCTCCTATATGAACTTCTTGTAGTACAGCATCCAGCTCCTCAGCACTGACCTCCATGGTATCCTTCTCCCTGCTGCCTCCCAATTGTGTGCCTGGAGCGCCTTCAGGCCCCTGCAGATACAGAACATTTCTTCTCTTTCCTACCTCCCCCTCCAATGCAGAATCAGAAAACTCTCAAGCTCACTCTATCCCTTCTTGTACCATTGTTTACAACTTCCTACATCAGATTCCTGCATGATAACTGCCCCAAGTACAATGCAAATCCTCTTGAAGAGATGCAACGTTGCTTTAAGTGCTGACAACTTTTAACCCATGCCACCACCTCATAGTTTTGGGCCCCTCCTCAGGCCTACAGCTGATCAACAGCCTGCATAGATCAGACTGAATGCTGAACCATTGAAATGAGCAGGTGACATCAAATTGACTTGCTGCCTGCAGTCAGCTGGTGTGGATTAATCACACAATGTAAATCCCATGCCTGTTTTCAGGGGATATTAAAATTAGCCCCCTTTATTTCTTGCCAGTTGTTCACAGAAGTCACTGTTGGTAGAGTCTGAACTTGAGCGAAATTTGAACACATCTTTCACATTGGGTTTCACAATAAAGCAGCTGTCAACAATCTACTAATTGCCCAATGGCCTATTCTTTAAAGTGACACAATCTGCATCATGTTAGAATTATTTTTTTTCAGGGATTGTGATAAAGATGCTTTGGACTCTCAGTGAATGCCACCGCAGAGGAATTATCAAAGCACTTGTGTTAGACAATTTGCTGAATTTGGGCAACTTTTCTGGTGTACATCATGACACAGATGTGGTTTGTTAACACAAATATTGAGTTTTATTTTTACTAATTTCAGCTTTGTTCCATGACTGCCATCTTAAAAACCACATAAAATTGTTTTTGACACTTAAAAAAAATTCATGATGTTGGTTGTGTAACTGGTACTAACATTTCAATAGCTGTGTAGCTGTAAATAATGATAGCATTTTTCAATAATATTTGATTGTTTAAAATGTTGCAAGAATAAGCCAGTACTTCATCTATACTGATTTCTAATTTAGATGAATTTCTGATGGGCTGCCTTATTCAGGCAGGAATAGCACACAAAAGGCAGATTGTCTATCTGCTTCACCTGTCGTCTTTTTCACAAAAGACAGTGAAGTGGTCAGATGATATTCACACCTTTCACCCTGTTGAGGGCTTTAAATGACCTATGAACAGCCATTTATGTAGCTTATCCAGCTCCTGGCAGGAGGTGACCAGTCTGGTAGCTTCTACTGGTAAGCTGGCATAGGGTAATGTAGGGGTTGCTCCTTTGGGGTCTCCTGAACCCATCAGTCACACCCCTCCCTCCCCCCCC
>NC_063335.1:108086257-108104721 GCF_021869965.1 Rhincodon typus | reverse complement strand
CGAGAATTCCTGGAAGCATGGCACTCCACGAAGCATGCTATTAATAAACACATTGAACTCGACCCCATATACATTCCACTACGGAGGAAACCCGGAAGTGAGGCAATTCATCGCAACGGACCCCAGAGTTTAAAAACCAGGTGGGAAAACACACCGGCGCTTCATCAGAGGCTGCACTGAGGATGTTACCAAGCACAGTAACGAAACGTCTGCAGAACAACAAACCAGCTTGGCGAGCCAACCAACTTCAACACCCACAACCCGAGCTACAGATCTACTCCAAAACCTTAGATATTTCAGTCTTGGATTTGGGTGGTGCCAAGACTGGAGAACTGCAAACATTATGGCTGTATTCAAGAAAGGTTGGAAGGATAATCTCAGTAATTATATAGCAGTCTAACTTTCGTTGTGGGGAAGCTTCTAGAAATAATTGTTCAGCATAGAATTAGTAGCCAAATATCAAAAGTGGGTTAGTTCGGAAGAGTTAGCATAGATTTCTAAAGAGCAAATTGTGTTTAACAAATTTGTTGTAGTTTTTTGAAGACAAAGCAAAAAGTGTAAATTTGGAGTTGCGGAATACATGGATTTTCAGAGGCTTTCGGTAGAGTGTAGCACACAGATTTATGAGGGAAATTATATGACCGAGTACAAGAAGATCAGTAGCAACGTGGGTACAAAATTTGCTGAGGGGCAGGAAATAAAGAGTGATGATCAATTAATATTTTTCAGGCTGGAGGAGGGTTTGTTGTGGTGTTCCCAAGGGTCAGAATTGGGACCCTTGTTTTTCTTTATATTAGTGATTTGAATCTTGGTGTGCAAGGGACAATTTCAAAGTTTGCAGATGACCAAAAACTTGGAAACATTGAAAACTGAGGAAAGCAGTGTGGAACTCCAAAAGGACACAGGCAAGTTGGTGGAGTGTATGGATTGGTGGCAGATCAGGTTTAATGCCAAAAAAGTGTAAGGTGATTCACTTTGGTCAGAAGACAATATAAAATATAGAGTACAATTGGAAAGGACATGCAGGAGCAGAGGGACCTCGTGTATATGTATTCACGTCATTGAAGGTGGCAGGACACTTAGAGACAGCAGTCAATAAAGCATAGGGGGAGGCAATGGCCTAGTGGTAATATCGCTGGATTGTTAATCCAGAGACCCAGATAACATTCTGAGGACCTGGGTTCGAATCCAGCCATGGCAGATGGTGGAATTTGATTTTAAAAAATCTGGTATGAAGAATCTAACGGTGATCATGAATCTATTGTCGATTGTCGGAAAAACCCATCTGGTTCACTAACATCCTTTAGGGAAGGAAACTGCTATCCTTATCTGATCTGGCCTACATGTGACTCAGACCCACAGCCATGTGGTTGACTCTGAACTGCCTGCTGGGCAATTAAGGATGGGCAATAAATGCTGCCTAGCCAGAGACACCCTCATCCAGTTAATGAATAAAGGATAGTGCCCTCATCTTTATTAAGAGGGGCATAGTGTACAACAGCAAGGACATGATGTGAACTTGAACTAGGCACTCAGTTGGAGTATTGTATAAAGTTGCAGACACCACATCATAGAAACGATGTGACTGCATTGGAGAGAGTGCAGAAGCAGTTTACTGAAATGGTTCCAGAAGTGAGAAGATAGTTTAGAGGATAGATTAAAGAAATTGAAACTGTTCTCTTTAGAGAGAAGGCTGAGAGGAAACTTTACAGGGGTTTTCAAAATCATGGGTGGGCTGGCTACAGTAGATAGGGTGAAGTTGTTCCTGCTCTTAAAAGGAAACACAGCAAGTAGTTAGGGTGTGGAATGCACTGCCTGGAAATGTGGTGGAGACATGTTCAATTGAAGCATTGAAGAGGGCATTGGATGATTATTTGGATAGAATCGCTGTGCAAGTATATGGAGAGAAACTGGAAATGGACACTAGGTAATGATGCTGGTTTGAAGAACCATTGCAGACATAATGGGCCAAATGGCCTCTTTCCACACTGTAACAATTCTGTCATTTGTTTGATCCCCACTAATTGTGCAGACAGCAGCACTGGTTTTTGCCAGTTAATGGCATCCTGTGTTGTCCTGTATCTTTTCTCGGCCACTGAAGTTGAAGTGGTCCCTTTTGGTGTAATGGATCAGCAGAGGTTTCTTGTCTAGATAATTTTGGGGGCACCCAGACTAACAGTGTAAAAAGATCTTCACCTATTTCCGGGGTATACACGTAGCCTCCTTGCAGCTCTCGTTCTCATGAGGAAACATGGGACTCGTACGTTCAGCAATTAGATGCAAACCAAAAAAATATATAAACAATGGCATTCACTTTTCAGCATCTTGCCGAGGAATGGCCTGGGTTATGTGGCACTTGTAATCAATCGGGACATGCAATATGCTACGTTCTGCACAAACTACCAGTAGATCCAAAAGCAATTTATTTCTTAACATTTCAGCCCCATGACTCATGTTTGATGAATAGATAATTGCAGAATCCAAACAATATCTCATTTGCACCTGTATAAATACAGTGCACAGTTACATGGGGAGAATCACATTTTTTTTTTAAAAAAGGGAAATGACAAAATGCTTGATGGCAAAAAAATCAAATGCAGCTGGCAACTTGGAAATGATTTCAACTGCATGGTTAAAAAACAGCAATACTTTCAAGAAATTTGATGGAAGAACAACGCAGAAGATTGGTGATGCAAAAGAAAGGCAGAATGACAGAGTCTTACTGCAGATAAATGGACAAAATTTAGTCATCACTAAATGACATAAGCTGTCACATGGGGCACAGTGTACGCACACACAAACTAATGGAGTTGCGTGCACTGAAGTAATTGTGGCCTGGAAACAGAGGATGGGTATAGACTTTAGTTGGCAATGATTTTTGTTTACATTTCAAATATTCTGAGTTAATTTCCTGAATATCTAAATTTGGCCCAGATCAGATATGAGATTTGGATTTCCATAACAGGATAGAATTTTTTTCTGTATAACACAAGCATTGAGAATTGCCCGGATGGACATCAGGAAGGAAACTTATGCAGAATGGTGCACCTGTAATTGAACACATTTAATATTTCTTCAATTTCATTTTCAATGTAGCAGGTTGAATGCTGTACATATTTGTTCACAGGACATGGGCATTGCTGGCTAGGGCAGCATTTATTGCCCATTCCTATTTGCTCAAAGGGCAGTTAAGAGTTAATCATATTGCTGTGGGTCTATGGACCAGATTAGGTAGGAGCAGCAGATTTCACTCCCTAAAGAACATCAGTGAAGCAGATGAGTTTTTGTGACCACTGACCATGGTTACATGGTCACCATAAGATCAGCTCTTTATTCCAGATTTTATTGAATTCAGGCATTGAAAGATACGAACATGTGTCCCCAAACATTGGCCTAGAGTTAAGGATTGCTAAACGTTTAACATTATCACTACCCCACTTCCTCATAGAGTCATAGAGATGTACAGCAGAGAAACAGACCCTTCGGTCCAACTTGTCCATGCCGACCAGACATCTTAAATAAATGTAGTCCCATTTGCCAGCATTTGGCCCATATCCCTCTTAAACTCTTCCTATTCATGTACCTATCCAGATGCCTTTTAAATGTTGTGATTGTACCAGCCTCCACCACTGAAGATGCTTTAAATCTTTTCAGGATTATTGCCACCTTTTACCAAAAAAAAGCAAAGATTACCATTTCTGAAACCAATCCTTACAAAAATGAATCTGATTCAGAGTGCTGACTGGGGTTGTTCACCACTGCAATGTAAGCTAGTATGCATATATGGATTGTAGCTCCCAGTTAGAAGTAAACCACTGGCCAGAGCTCCAGCAGTAAAATCAAGAAAGGACTTTCCTCCAGAGGAATCAACAACCAAAAAAAAACACATTATTTTTAAAATGCCTCCACAGACCCTGATATCCAAACTGATGCAGGTGGCAATGACAGTTCATTCTGCTCTCCTGTATTCCAGATATGAATGAACTGGTGCAAATTTTAGCTGTGCAGCTGATAGAAGCCCACTGGCCAGAAGCTGTGTATTAAAGCTTTCAAACAATTGCTTGGAATTCTATTCCTCTAATTTTAACAAAAGACCTTTTATACATTTTCATGAGATGCAAGTCTTTTGCCCATTCCTCATTACCCTTGAATGGTTTGCTGGGCCATTTCAAAGGGTGATCGAGAGCCAAGTCCATTACTGAACTATTAAGTCCCAAAGTCAAGAGACAGTCCAAAGATGAAATGTAAGACTGATTCTTGGTGTTAAAGGATGGACAATTAGGAAACACTAGAGAAATGTGGGCTTGTCAACTTGAAACAGGACTTAAGGGCAACTAGATTGAAAATAAATTCCATAGGAACCTAAACTGAAACTTTGTTACCTTTAAATTTGGCAATTCCAATTCTTTCCTGGCTTACCTCCCATCTTCCACTCCATAAATCTGTTCAAAACATTGCTTCTCTTATCATAACTCATGCAAAGTCACATTCACCTAGACTCCTGTGCTTGTTAATCTGCAATGAGTCCTGTTCTGGCAAAATCACAATTTTAAAATTTGCATCCTTATTTGAAATTCCTTCACAGCCTTCTTCCTCCCAATCTCCGTAGTCTCCATGAGAAATCTGCCCTGAGATATCTGCACTCTTCTAATTCTGACCTCTTGAACTATGTCTATTTAACTACTTCACCATCAACCAGCACACTTGAGCTCTGGAATTCACTCTTAAAACCCCTCTGTAGCACATTCTCTTTCTCTCCCTCTCTCTCTCTTTCTACTCCTTGAAGAAGCTCCTTAAATCTGCCTCTTTGAACAAGCAACTTGGTCATCCATCCCCGCATTGCCTCACTTGATTCCAAGCCAGAGTTTGTTCCATAACACTCTTGTGAAGTGCCCTGGAACATCTTGCTATGTTAAAGATGTTGTATTAATACAAGTTGTTCTTGGTGAGATGATGGGACAAGGAGGTCACATACTCAAACTAGCAAAATTAGTCATGATGTGGAGGTGCCAGTGTTGGACTGGGGTGAAGATGAAGGAGCAGCGCTCCAAAAGCTTGTGATTTCAAATAAACCTGTTGGACTACAACCTGGTATTGTGTGACTTCTGACCGAGTAAAATTAAGACTTTGATCACAAACTTGGAGAACCAGTTGAGGAGCTTTGTTGTAATGAAGACACTTTAGGTTTGCCTGAAAGGTTTGCCAAAGACCTGCTCTTGTATAAACAGACAAATAAATTTAAAATTCACTCTTAGGTATGGATTCAAATTTCAAATGATTCACAGTCAAATCCAATCCATTTTTCACCAAAGTCTTTAACTGTGAATCTAAATTTAATGATTTGTTCATTCCTGCTCTTGAGTTCTTAATATTGTTTTACATTGCATGTAAATGTACTGATGTTGAGGAATATTTAATCTGAAGGTTTTAAAAATTGCATTAGATTTAGCCTGCTCTAGAGTTTCCAGTTGTAAGAAGAGAACTGCAAATATGTTCATATTTGAAATTAAGGCCCCAATTTTTATTCTGAACTCAAGTGCACAGAGTTGGGATGAATCCAGAATCCACAATTCCACTTATAAAAAGCTTTGTTTCTGGAGATCTGGCTGGATTGGGTAGGTGACCTGGGAAGAACTAAGGGGTTTTCCGTTTTCCAACCAGGCTGGGTGGGAAGCCTGCTGGGGAGTCTGGCATTGTACTCACAGTGTAAAAATAGTGTTAATACATAAAAAAAATCCCTCCTGGTCTCACCCTCTCACTCCCTTCACTCTCAATTTCTCAACTATACCAACCTATGCCCCATATCCAAACCCCACAGCCTGTCATACCCCTATGCCAAATTAGCACCTCCTTTCATCCACCCCCTTTCCCCCTTTAGCTATCCTGACAACTTATTGAGTATCCATAAGCACCTGAGAAAAACATGAGAAAAACAAATGGATTTATTACTTAAAGTTCAATACAGTACCCTATACTGTTTTGAGACAAGCACCATCTTTCATAAAAACGCAATTTGACACTTCCTGTAGTTCCTGACAGGTTGACACTTCTTGACAGACAAACACTTGATACTTGGAGAGGGTTTTTAACAACTCGGACATTTGCAAGATATTTATGCACGTGACTAACAATCCAAAAGGATCCCTGACCCTGACAACCGAAGGACATCTAATATCCTACCACTCCTCTCTAAAGAATTCCTGACACCCACCCATAAGGTGTCATGGGCTAATGATAATGGAGGTTTCTTAGCTCTCCAAAAGAGATGCATTTATAATAAATTTGCTGTTACCTGATCTAAACTCCACATTCCTAGTTCCACACTCCAGAGACTCTAAATTCCGATTTCATTGTCCGAAATCAACCATTTAAGTAGCCAACTGCCTCTGGGAATGGCACATGATCGATCCACAGCCTATCTCCAATCTCGCCCTGACAAAAAGAGAGAAGACAGGTTCAGGGCTGGATTTGGATATAGGCTTGTTCTGGTATTTTCACCAAAACAGAGACGTTCTGTGTCATGTCAGAACTCGGGCCTAAGACCGGTGACTGATGTGCAGCAGCAGATAGCAGCACCGAGGGAAAAAGAATGGAAAAGCTTGCACTTATTTAGTGTCTTTCACAGCATGGCAAATATTTTACTGCCAATTAAGTACTTATTAAATTACTGTTGTAACCGTTTGCACACAGCAAGCCTGCGCAAGTAGCAATAACCAGGCATTCAGATTTTAGGTATTGGTCGAGGGCTAAAATATTGACCAGGCGGAGTTTCAATTGAATTTCTCATCCAAAAGATAGCATCTCTGAACAAAATACAGCACTCCTTCAGTACTGTATTCGAGTATCAGCCTAGATTTCGTGCTCACTTTGTTGAAGTGGGACATGAAGCTAGTCTTCTGATTCTAAGGTAAGAGTGAACATAGAAACATAGTAACAGTACTAATCCATTCAGTCCATCATGCCAGAATGAACATAACTGAGTGAACACTGCAATGCCTTTTACCCATCCTGTACACTATAACCCATATGCCATTGGAAATCTGAAATCTATGAAACTCTATCTTAAACATACTGAAAAACTGAGCCTTCACTGCACTGTAAGGGTAGAAAATTCCACAGATTCACAACCTTCTGTGTAAATAAAAAAATTTCTCATCTCAGACCTTAATGGCACTCTGTTACTTTTCAATTGAGTCCCTGGTTCTAGGTTCCCCTTCCAGGGAAAACATCTGAGTCTACCTTTAAGTATTTTGTACTTTTCCATGAGATCATCTCTCACTCTTCAAAACAGTGGGGAATATAGTTCCAGTTTACCCAATCTTTCTTCACAAAACAGTCTGCCATCCCAAGGATAAATCTGGTGAAAGATCACTTCAATCTCTCTATGGCAATAATATCCTTCCTGAGATAAGGAGACCAAAACTGCACACAATGCTCCACGTGCAGTCTAACCAAGCTCCTATGCAACTGAAGCGAGACTTTTCTTCTACTGTCTTCAGAATAGGAGATAGAATGTTTGGTGTCGTGGTGCAATGATAATCTGTCTCTCAATGTCAGCAAACAAGAGAACTGATCATTGACTTTTGGAAGAAAGGATGAAGACGCCCCTATTGATAGGGTCGAGAGTGTCAAGTTCCTAGGAGTGACGATAATCAACAATCTGTCCTCGACCTGCCACGTAAATGTGATGGTCAAGAAGACACAGCAATACCTCTTCTTCCTCAGGAGGCTTAGGAAATCAGCATGTCCATAAGGACCCTCACCAATGTTTACAGATGCACCATAGAAAGTATTCTATCTGGGTTTGTAATTGCTTGGTGCAGCAACTGCTCTGCCCAGAATCGTAAGAAACCACAGAAAGTTGTGACCACAGCCCAAACCATCACGGAAGCCAACCTCCCATCCATGGACTCCATCTACACTTCTCATTACTGTGGAAAGGCTGCCAACATTATTCATACACAACCTACCCTGGTAATATTCTCTTCCAACCTCTTCCATCAGACAGAAGCTTGAACACACGTACTAACAGGCTCAAGAACAGCTTCCTCCCTGCTGTTATCAGACTGCTGAATGTCGACGTTGCTTTTATGCACCTCCTGTGCAGTCGTAACCTTGCATGCCTTGCTCTGTCTAAACACCCTATGGTCTAGATTTTCTGAAGAAGGGTCCTGACCCGAAACGTCAACTTTCCTGCTCCTCTGATGCTGCCTGGCCTGCTGTGTTCCTCCAGCTCCACACTGTGTTATGTCTGACTCCAGCATCTGCAGTTCTTAGTATCTCTCTATGATCTAAATGTCCTTGTTTGCTATGATCTGTCTGCTTTACTCGCAAAACAAAACTTTTCACTATACTTAGACATGTGATAACAACAAACGAAATGAAATCAAATACTCAAATCCATTTGAAATAAAAACTAGCATTCCATGAACATTCCTAGTAGCTTGCTGCACCTGCACATTAGCCTTCAGTGATTTATTCACAAAGGGCATCGTGGCCCTTTTGTCTACATCTGCACTTTCCAACCTTTTAAAATTTCAGAAATACTCTGCACACGTCTTCCTCCTACAAAGTGGATAACCTCACATTTTTGTACATTATATTCCATCTGCCATGTTCTCGCCAGTTCACTAATTCTGTCCAAATCCTCCTGAATCCATTTTACATCTTCCTCGCAGCGCAAATTCCCACTCAGCTTTGTATCATCCACAAATTTGGAAACATTTTTAATCCACTGAGTATCGCTTGCTGGTCAGCATTTTATTGCCCATCCTTAGTTGCCCTTGATAAGGTGGTTGGAACTGCTTTCTTGAATTGCTACAGTCCATGAGCTGTAGGTAGTCCCACAATGCACCTAGGGAGGGAGTTCCAACGAGTTGACCCAGCGACAGTGAAGGAACGGCGATACATTTCCAAGCCAGGATGGTGAGTGGCTTGAGGGAAACTTGCAGGTGGTGTCCCATGTATCTTGTCCTTCTAGATGGAAGTGATCATGGATTTGGAAGGTACTATGTAAGGATGCTTGATGAATTTCAGTGGTACATCTTGTGGATAGTGTACTCTGCTGCTACTGAGCATTGGTGTTGGAGGGAACAGATGCTTGTGGATGTGATGCCAATGAATTGGACTGCTTTGTCCTCAGTAGTGTCAAGCTTCTTGAATGTTGGTGGAGCTGCACACATCCAGCCACCACACTCCTAATTTGTGCCTTGTAGGTTGTAAACAGGCTTTGGAGAGTGAGGAGATAAGTTCCTAGGAGCGGTATTCGTAGCCTCACACCTGCTCTTGTAGCCACTGAATTTAGATGAGAGTGCAGTTGAATTTCTGATCAATGGCAGTCCCCGAGATCGTGATAACAGTGATGGTAAAACCATTAGACCATAAGACCAGGATATATAGGAGCAGAATTAGGCCATTTGGACCATCAAGTCTACTCTGCCAATTGATCATGGCCAATATGTTTCTCAGCCACATTCTCCTGCCTTCTCCCTGTAATCCTTGATCTCCTCACTAATCAAGGACCTATCTATTTCTGCCTTAAATACACTCAAAGACCAGGCCTCCACAGCCTTCTGTGACAATGAGTTCCTCAGATTCACAACCCTCTGACTAAAGAAATTCTTCCTCATCTCAGTTCTAAGGAATCATCCCCTCAAACTGAGCCTGTGCCCTCGGGTCCTAGCTTTTCCTACTAGTGAAAACATCTTCTCCATGTCCACTCTATCCAGGCCTCTTAGTATTCTGTAAGTTTCAATGAGATTCCCTTGCATCCTCCTAAACTCCATCACAGACCCAGAGTCCTCAACCACTCCTCATATGAATGCGAACATTGCATTTGCCTTCCTAACTTAACTTGCATATTAATCTTAACAGAATCCTGAACTAGGACTCCTAAGTCCCTTTGTGCTTCAGATTTCTGAAGCCTTTCCCCATTTAGAAAATAGTCTGGATTCTTCCTTACAAAGTGCATAACCCCACTCTTTCCCACATTGTATTCCATCTGCCACTTCTTTGCCCAATCTCCTAGCCTGTCCAAGTCCTCCTGCAGACTCCCCACTTTATCAGCATTACCTGTCCCTTCAACTATCTTTGTGTCATCTGCAAAGTTCGCAACAATGCCCTTAGTTTCTGTGTCCAGATCATTAATGTGTAACGTGGATAGTTGTGGTCCCAACACCTACTCTTGTAGAACTCCACTAGGCACTGGCTGCCATCCTGAAAAATTCCCACTCTCCCATAAATTCCCATTTATTCCCACTCTCTGCCTTCTGTCAGTCAGTCAATCCCTTATCCATGCCAGTCCCTTACCCATAACACCATGGACTCTTATTTAACTGTGTCCTATATAGCACCTTGTCAAAGGCCTTCTGGAAATCCAAATAGATTATGTCCACAGGCTCTGCTTTGTCTAACTTGTTTGTTACCTCCTCAAAGAATTCTAACAGATTTGTCAGACATGGCCTTCCTTTGACAAAGCTGTGCTGACTTGGCTCTGTTTTACCAAGCACTTCCAAGTACTCCACAATTTCATCCTTGATAATGAACTCTAAAATCTTACCAATGACTGAGGTCAGGCTAATAGGCCTATAATTTCCTGTCTTCTGCCACCCTCCCTTCATAAACAAAGGTGTTACATTAGCCATTTTCCAGTCCTAGTGATTCCTGAAAGATCATCACCAATGTCTCCACAATCTCCTCAGCTATCTCCTTCACAATACTGCGATGCAGTCTATCTGGTCTGGGTGATTTATCTACATTTAGACCCTTCAGCTTCCCAGTACTTCCTCTACACTCACCTCTGCCCCTGACTGTCTTTAACTTCTGGTATGCTACTGGTGTCTTCCCATCATGAAGACTAATGCAAAGAATCTATTCAGTTACTCTGCCATTTCTTTGTTCTCAGTTACTACTTCTCCATCTTCATTTTCAAGGGCTCCATGGACATGGTTGATGCTGAGTCTTGCGAGGGGTAAATTGATATTCTAAGGCATGTCAATATAAAAAAGGAGATGGGTGTTTTGGAAAGCCTTAAGGTAGACAATTCTCCAGGACTGGATGGGATCTATCCCAGAATGCTGAGGGACACAAGTGAGGAAATTTTTGTATCCTCCTTAGTCACAGGAGAGATCCCAGAAGACTGGAGAATAACCAACATTGTTCCTTTGTGTAAGAAAGGCAACAAGGATAATCCAGGAAATTACAGGCCAGTGTGCCTTATGTCAGTGGAAGGAAAATTATTGGCGAAGATTCTTAGGGATAGGATTTACTCACATTTGGAAAAATATGGACTTAGCAGTGATGGGTAGCTTGGGTTTATGCAGGATATCATGTCTCACAAACTTGATCGAGTGTTTTGACAACGTGACAAGAATGATTGATGATGGCAGGGCAGTAGATGTTGTGTATATGGACTTTAGCGAGGCCTTTGACAAGATCCGTCATGGCAAGCTGATACAAAAGGTGGAATCACATAGGATCTGCAGTGATAAGATGGATAGAACTGTCTTAGTCATGGAAGACAGAGACTAGCAGTAGAAGGATGTTTTTCTGATTGAAGATTTGTGACCATTGGAGCAGTGTTCCACAGGGCTTAATGCTGGGACACCTGTTGTATGTAATATATATATAAATGATTTGGAGGAGAATGTATGTGGCCCGATTCATAAGTTTGCAGATGACTCAAAGATTGAAGGAACAGCCGATAGTGAGGAGGATTGCTTGAGGTTATGGCAGGATATGGATAGGTGGGAGACTTGGGCAAAGAAATGGCAGATGGAGTTTAATCCAGATAAATTTGAGATGATGCATTTTGGAAGATCTAATGCAGGAGAGAAGTACTGAGTAAATGGCAGAACCCTTGGTCCCTTCTTAGTTAAAATGGTAGAGGTAGATACAATAACAACATTTAAAAGGCGTCTTGACAGATACATGAATTGGCAGGGAATAGAGGGATAAAGATCTCTTAGAGGCAAAAGGTTTTAGTTTAAAAAGGCATTACATGTCGATGCAGGCTTGGTGGACAAAAGGGCCTGTTCCTGTGCTGTATTGTTCTTTGTACTTTGTTCAATCTCCACTCGAGGGGCAATTGTTACATTGTCTCTTTTTTGAGATGGTCACTGCCTAGCATTTGTATGGCACGAATGTTACCTGTCATTTGTCAACCCGAGCCAGGATATCATCCAGGTCTTGTTGCATTTGAATATGGACTGTTTCATTGTCTGGGGAACCATGAATGGTGCTGAACATTGTGCATTAATCAGTGAACATCTCCACTTCTGACCTTATCATGGAAGGAAGGTCATTGATGAAGCATTTGAAGATAGTGGGCCTACGACACTACGCTGAGGAACTCCTACAGAGATGTCCTGGAACTGAGATGACTGACCTCTAACAACCACATTTGCTGATGTGCCAGCTATAACTCCAACCAGCACAGAATCCCCTGATTCCCATTGATTCCAGTATTGCTAAGACTCCTTGATGCCACACTCGGTCAAATGCAGCCTGGGTGTCACTGAGCAGGGTATTGCTGAGCAGAAGCTGCTTTAAAGCATTTGTCAATGATACCTTCCATCACTTTACTGGTGATTGAGAGTAGACTGATGGGCTGGGTTGGATTTGTCCTGCTTTTTGTATAGAGGACATACCTGTGAAATTTTCCACATTGTTGGGTAGACGCCAGCATAGCATAGTACATTTGGTCCCATTGTGTACATTGGGGCCCAATTACTGGTCCTACGTACCCCTTTTGAAACAGCCTGCCAACGTGAGAGTGGCCTATTTATTTCTAAACTCTGTTTTCTGTCTGTTAGAAAACTAATAATGAATGTCAGGACACTTCCTCCTATTCCACGTGCCTTAACATTTCTGACCAGTGTGTCTGGGAGAAAAGTCTCCGAAAAATGTAAGCATGCTGCATTCATCGACTCTTCTTTAATATCTTCAAAAACAGTCCTACAAGTTCATCAAAAACAATTACTCATATGCAAATTCATGCTAACCACATCCAATCAATCATTATTATCCAAGTATTTATTTAGCACTTCCTTTATAATCGATTCGAGCATTTTTCCTACTGCTGATGTAAGGCTAATAGGTCTGTTTTTTTAAAATTGTTTTTGTTCTCCTGCTCCCTTCTTAAATAATGGAGTGAACATTTGTTAGCCACCAAGCCAATTTAACATGGAAAAATGGCAGGGATTGTACAAAATTTATGCTATTAAATTTGCAAATTTGACTTGAAATCATGTAACCAAATAATTTAAAGAAAATCTTTACTTCTGATTGGCTGAAATTTAAATCAGCTTCATTTTGGTCCTGCTCCAACTCTTTGCTAATCACTAGTTTCCTATTTACCTCTATTTCCTAAATGCCTTATTTCTTTTGAGCACGTTCCATTCTAAAATAAACTGATTTTTCATTACAGCCCACACAAATACTCATTTTGTGTAAAATCTGTTGGAAGTTGTTTATGCCATAAAATTACAATTCTAATTAAGTGGAAAACTCCTGGAGTCATTAAATTAACAAATAATAAACAGAACTTAATACTGTTCAGTAAATTGTCAACTGTTAATTACGTCCATCCCAGTATAATCCATAATATTGTTGTAGTGATTGTGATCAGGTCAGCCAAGTGAACCTCATAGAATATGAGTTCCCTGATTGGGGCTGCTGATCTGGTCCAATCAGGGAGCTCTGGCTGACAGCTATAAATAGGAGTGTCAGAGATTCTGTTCTCTCTGAGAGCTGGCTCTGAGGAAACCAGCACTAGTTCCATGCACATATAAATAAAGGGTGATTTGGCGATGGGACACTAGCCACTGTGGAGTTATTTCAGTGATTATGAGAGAAAACAATATGCTTATGAAGAAATTCGCCCTCAACAGTCATTTTTGAGCTGGGATAAACATTTCTGGCATCATCTGTAATTTGAGACAACTCATTCGATCCTGCTGTTGAGGACTGGGCCCAGTATGTGGATAAAATACATTATTTTTTCCTGGCAAATGAAAAGCAATGAGTAATTCTCCTATAGACCCACAGCTTTTAAGATTATAAGGAGCCTAGCATTTCTTGAGGCACCAGATACTATAACCTTTCAGGAGTTAGTGGATTTAGCTAAGGAATATTATGACCTAAGCCTCCTCTAATTTTGAGATGCTATCACTTTATTTGGCAGCTCGAGAACCAGGAGAATCTACGTCAGGATTTTCAATGACATTAAGACAGAGGCAGAGGCATGTGACTTTTGTTTAACCCTTCAAGAGATGCTGAGAGATTGTTTGGTATGTGGGATTAATGATGTAGCCATGCAAAAGTGCCAACTAGCTGAAGCCCACCTGGACTTCAAACAGGTACTACGACTGGCTTTATCATTGGAAAATGCAGAAAGTGGAGCATATGAAGTACAGGGTATGCCCATGGAAGTGAACATCCTTGTTAGGCCAACTGAGCTTGCAGGACACCACTTGAGTGAAGGCAATTGCATAGCCTCACTCAGGACATGTCCTGAACAGAGGGTCTCTATATGAGCCCACAACAAGACCCCAAAACAAAGCCAAACCTCGGCTAAACAGTCAAAATTTTCTTCAGGATCTGGGCTGGCAAGCCATTGTATTTGTTGCCGCTTTGAGACAGCAGAAGAGTCCCACTAGCCCTGAATTGAGTAAGAGAACTAATAGGCCAGTATCCAGGAGAGTGTAGATACTGGAAAGTCCACCTACATCTGGATTGGAACAGTTACATTGCTTGGCAATATCCAAATCAGACCAATCAAAATAAACATCTGGTTAAATAGTCACCCATTTCTAATGGAACTTGATAGCAGCGTGGCTGTATCAGTGCTTGCAGAACCAGTCTTTAACAAACTTCACTCTGGGCTCCATCGCTTAGGTTTGCATAAGACCTCGGCCAGACTGAGAACCTACACTGGGAAACCTTTACAGATTATGGGTACAACTTCGGTTCCGGTCTCGCATGAGAAGCAGCTAGTTCAGCTATTGCTGATTGTAAAAGGCTCAGGCCCAAGCTTGATGGTGTGAAATCGGTTGAGAAAGATTCACTTAGATTGGGTCAACACTTTTCAATTAGAAAATGGCTGCCTGAATGAAATCTTAATTAAATACCTGAAAGCTTTTCAGGTTAAGTCTAGGGACTATCAAAGGAGACAAGACCACCTTGCGTGTTGACCAGGAAGTAATTTCACGATGCTGCAAGGCCCGCCCAATGCCATTTGCCCTGTGGGCAAAAGTACAGGCAGAAATCAGGAGGCTGGAAAGCGAAGGAATCATCAAACCAGTCCAGTTTGTGC
Organism: Rhincodon typus; assembly: GCF_021869965.1. Classification (NCBI taxonomy): domain Eukaryota; kingdom Metazoa; phylum Chordata; class Chondrichthyes; order Orectolobiformes; family Rhincodontidae; genus Rhincodon; species Rhincodon typus. Next base: position 108,089,408 of record NC_063335.1, on the reverse strand, counting down.
AATGGGCAGCACTGGTAATATCGATTGTGAAGCCTGACAAGTGGGTTTGTCTTTCTGGGAACTTTAAATAAACAGTAAACCATTTCTTGTAGCTGGATAAATAACCAATCCCGCACATAGAGGACTTATACACAAAGCTGGCGGGGGCGTGGTTGTCTTTCATGAAGCTGGACATGAGCCATGCATACTTACAATTGCAGTTATATCAGGATTCCCAGAAGTATGCTACAATTAATACCGATAAGGATTTGTATCAATATACGAGACTGCCATTTGGAGTATCATAAGCCTGTGCCATTTTTCAGCAGATGATGGAGAACGTTTTACAAGATCTACCCCAGGTCACCATTTATGTTGATAGTATGCTAATAACAGGGAAGACCGATAAGGAGCACTTGGAGAACTTGGACATAGTCCTTAGATGTTTCTCCAAGGTGGACGTACACCTTAGAAGGGAAAAATGTGTGTTCCAGGACTACACAGTTGACAAGACCAGGCTACATCCATTGGAAGATAAAGTGATTAGGGTGGCACAGTGGCTCAGTCGTTAGCACTGCTGCCTCACAGCACCAGGGGCCCGGGTTCGATTCCACCCTTGGGCGACTGTCTGTGTGGAGTTTGCACATTCTCCCCATGTCTGCGTGGGTTTCCTCTGGTTTCCTCCCACTGTCCAAAGACGTGCAGGCTAGGTGGATTGGCCGTGCTAAATTGCCCATGGTGGTCAGGGATGTGTAGATTAGGTGGATTTGGGGAATGGGTGTGGGTGGGATGCTTTGAGGGTCGATGTGGACTTGTTGGGTCAAAGGGCCTGTTTCCACATTGTAAGGATTCTATTCTAAAATGTGCCCCAGGTCCCACATCTGTGCTACAGCTTAGGGCCTTCCTTGGGTTAGTGAAAGTTATTATGGAAAGTTCGTACGTAACCTGAACTCCGTGCTGGCACCCTTACATTCGCTATTGGAAAAAGGTCAGCATTGAAAATGGTTTCATTGCCATGACATAGCCTTTAGGGAAATGAAGAAGCAGCTATCATCATTTAAGATGTTTGCACATTACAATATGATCCCAAGAAAGAGCTGGTACTGATTTGCAATGCTTCCACATACTGTATTGAGGAGTGTTGGCTCATAGTTGGCCCAATGGAGAGGAACACCCAATAGCGTATGCTTCCTGGATTTTGCCTGATGCGGAGCACAGATACGTCGATATAGAGAAGGAAGGTTTGGCGGTCATCTTTGGTGTGAAAAAGTTCTACCAATACCTTTATAGACGTAAATTTGTAATAGTAACAGACCACAAACCCCTGCTTGGGCCACTCAAAGAGGGCAAGGCCATGCTGCCCACAGCTTCAAGTTGAATTCAGCATTGGGTTGTCATCAAGTTGGAACACCGTCCAGGAGGTCAAGTAACAAATGAAAATGCCTTGAGATGCCTCCTGCTGGCAGACACACCACCAGTGATGCAGCCGCTGGAAGAGTCGTTCTGGTTTTAAACTGTCTAGACGCCTTTCTGGTCACTGCTGACAATATCAAACTGTGGATGCAAGAAGATCTAGTCCTGGCAAAACGAAAACAGCTGGTGGTGATGGGGGAAATAAAAGGGCCATCACAGCCAGAACTGAAACCTTTCTGGATCTGGTGAGACCGGATCACCGTAGAGGATAGCATATTATTATGGGGAGCAGGAGTGATTTTCCCAGACAAAGGTCTCTGCCAGATACTGGCTAAACTCACCCAGGGTCATCCAGGGGTTTCTAATAAAGATGTTGGCTAGAATTTATGTCTGGTGATCAGGATTGGATACAGACATTGCCACCTTGGTGGGCAGTGCCCAGAGTACCAACAGAGACAAAAGCTACCACTGGCAGCTCCTCCACATGCGTGCTAACGGCCATGTAAACCTTGAATTCAGCTATACCTTGACTATGCTGGCCATTTCAGGGGCTTAACGTTCTTAGTCACTGTGGACACCCACTCAATGTGGTCGGACAGACATAGAGTTCATTCATCAAACACAGGGACAATGATAGAAAAGCTGTGCACATCCTTTGCAATTCACGGGCTCTCAGAAGTGTTGGTCACGGATAACCAGCCATCATTTATCAGCAGGGAATTTGAGTCTTTCCTAAAGTCAAATGGCATTTGGCATATAAGGACAGCACAATATTATCTATCGTACAATGGCCTGTCGAAACAGCAATCCAAACTTTGAAGGCAGGCTTAAAGAAACTGCCTACAGGTTCACTCGATACCAAACTGGCCCGGTTCCTACTTGATAATCAGACCACCCCTCATGCAACTACAGCGATAACTCCAACAGAGTTGCTAATGGAGAGAAAACTCCACACCAGTTTAAATCTGATCTTCCCGGACCTGAGGGGGAGAAGGTGAAATGGCATCAACAACACCAATGCCAGATACAAGATTCCTGTAAGAAAGAGAGTTTACTTCAGGGGACAAAGTTTGGTGCTGAAACCATGGAAATGGCCATGCATGGATAAAAGGCACGGTCGACACGAAATCAGGTCCCGTGATGTACAAAGTTCGGGTAGGTCTGATGCTCCTGAAGAAACACATGGACCACATGAAAGCTGCATTCTCACAAATGGGGCAGCAGCAAAATATACCAGCTCCTCACAACAGCTCATACCTGTGGGTTTTCTCCTTCTGTCTACTGTCAAAGAAACCTTGGAGTCTGATATAGACAAGGCAGATGTCACAGCCCTTAATGCCTTTACAGCCTAAAGCAGAGGATGATTTTCTTCCGAGACACTCCACGCACAAGAGGCAGGCTATGGTCCGGTGCACGCCACCTGTATCTAAGCCAGAGTTGGAGGAACTAGACCCAGTGTGAAAATGCCCTCAGAGAGGCTACAAGGAAAAGAATGGGCCTACGCCTCTGGACGTAGAGCGGGAGGGATGTAGTGATTGTAACCAGGTCAGCCAGATGGACCTCACAAAATATGAGTTCCTTTATTGGGGCTGTTGATCTGGTCCAATCAGGGAGCCCTTGCTGACAGGCATAAACAGGAGTGTCAGAGTTTCTGTTTTCTCTGACAGCTGGCTCTGAGGAAGACAGACAAGTGTCAAGTGCTATGCACATGAAAATAAAGGGTGACTTGGTGACAGGATACCAACCTCTGTGGAGTTAT
>NC_063335.1:108021018-108085857 GCF_021869965.1 Rhincodon typus | reverse complement strand
ATCTGATTTCTGAAGAAGGGTCTAGGCCTGAAACGTCAGCTTTCCTGCTCCTCTGATGCTGCTTGGCCTGCTGTGTTCATCCAGCTCTACACCTTGTTATCTCAGATTCTCCAGCATCTGCAGTTCCTGCTATCTCTGTGCAAGTAATAGATAGGTTCAGCTTAAGCATCCAGAAATATTGGATGAACAACACTAAAGCACACTTTATCGGATTAGTCTTGCTACTGACTGCATGTATCACATGTTGACAGTCGTGAATTTTGAGTCCATATGCACCATGAAGGTTTCGCTAAGATCTCAAGATCCAACAGGCTTTGCGCAGGTGGCCATAATGTCTGTGAACCGTTATCATAATAAGTCATTACATGATCCAGATCAGCAACAATTGAGCACCAAATAGGGCTGCCACTTGAGTGCATGAGTTCATTGAGTTTATGCAACCCTTCATCAGTAAGGCCACAAAACCAGATTCACACTCTGGTTGTTTTGTGGCACAGGACTGGAAATTCCTACCATCAATCATTGGTCTGAGTTAGCTGATCTTTGTTGAATCGGTTAAAGCCTTCACTAAGCAGGGTACACGTGGTGGGATTTCTGTTCATTATGCAGTTAAAGTATTATCGGAATCCCCTCCATGAAATTGAAATTTGCAATTTGGATACACATGTGGATTAGGTGCATAGCTTGGAAATATAGAAGCATTACAATAGCTGTGTGGCCACAAATGACGGTTGAATGTGCCACTTGGAATTTAGTTCATGTTCTTCACAGTTTTTCCTGGTGAAAGGAATTAAACATTCCTCTGTTGTTAGGGGGAATGAGGGCCTTGGGACTAATCATTAGCCAGTCAACTCAGGAGAAGTCAAAGGCAGGAGTGAGGGTCAAGAATTGGTGATTCAGAATACTTTTACAGATTGAGGTCACAGATTTTTAATAATGAATGGCAATTACTAAAAGAGGACAGGTTACAAACAGTGAACCAATCAGAACAGAAGTGATAAATGAGGCACTGGTCGCAGACAGGAGTCAGATATCATACAATGTAAGGATAGAAGTCAATGGAGTATGGTTTTGCATTACAATGGTTCAAGTCCCACTTGCCCCAAGGTGTGTTATAACCTGTCAAAACAGGTTGATTAAAATAGAAAAGGCAGAGTGAAAAAATAAACTGTCTATTAAAGATCATCCATTTTACTTTACTGTCCAATACATATTTCTGCTGATGTTTCAGACAGATGGCCTTTGGCAACAAGTGGTTGAATGCATGGTCTTTGATTTCGATTTCTTTTGCTCTGCAACCATTCTTTACCAACAGTTGAATAAATTAAAACATCTGTTGGCCAACAAGTCTTCCAGAATCATTCTAATTGTACAAATTCAGAGATTTCTAACTTTCCAGGATCACTCAATTCAGACTTGAAATTAACTTTAAAAAAACACAGATTCTCAACCTTTGTTATTGAAAGCACCATTCCTGCTTCAACTGCAATTCATTCATTTGGAGAATCTTAAAAACTGAGGAATGTATTGTGTCCCCTAGTCCGACATTGCTCTAATACACAAAGAGAGTTTAAAACACATAATTGGCACAATTAAGCCTTCACACACTTCACAACTTTTCAAATATGATGAATGGCATTAACCATAATTTTCACTTCCAAATTTTATTTAAAAAAAGAAGGAACTCTGATGCCATTTGTATGTATTCACATATATCTGTATTTAGGTTAATGATTGGGACGTAAAATCTTTTATCAGTAGCATCGCTAGTTCATAATAATTTCAAATAAAATGGATTTCCACCAAGGTACTCAACATCATGAAGAGTATGAATGTAATATTGGACATAGCATAAGACCAAACAAGCATTTGTCTGTTATTTTATTGTTATTCAAGTATTTAGTTGCATAGAGAAGCCTGCAAGCTAACATCTGGCAATGCTAACTTTTGTTTGGTAAGTAGTCTGCTTCCAGCCAGATGAGAAACGGATTTTTAAGGATGTTCTGAGTTTCTGGCTGCCAGAAAGTCACCCTGGGCTTCAAGTGAAATTGTCTGTCATTTGATCTTGCCATACAACCAGCTGAGATGAGTTACATCTCACGGCTAGGAATCACGAAAAAAAATTATTGAAGCTGTGCACTCATTCTTGTTGAATTGAAAACAAATGCTACAAGTCCACTGCTGCGTTCTTTGAAATCAAATTCTTTCCAGCTCTTCTCGAGGATCTCTCCCGGGAGATAGAATTGCTTTCTTGTGTTTGCCAGTCTATTTGCTGTGGAGGACTAATTTCTTTTTTTCCCTCAGAGCAGCACCTTCTCTTCTCCCCACCCCAATCTCTTTGCTGAATCCCATTCTTCTCTGAATCATGATAGACCTGCCCGCATGTCAACTATCTCCTCCTAGCGGACAATCCACTTTAGGACAGTTGATGCTAATGTACTTCCTTACAGAGTATAACAGAGCTGCAGCATAATCCTGTACAGTAAATGATACTCATAGAAATCTCTGGCAATACACTGTAACAGTTCACCTGCCCAATTTCCAGGGGTTTTGTTAAGCAATTTCAAAACTGTGTTTGATTCACTTCATTATGATTAATTAAAGCAGAGTGGAGAAATATTGGCTGTGGCAAATTTTCTCATGTTTGTTTCTGTTCTAAGGGTGCATTCACTGAAAAACAAACTGAAATTTTGGCAGGGGTGAGAACAGGGGAAGAATGTGAAATCTTCCCTAAGTAATAAGGATTTGGCATGGTCTACAATTAAATCCACACAGCAACGTACCCACAATATTTGTTTATTTGACATACACTAATCAGTTGGATCTGCTTTTTTGGACTGTTTTATGTATTTTATGTTATTCTGGCACTGAGCATTATAGCATTGCAACATTGCAGCTGTTGAATCGTGTGAAATACAATGGGTAGAATTTTCAGGGCCTGCCCAGGTATTTCAGAAGGACAGGATCAAAAACATAATTGAACAGAGCACATAGTATCTGTTACTGATGAGGTTAACCTCTTTATATTAGGTTCTCAAAACTTTTTAGGTGGGGCGTGTTTTTTGACTTTCATAGTTTGGAACTTGTTTTGCATTCATTAGAATGTAATGAGTGGATGAAGAGCCATGTATGGATTTAAGTTTAATCTATATTTTGTATTTTGTGTGTTACAAAGGGGGAGACATGGTTTGTGTTCCATTATTGAGTGTTCTTGTGGGCTGGTGTGAAGAGGTCCGACAGCCTGTTTTGTTTTCATGCATTTTAATGAGGTTGCATGCTCTTGAGATGAACAGTTTGGTGCATTAGAAAGAAAGAGTAAAGAACTGTGCTGTTGCTTGGCAACAGGAGTGTAATGACACATAGTCACAGAAACAGAACAATCCAGAAAAATCAGTTAATCTGGTTATGGTATATACTAGAGAGTGAAGGACAGCTGGACACTGGGTTTAAGGAACTTGTATAATTGCGCTGAAATTAAAATAATTGAATGTTAAGTCTGCAGTTTGTTTTGGGTTTTAAAAAGAGACACCAGATTAATGGAAAAAGCAGCTAATGACTGCCCAAAGTTTGCTGAAAGTTTTACCAGGCTAATTCTGAACAAGGAGCCCTTCAAATTGAAAGGATCAGACAGCATAACTAGACACAGTAAGGACTGCAGGTGCAGGAAGCCAGAGTCAATAGATGTGAAGCTGGAAAAGCACAGCAGGTCAGATCACATCTGAAGGGCAGGAAAGTCAACGTTTTGCACTTGAAACATTGACTTTCCTGTTCCTCGGATGCTGTCTGACCTGCTGTGCTTTTCTAGCTTCACATATATTCACATCACAGGTTCATTGTGTTGGTGATAACTTTCATATGCAAGAGCCTATGGATAGTTGTGCATGGCTGATTGCACATTAATTACACCCCCACCAGCATTTGTGTTATTTGGCATATGCGGGCTAAGCAAGGTTAACATGACAAGCATAACTATCTTGCATGTGGCAGCACAAAGAAATGGGAGAACACGTCCTGGGTCATAGAGGTTGCACTTCTATCTACCTGGCAGCTGTAGAGCAAGACAGGAGCAGCCTGATAAAGGCAGAAAATTCCCATTGGCTTTGACAAGTTGTCAATAGAAAAGCATGCACTTCATTCCTGTTAATTATTCACACACCAATAATTCTGTGCCAGAGTTTGGAGCTACTGAATCCAGCAGCAGTCTTAGCATTCATCAAACCAAGAAGGACACAGAGGAGGAGAAGGGAAAAGCTACAATTCCCCTAACCAGGAGGCCTAAAATAAGGGGTCATGTCTCAGGATACAGGAATTAGGAGAACTTCCGTCACTCAGAGGGTAATGACCCTGCAGAATAATTGACCACATGAAGTGGTGAGGGCCAAATCATTGAATGTATTCAAGAGAGAAATAGATAGATGCCTTGACATTGAGGGCATCAAGAGGTATGGGGAGAGAGCAGGAGTATGGAGTTGAGGTAGGTATGAGGCACAATCATATTGAAAGGCAGAGAATGCTCAATGGACCAATTGCTTACTCCTACTTTCTATGGTCAAGGACAGCAGAATCAGAGACACAAGGCTCAGAGGGCTCCAGTTATGGATGAACAAGCAGCACATGAATGGGGAACCATTGATACTGAGGAGTCTACAAAGAAGGGGTGTACAGATGGTGCTGCACTACCTCCTGATGAGTGATTGATGGTGCAGGAAATGTTTTTGCAGGATTATGGAAACTGTGATCTATATGTGCTCCTCTTGCAGGCGGATTTGTAGCTACTCGACTTGGGAGGAAGTGCTATGCAAGTGGGGGTGAGATTCACACTGGTGTTGAACTTACTCACAACTGGGTCCTTTCAAATCTCACTTACATTTGTAAGGTTACCAATGCTCTTCATAGGAAATAAATTTAGCTTGTCCAGTTCATGATGGACCTAGAGAACCAAATCATGGGAATTGCAACTAGTGCTGGGTACCCTCAGGAACAAGGAGCCATTGACTGCACACATGAAGTAGTCAGAGCTCCATGGACTCATCAATCAGATCCCGCAACAGGACAAGATATCACTCCCTCAATGTCCAGTCCATTGTGAGCACACGTAACAACTCCTGCAGGTCTGCTCCACTCTTTAGGGGACTTGTATGACACTTAGATCCTGCCCAGCTCCCAGGTTTCTCCAAGGTTTTCCTCCCTGTACCATCTCCAGGGAGGACTCCTGAATGACACAGGGCACTCCCAGGAGTCTTAGCAAATGACCTGAGTGGCAAACCCTCAGACTGATGGTGAGCAGCTGTACGATGCAGTGTGCACATTCAAAAGTGCCATCATTGAACAGGCATTTGATCTTTGGAAAGGGGACCTCCATTAAAACATTACAGCTTGATATGCAGCTGGTATTGGCTGCTTTGTGGAATTGTCACTAGACGATTGGACATATCCAATCTCCCCATCGTCACAAGCACACTCCCTTTGTCTGCCTGTCAGTCCAGTGTCCCTTTTCCTCAAAGGTGATGAGGAGCTTTCTCTCTGACATCATCGTCACCCCATTTATGTATACTCAAGCTAGTCATACACATTTGTCTCCTGCAGAAAGAGAGAAGCATTCTGCAACATTAGCCTGGGTACGTGAGCATCATGCCTACACTGTTAGATAGATAGAGATGAGAACCTCCAGAGCTGTGATTGTCCAAATCCATTACTTGTGAGATGAACATGAATTAAGGGTTCTGAATGAAAGATGGCTTAGTCTGGTCAAAGGCCGGAGTGATTGGGATCAATAACACTTTACATGATGTGTTGGCCTGATACTAGTTGTAGGGTTTTATACCAAAACCTCATTTTGCAGTAGTGTCATTGCCGCATGTAGGCCTTTGGTGAGAAGCTACATGATCTGTACATCTTCCATGTGGTGAAAGGTCAGTGAACCAGTGTGTGTGAGCTGCTGATTGTTTTAGCTCTTTTCTTGTTTCAACCGTGAGTCCTGGGAGATTAGAGAAAGAGAGAGTGAGCAGCCCTGTGATGCAACGTATACAACAAGGTGCATTGAGAAGGCACATATTGGTTGCATAGTCCTGTGCAGTGGCAAGCTTGCCAGTGCTAACTCACACTCATGGAGGCTGTGAAACATTGAGCACAAGAGATCATTCACCCACTTGCAACACCTGAACAAGTTACGCCACTGACTGCAGTGGAGGCTGTTCACGTCTGCCATCTCCACCAATGCAGCATTTCTCTCCTGGGATATTCTCCAGTCGCCTTGAACTCTCTGAGCTCATGGACGCCTGACAGCAGGAAATCTGAAAAGGTGTTGCTGAATCTGGGTGTACCTTCTGTCAGACATTTCCTCTCGGCATGTTGGGGGTTCCACAGATGCTCTTGAGTTGCAGAGAGTGAAATACTGAGTGGGTGCCCTTTAAATATAGGGCCCAGAGGTTAGAGCCTGCATGAGGACAGAACTGTTACTTCCTGCCCACCTGCCACTTCCTGCCCACCTGCCACTTCCTGCTCACCTGCCACTTCCTGCTCACCTGCCACTTCTTGCCAGTGATGACACAATTGCGTTAATAGGTGTATTTTGTCATTTTTTTTATGAAGAGATGTTGAGACAGAGGTTCCAAGCGGTCTGTTCTAAGCCAATGAAGTTAACAACTTGTGAGGCCTTGGGTTTTTTTTTGTCAAGTTGAAATAGTAGAAAAAGCATGATTGGATTGGGTCACGCTCCCACAGAACCAGGATTTTAGTTTAACTTTCAGTAGCTGTTGGGTTGTGGAAGCTGCTATATCTCTCCCTGCTACAGCAAAATGCTTGAGTTCTCTCTCTCTGTCTCCTTCTCTCTCTCCCTATCTCTCTCTCTCTCTCTTTCTCTCTCTTTCTCTGTCAGAGTTTTCCCTTGATGTTCTTTCCACCTGGATTGGAGAATTGCATGAAAGACAGTCTGTTTTACTGAATTTGCCTTTGCCAAGGGTGTATTTATGGGATTTTACTATATTGGAACAGTTGCTGTCTAGTAGTTAAATAATCTGTTATTCTGTTACATTTTCCAATAGAGTTATTCCAATTCTTCTCTCTTTTGTTTGTATTTTAACTATGGTGTAAGAACAAAGTGTGTTTTGCTTCAAGCCTGGTAGCTTGGCCAATTGAATTGCATTCGGAACACAATGACTTACACTTGCCTTTAAAAATAAGAAAAAGCTGAGGTCTAGGCTATCTTCTTACTATGTTCTGAGGGAGATTGGTCTGGTCCATAACATTGCCCACCTGCTACTTCCTGCCCACCAGTTACATCCTGTCCACTAGCTATTTCCTGCTTACCTGCCACTTTCTGCCCACTTGCCTTTAAAATTTGGTGTTTTGCTTGCGCGTAAATGTGTTATAGGCTTAAAAGATCTAATTGCACCAGAATGTCTATTCCACCCCCAAACGGACAATCCTCCCATTTTCAGTATTGCCTGCATGGTTAGCCTCAGAAATTTAACCTCTGTCTAACAGTTCAGTCTGTAAGTATGGGATTAGCTGAATTCTGAAGAATAGCAATGAAAGCCCTCAGGATAGAATTTACAGCATGAGGCAGAACTTCCTCTGTGTGTCATTAGCTCTTCCTCCCTGCCCCCATGTATTGAGCTGGGTGGTGTTATGGATGTTTATCTTATTATTATTTGGGAGCTTAAGTTGTAAAATGGAGGATTATGGATTTTAATTTTCAGTACTGTGATGATCTGATTTGGTCGTATTGAATAAATGGTCAAAAAGATGTTTTGAACAGTGATATCAAAACATAATTTACAAGAAGCCATGTGATTTAAGCTAAATGATCAGCAAACTGTCCCAGGAGATTATTGCTAAGATGTTTGATGACACAGTTTTGTGAGTTCCAGACAAAGAGAGAGAACTAGAGTGAGAAAAGGATAGAAACAGCTTCACGTGGAGAATAGAGGTCCAAAACAGCAATGTTATGTGTTGGTAGCAGTCTCTGCACATTCTGGGTTGGGAAGAAGGCCCAATAAATTTAGTGGTCTGTGGGAACTTCAGAAGCAGGAGGCTATGGAGGTGCCAATGAGGAAGATATTCTACAAAGCTTTTGACGACAATATTACTAAGAGAAAACATCACAAAGTTGATCGGAGATAACAAGGTGTAGAGCTGGATGAACACAGCAGGCCAAGCAGCATCAGAGGAGCAGGAAAGCTGACGTTTCAGGCCTAGACCCTTCTTCAGAAATGGGGGAGGGGAAGGGGGTTCTGAAATAAATAGGGAGAGGGGGGAGACGGATAGAAGATGGATAGAGGAGAAGGTAGGCAGAGAGGAGACAGACAGGTCAAAGAGGTGGGGATGGAGCCAGTAAAGGTGAGTGTAGGTGGGGAGTTAGGGAGGGGATAGGTCAGTCCAGGGAGGACGGACAGGTCAAGGGGGCGGGATGAGGCTAGTAGGTAGGAGATGGGGGTGGAGCTTGAGGTGGGAGGAGGGGATAGGTAGGAGGAAGAACAGGTTAGGGAGGCAGGGACAAGCTGGGCTGGTTTTGGGATGCGGTACACTCCACTTTTACACCCACCTTTACTGGCTCCATCCCCGCCTCTTTGACCTGTCTGTCTCCTCTCCACCTATCTTCTCTTCTATCCGCCTCCCCCTCTCTCCCTATTTATTTCAGAACCCCTTTCCCCTCCCCCATTTCTAAAGAAGGGTCTAGGCCCGAAACGTCAGCCTTCCTGCTCCTCTGATGCTGCTTGGCCTGCTGCGTTCATCCAGGTCTACACCTTGTTATCTCAGATTCTCCAGGACCTGCAGTTCCTACTATCTCTGAAACAAAGTTGGTCACATTTTTACCTTTCCTGCTTTCAGTCTCATTTTAGCCCACAAGCAAATCCAGTTTGAGACATACAGCAGGACAAACTGCAGCCCATTTCATGAGAATCCAATGTTGCAACAGAAAAGCAAGAATGAGAGCCGCTGAACATTTCCTGGCAAATCTCTTCCCATTGTTATGATCCCATCTGAAAACAATGCCGGAAAAGTCATATGATCCAAAGTAAATCCTGGCTTAATAGCGTTCCAATTTGCATACAAATCGATTTTTGAATGGACTCCAGAACAGAACCTGTTCACAACCTAGCGACTGCCTGCACTCATTTATCAACAAGATAACAATTTTATCGCCAATATAAACTATTGTAAGTCATTAACAGGTGCGTGAAACAGAACGATCAATACACAACATCACAGTTCTGGTAGTGTGAAATCTTCATATATAAGATGTTAATTGTAACAACACAAATGCACTTTATATGTACAAGAATGATTCTCAATTCAATGTAACATTACAGATTACTGTAATATATAAAATAATTGAGTTTTTGCATTGGTGTAGCATTACAGAATTTACATAGAAATAGCCATTCAGCCCATTTATGTTCCTTATCAGCTTTTTCCATCCCAATTAATCTAACCATCTCTGCATACATTTCTGTTTCCTTCTTGTTCACTTACTCACCTATCCTTATATTTGTTCTTTTTACCACAGTTTTAGTGCAGGCTGTTGTAATGGTAGATATAATACTCTCTTTTACAAAAGTGTTAACAACACATTTGTTATGTTGAGAAAAATATAAATGTTTGAAATGTATACTATTTCATTCAACAACCGAAGGGGTATAGAGGCAATTGTTTGGGGTGTGATCCTTCAACTAACAAATGAACTCTTAATAAACATTCCACAAAGGACTGAACCTAAAGAAGCAATGCTGAATGATCTGTCTGGAGAATGTGCCAAGAAAAGAAGTGAATAAATCAAATTAAAGAAAATTATTTTCAATAGAGTCAATCTCATTTAGCTTTTATATAGTGGCAAGGATAACTGCAGAATGACCAGTTTCTATTATAAATGTAGACATGGGTATTTATAATGGCAAAGTTGTCCCATGCCTCAAACAAACAAAAATAAAAAATTGCTGAAGAAATTCAGCAGGTCTAGCCACATCTGTGAAAGGAGAAACAGAGTTAATGTTTTGGGTCCAGTGTCCGTTCTTTGAAACTGATAGCAGCATGGAAATGTGGTATTTATGCCGATGACGAGGGGTGGGAGGGGAAGGGATAGAGTGGATCAGTGGAGACAGAGCCCAGAGAGAGACAGAGAAAAAAACAAAGGTTGGAAAACAAAATGATTGTTGCTGGTAAGCCAGTGAACCTAGATAGATGATAATGGGGACTATGGGTGAGTGAAAACAGGTTGGCTGTGCTGAAAGCTCTAGAATCCACAGTTTGTTGTTTTATTTGATTGTCCCGGACTTCAGGTATAAGATATTTAATAAATTACTTGCTAATGTCCAGTGGTCTTTCAGGTAGCAATTGGAGAGTATGCTGCCTTTGAGCTGTCACTTCTGTCTTTATGTTGTTTGATGTTTATCTTTCTCTTAAGTGTCAATGATAGAGCTGAAACAAGTTCTAAAGGTGAAGAGTTTGAAGGTAACTGAACAAAGAGATGCTCTCCCGAACTGGATGTCAGTGTAGATCAATGATAAAGGATGAGGTCAGTACAGTCATAAGAGGGGTTTATGGGGTTCCTAACGGTGGCTGTATTAAAAGATTGAGTAAACATTAAGAAATAACAAGTGGTTGTAACAAAGGCTCTGCAATAATCGTGGGAGAATTTCATCTTTATACACTTTAATCTGTACTGGATGAATCAAATTGCAAAAGGTAGACTGTAGATGAGTTCACAAAATTTATTCAGGACAGTTTCTTAGAACAATACATTCTGAAACACCCAAAGAGCAAATTATATTAGATCCAGTAATGTGTAATGAGACAGGAGTCATTAATGACCTCATAGTAAAGGATACTAGAGATAAGAGGAATTAAATATAATATAATTTCACATTCAGTTTGAGGGTGAGAAATATAAGTCTGAAATCAATGTCTTAATGGGGCAACTTGCAAGTAGCAGAGTATCACAGGGATCAGTGCTGGAGTCTCCACTGTTTATTATCTCTGACTTGGATGAAAAAAGGAGAAATTTCTGACGATATAAAGAAGTACACTGGAAAGCGGCTTGTAAAGCTGATATAAAGAGTCTGCAAATGTTACCTATTTTGTTTCCTATGGCTTCGTAGAATCATACAGTGCAAACAAGGCCCTTTGGCCCATCAAGTCTGTACTGACAAAAGAAGGTGCTCAGGAAGAAGCTCAGCACAGATTGGAAGAACAGCACCTCATTTCCCACTTGGGGACTCTGCAGTCTTTGGGACTCAATATCGAGCTCAATAATTTCAAGGCCTGAACACGTTCTTTTACATCCTTATCCCAACCTCCACACCCCAGGCCTTGTCATCATACAGGCTGCTACCACAACCAACCCATCATCAGCTACTAATAGGCCCCAATAGCAACTATTGGTTCTCCCAGGCTGACCATTACCCATTCCTTTGTCTATCCAGCTGTTGTTCTCTCTCTGTCTCTCTGTCTCTCTCTGGCTTCCATCTCCACCTATCATTTACTCCCTCCTCCTCCCATCCCTTCTTTAGCATATATACCAAACTTTTCTGAGCGACAACTGGTCCTAAAGAAGGGTGACTGCACTCGAAATATTAATTGTGCTTTCTCTCCACAAATGCTGTCAGACCAGCTGAGCTTCTCCTACAATTTCTGTTTTTGTTTCTAATTTCCAGCATCCACAGTTCTTCTTTTTGTTTCATGATTAACTCACTGAAACATCACTTCCAGGTATGCCCACCTTGTACAAGCTCTGCTCCTCTGTCTGACAGGATTTCTGTTCTAGTCTTTTTCCTCAGTCATTATTTTCATTGCCGCTCCAGGTGTTTAACAAGGTATTAGTTAAAACTTGCTTCCACTGCACATCACATTCCTCAGTGACTGCCTTTGGCTCAGATTCACACCATTTGGATTCCAACTCAAGTTTCATCCTTCATGTTTTGGATCCACCCAGGATCACAGGTATCTCCCGAAAGTACAATGCTCCTCAGACAGCTGTTCTTGCTACATTCTGAGATCCACTCATCACCAGCACCATTCATCACAATATGCATACTCTTGGCCAATCTCTCTATCAGCACCACCACACGCTAACTCAGAGCTGCCCTGCCCCTCCAGTTCCACTTCACCCTCTGGCTCATTCAATGTTCTAACAAGAAACTTGTTCTTTTCCTTTCAGCCATTAAGGAGAACAAGATGCAAAAATACCCATGCCCCTCTGGAACTTTGCTCCCCTCCCCTTTCCTCTGAATCCATTCTCTCGCCCAACCCCACCTCTTGTCATGTACTTACTATCCCTTCTGACCTTCCATTCTCTAATGTTGAACATTCCCGCAGTCAGCAAATGTCTCAGTTTCATCCCTCTGTGTCCCCATCTCAATGAATTTCGAGCATGACGTGATGTTGAACTCATCTTCCATCATCTTCACCTCTGTGCCAATTTCTTTGGACAGAAATCCACTCCCTGTCCCACAGACCCCTTCACCCAACGCCAATACTGTTCCTCCACTTGGACACCCTCCAGGCTGTATACCTACATTAGAGACAACAAGGTGCAGGGCTGGATGAACACAGCAGGCCAAGCAGCATCATTAGATCTGTTTTTTGTGAATTATCAACATGATATTGTTCACCATAATTTCTCTGTCACCCTTACCCATTTGAACCCGTCTCCCTTCAAACTTACTGCACTCCATGCTCTCAGATCCAACCCTGACTTTGCAATCAAGCATAATGATAACGGTGGGATTGTTGTTGTCTAGTGGACTGACCTCTACATTGCGGAGGCTAAGTGCCAGCTCTCAGATACTTCCTTCTATCTCCCCTGGACTATGACTCCTCTATGGAACACCAGGTCATTGTGCCCGCAATGGTCACTAATCTCATCTCATCCAGTGATCTCTCCCCCAATGCCTCCAATCTCATAGACTCCCAAGCCCATGTTGCTCACTTCTACCCCTTTCCCAAAATCCACAAACAGAAGTGGCATGGTGGCTCAGTGGTTAATACTGCTGCCTCACAGTGCCTGGGACCCTGGTTCAATTCCAGCCTAGGGAGACTGTCTGTGTGGAGTTTGCACATTCTCCCCATGTCTGTGTGGATTTCTGCCAGGTGCTCTGGTTTCCTCCCACAGGCCAAAGATATGCAGGTTAGGTGGATTGGCCAAATTAAATTGTCCATAGTGTCCAGTGGTGTGTAAATTAGGTGGAATAGACATGGGAAATGCTGGGTTACAGAGAAATGTAGGGGGTGGGATGCTCTTCGGAGGGGCGATGTGGACTTGTTGGGCCAAATGGTCTGTTTCCACTGTATCGGGATTCTATGATGACTGCCTGGGCAGACCCATTGTTCCTGCCTCACAGATCTCATCTCTTCCTACTTCAACTATATTTTTTAAATCCCCTTGTCCATTCCCTTCCCACTTATATCCATGATTCCTCTGACGCTTTATGCTTCAGAATTTCCAGTTTGTGGGCTTCAGCTGCCTCCTTGTTACCATGGGCATGTAATCCCTTTAGACTATTCCATCAGGGTGATCTCAGGGTTCTCCGCTTCTTCCTGGGGATAGGTTGCCCACTAATATCCACACCAAACCCACTGATTTCCACAGTTACCTGGACTATACATACTCGCACCGTTTCCTGTCAGGACTCCATCCCATTCTCCCAGTTTCTCTGTTCTAACAATATAACCTTCCATAGGGAAGCCTGAGAAATCTCCGCCTTCTTTCCACAATCCAAAATTCCCCACTACAGTGGTCGACAGGGCCCTCAGCTGGGTCGAGCCTGTCTCACACTCTTCTACCCTCACCCCTTTTCTTCCCTCCCCCAACAGCCTGGGTGAGGTTGAGCGGGAGGATCCTTCATAGTGCAGGAATTGAACCCACACTGTTAGCATCACTGTGCATCACAAACCAGCTGTCCAGTCAACTAAGCTAACTGACTCCCTTATGTAGCTAAGACAGGTTGGATTTTAAGGCATTTTTCCATTAGTAGTGGGGTCAATGTCCGGGGGTGCATATTTAAGGTAAGAGAAAAAGGCTAAGAAGGGAATTGAGGACAAAGTTTTTCACTCAGTAAGTAGTGGGAGTCTGAAATTCACCACCTGAAAGTATAGTTGAGTCAGGAACTTTTGCAACATTGAAGCAGTATATAGATTTTTACTTGTATTCCCACAGCCTCCAGAGCTATGCATCAAA
This sequence comes from Rhincodon typus, assembly GCF_021869965.1. Taxonomy (NCBI): domain Eukaryota; kingdom Metazoa; phylum Chordata; class Chondrichthyes; order Orectolobiformes; family Rhincodontidae; genus Rhincodon; species Rhincodon typus. The sequence continues at coordinate 108,071,681 of NC_063335.1, read as the reverse complement.
AGTTGAAAGATGAGATATTGACTGGCATGGATACAAAGGGCTGAAAGGCCTCTTTCTCTGTTGTAAACGTCTATGAGTCCTTCACTTTTTATGCCGTCATGTGACTTGGAGCCAAACTTTGTCTATGTTATGATGTGAAGTGCTGCATTTTGGTAAAGCAAATCAGGGCAGGACATTACAGTTAATGGCAGGGCTCTGAGGAGTGTTGCCAACCAAAACGACTTTGGGATGCAGTGCATAGTTTCTTGAAAACAGAGTTGCAGGTAGACATGGTGGTGAAGAATATGTTTGGTACCCTTGCCTTCATTTGTCAGTGCATTGAATGTAGGATTTAGGATGTCATATTACGGCCATAACAGGACATTGATTAGGCCACTTTTGGAATACTGCATTCAACTCCCTGCTATAGGAAAGATGTTGTTGAACTTGAAATGGTTCAGAAAAGATTTACGAGGATGTTGGTGGAATTGGATGGTTTGTTTATAGGGAGAGGCTGAATAGACTGAGACTATTTTCCCTCAAGCATCAGAGGATGAGGGGTGACCTTATAGAAGTTGATAAAATCATGAGGGGCTGGTTAGGATAGGTAGCCAAGATCTTTTCCCCAGGGTAGGGGAGGCCAAAACTAGAGGGCATAGGTTTAAGGTAAAAGGATTTAAAAATGACCTGAGGGGCAACATTTTTATGCAGAGTGTAGTGTGTGAATGGAATGAGCTGCCAGAGGAAGTGGTGGAGGCAGGTACAATTGTAACATATAAATGACATCTGAGTGGGTGCATGAACACGAAGGGTTTAAAGGGATATAGGCCAAATGTTGGCAAATATGACTAGATCAATTTAGAATATCTGGTCAGCATGGACAAGTTGGACCGAAGGGTCTGTTTCCGTGCTGTATAATTCTATGTCTCTATAGGTGTGAAATAAACACAGGTTTTTGTTGGTTTTGTGAAATCGTCTTGCCCTTTTCCAATATTCCATGTGTGAGTTTCAGTGCAAAAGTGCAGAAAAGGGCTTGCTTGACAAGAGATTGGTGTGAGTGAAAGCACATGACCAGTGTCATCTGTTCTCAGGATTCTTAAAAAGACTGGGCCAATGTCAAAATATAGTACAGCCTGTATTTAAACCCCAAAAATTCCATTCATCTTGAAGGTGGGCTGAAGGGATTAGTTGCCCTGCCCCACTAATCTTTTCTGTCAGATGAGCAACAAAGCCCAATCCGACTTCAATGGCACATATCGGTCGATACACGTGACCCTATTTGATGGTCGCCTGCAAGATTGTGTTCAACAGCAAGGAAAGAAAGCAACCAACCAAAGCCGATCACAATTGGCTTGAATTCATTTTTTTCCCTGAATAAGCAACCAGCGCGCCAAGTAAATTCGACATCAAATAGAACACTAATCCTTTACAGGGAAAATCCCAACTCATAATAGCCCCTCAATCCTGAATGAGCAACAATGTCTCTGTTTAATTAATGCCTTGGGGAAGAGTCATGGGGAAACAGGATTATAGTGAAGTTGGAATTGCTGCAAAGACATTCCCCACCCCCCGAGGTAAAACTTCAAAAGATCTTCTCCAAACTATAGATATAAAAACACCATAAAACAAAAGTGACCTATGGTGCTAATTGTGTAACAGCCAAAAATGAAACAAGTGTTTTATGTCTATCACACGGGCTTCTGCGACTCATCATTTTGTACAGAATAAAATTCTGAGCAGATTTGAAAGTTACTTGTCCATCTCCTGTGAGGTTGCTTACAGTCAGCTCAGAACGTAGACTGTGAATTGTGTTTATTTTGACTCCATGTCTCGATTCTCAAATTAAAAATTCACATCCTTGTTTTCAAATCCCTCAATAGCCTTGATCATCTCCATCTCCACAATCTCATCCAAGCGACAATACTCTGGGATCTCTAAACTGGACCTTTGTTCATTCTTGATTTTCATCAAATTCACAATTCCTGAACCAAGCCTTCAGTGCAAGGCCCTAACCTCTGGAATTCCACCCCGAGCCTCTCTACCTCTCTTTAATCCTTACAATGCTCCCTATAACTTATTTTCCAAAGGCAGCTGAATGTAAGTTGGAATTTTGGTGTAATGTTGGCCTACTATCAAAGTCACACACTTTAATTTGAGCTGCCTTCAGAAGCTGCTGAAGATCACTATAGCAAATATTGAGCTGTTCACCCAAACAGATTTGTCAAGCACACATACCTTATTGAGACAATCACAATTCGGTCACTTGCCAAAGATAATTTTCTATGAAAAGCTTGAGTCTGGTTATGCTGGTCAAAGAAAGTGCTACCAGAACACTCTTGATGATTCATTTAGCAGTTTTGGTATCAACCTCGAACCTGTGGTGATTGTAACAAGGTCAGCCAGGTGGACCTCATAGAGTATGTGTTCCCTGATTGGCGCTGTTAATCTGATCTAATCAGGGAGTCCTGGCTGATAGACAACAACAGGAGTGACAGAGGTTCTGTTCACTCTGACAGCTAGCTCTGAGGAAGCTGGATCAGTGTCAAGGACTCTCCACATGTAAATAAAAGGGGGCTTAATGATGGGATACTGGCCTCTAAGGAGTTATTTCAGAACCCAGGGAGAAATTCAGGATTGTCAAGAGTAAAAGTTTAACTATACCTCCACTCTAAGAATTACATGCACAAGTATCCATGTCATAGTGATATCACATCATGTATAATTTGGACCTGAGCCTGTAGGGTTCCTGAGATGTCATCTTTTACCGTATCTGTATATAGTTATGGTTGATGATGCCTGTTAACATTCAGTCATCTCAGTGTAGGCCTGATCTTACTGCATTAAAACATTCAATATTTTGGCTCAACCAATTTCTGTGGCAGAGAATTCCACAGACTCACCATTCTGTGGATGAAGAAGTTTCTCCTCGTCTCAGTCCTAAATGACATACCTCATATCCTTAAACCATGATTCCTGGTTCTGAAATCTCTGGCCATCAGGAACATCCTGCATTTACCCTGTCCAGTCCGGATTGAATCATAGAATAGAATCCCTACAGTGTCGAAGCAGGTCGTTCAACCCATTGAGTCCACACCGATCCTCCGAAGAGCATCCCATCCCTCTAACCCTGCATTTCGCAAGGCTAATCCACCTAAACTGCACTTCGCTAGACGCTATGGGCAATTTAGCATGGCCAATCTACCTAATCTGCACATTTTTGGACTGTGGGAGGAAACTGGAGCACTCGGAGGAAACCCTTGAAGACATGGGGAGAACGTGCAAACTCCACACAGACAGTTGCCCGAGGGTGGATTGAACCCGGTTCCCTGGCACTGTGAGGCAGCAGTGCCAACCACTGAGCCACTGTGCTGCTGTACTAGTTACAACTATCCCAGCTATGGTTATTATTACTTTTATGACACCTTTCAAATAATTAGAGTGCATTTCACAGAAACATGGACATCAACTCAGCAGGAATTGACTTCACTCATTCTTCCTATTCCTAACTGAATAGGCTTTGAATCTTTAGAAAAAATAAAACATTTTCAACACAAGAGAAATGGGGGAAGCAAGATTATCTCCTTGGGACTTCACAAAACATTTGTGAGCATTGGATTATTTTCAAGTGTTGCAGTTTTGGTGCACTTTGGCTCAATGCACCAGGCATCATCCTCCGACACTTCCGCCATCTGCAATTTGACCCCACCACCAAAGACATTTTTCCCTCCCCACCCTTATCTGCTTTCCGGAGAGACCACTCTCTCCGGGACTCCCTTGTCCGCTCCACACTCCCCTCCAGCCCCACCACACCCGGCACTTTTCCCTGCAACTGCAGGAAGTGCTACACCTGCCCCTACACCTCCCCCCTCACCCCCATCCCAGGCCCCAAGAAGACTTTCCACATCAAGCAGATGTTCACCTGCACATCTGCTAATGTGGTATACTGCATCTGCTGTTCCCATTGTGGCCTCCTCTACATTGGGGAAACCAAGCGGAGGCTTGGGGACCGCTTTGCAGAACACCTACGCTCGGTTCACACTAAACAACTGCACCTCCCAGTCTCAAAACATTTCAACTCCCCCTCCCATTCCTCAGACGACATGTCCAGCCTGGGCCTCCTGCGGTGCCACAATAATGCCACCCGAAGGTTGCAGGAACAGCACCTCATATTCCGCTTGCGAACCCTGCAGCCCAATGGTATCAATGTGGACTTCACAAGCTTCAAAATCTCCCCTCCCCCTACCGCATCCCAAAACCAGCCCAGCTTGTCCCTGCCTCCCTAACCTGTCCTTCCTCCTACCTATCCCCTCCTCCCACCTCAAGCTCCACCCCCATCTCCTACCTACTAACCTCATCCCGCCCCCTTGACCTGTCCGTCCTCCCTGGACTGACCTATCCCCTCCCTAACTCCCCACCTACACTCATCTTTACTGGCTCCATCCCCGCCTCTTTGACCTGTCTGTCTCCTCTCTGCCTATCTTCTCCTCTATCCATCTTCTATCCGCCTCTCCCTCTCTCCCTATTTATTTCAGAACCCCCTTCCCCTCCCCCATTTCTGAAGAAGGGTCTAGGCCCGAAACGTCAGCTTTCCTGCTCCTCTGATGCTGCTTGGCCTGCTGTGTTCATCCAGCTCTACACCTTGTTATCTTAGATTCTCCAACATCTGCAGTTCCTACTATCTCTGAAACAAATGAGACTAGCTCAGTTTAGGAAATCTGAACAGTATGGTCAAATTGGGCTGTAGGGTCTGTTTCCATGCTGTATGACCCTCTGACTCTATTCCCCCTGAGGCATCTGCCATACACATCATTTTTGGCTTATCATGAATAAGCAGCGCTACTGAGTGAGAAAGGAATTTCCCTATTTACAACTGACTTCTCTTCACCATCCAATCATGTATTGATAACGTGTCTACATTGAGTGCCATGCATCAGTTAGGAATGTCATGGAGCAAGCCACTGGTTTACTGAAGCAACAGTTGCATTGCCTGCTCTGCTTGGGATAGGGGTGGGTGGTTACTGCATCATGGGCTGCCTCAACAACTACTTCCATCCCACTCAATCACCCTCCTTTCCCAGGTCTGTGCTCCCCCGAACTTCCAAACTGCACTTCAGCACTCATTTGAAAGTATAATAATAGCACTTCACTGACAGCTAGCTTCACCGCTGCTGTTGGATTTTCCTCAGGCTCCAATATTGCTCAGATTAGAATAAGCAAATTCTGCTTGTGAGCTTTCCTTGTGTACTATCAATTGCACTTAAGCTCATGGGTTTCTTTCAAGCCTTTCACATCTTCCTCCAACATATAGCCACCAACCTGTCCATTTTCTCAATTCTCCTCCCGAAGATATCTTCTGATTCCTGACTCCAACACTGAGTCCCCTAACACCTAGAACTTCTCCTCAAGATTGTTCAAACAGCACAGAGCCATCCAAACCCTCTTGGCTCCTCTCTGAGTCCTCCTACACAGAACCTGGATTGCTTTGATTCAGAAAGAATAGCTGCAGTCTGAGCTGGCTGGGTGAAAGGCAACAGCAAGAGTGGACTCTAGCAGTGGAAGCCCAAGTACTGAAATCCTCAGAGAGGGCACTACGTTCATTTACCATGCAGCCACTGCCACTCCTATGGGGTGATACCTCACATCCTTATTGTTCCAGCTGGTCCCTTGCACCACATCTCTATAGATGCTGCCAGAATAACTCAGTTTCTCCTGATGTTTTATTTCAAACTACAAAGCCACTCGTACGCCATTATTTTACAGTCGAGCGCAACCTGGTAATTCTTGCCTAGGTTAGTAATAAAATCTCAACAAAGGTTTAAAGTGAGAGGGGAAAGAATTAAAAGGGACCTAAGGAGATACGTTTTCACTCAGAGAGTGGTGTGTGTATGGAATGAGCTGCCAGAGGACGTGATGGAGGCTGGTACAATTACAACATTTAAAAGACATCTGGGATGGGTATATGAATAGGAAGAGTTTAGAGGGATATTGGCCAAATGCTGGCAAATGGGACCAAATTAATTTAGGATATCTGGTCAGCATGGACGAGTTGGACCAAAGGGTCTGTTTCTGTGCTGGTGCATCTCTATCTCTATGACTTTATAACAACCTTGGGATAAATGTCCTAGCTTAAAGTGTTTATAGCACTCATAACTAAAACAGGCATTTCTTTTCACAAAGGTGTTGCTTTGTTAAGCTTAAAAGTGATATCTGGATTTTATCCGTTATGCATAGTCTTATTCTGTTGTATTTTGTTCCTATTAAATATATATTTGAGACAAGGCACATCAAAACAATCTGGAAAATCATTTGTGTAATTAAGAGGAAGGCGCTGACTAACATTAAATCATTCAGTGTAAATAGCTGTTGACACCAAACTTCCACAAGCACCACTTTGTGTGTGGTCATTGATCTATCCTCTGCAGTCCCCACTGAGTTAATTTTTCCCTTTGCATTTTTCAGTCTGCATGTTGGGGGGGTGGGAGTGCAAATTATTCAAACGTTGAGGCTGCTCACAGAACCCAGGGTCTCATTCCCAATTCATCCAGATGAAAGGGTGACCTCTACAACCCTTGGGGAGTTGTAGGAGCTGCCAGAGACTTGAGGAAGGAAAACAATTAAATTTATTTTCAGCAAAGGTTAGAGGGGGCCTCTTTGAAATTGAAACTGGTCGAGAAGCAGCTGTGATGAGCTGTGTGACATTGTCCTGTCACAGTTGCATTGATGTGTGAAATATTAAATCTCCTGAGGGAATTGTTCAGCTTGGGTGCTGCTCTTTTCCATGTTCTGCTCTAGATTCCTGCTCTACCTTCAGCTTCATTAGACCCAGCAGCCCCACCGCCACCTCCCCCCCCCCCACCACCCTTGCTAATATTCCCTTCCTACAGCTCATTTCCCCTACTCTGAGCCCCTAGTCACACAGGTCACACAAACAGACAAATATGACTTAATTAGCTCAGGTCAGCCTGGTAGGAGTGAAAAGCGTTCCTAACTATGCTATCAGCTCCACATGCTCCTTTTCCATTTCCAAAGCAAGTTCAGGGAATTTCCTTACATCTCACCAAGGGTGCCAGAGGAACCACTCCAGAAGCCTTTGAATAACAGCCAAAATGGAACACTTCCTTTTTGTTAACTTTGTTATTTTTCTTCAGATTTATGCTATACCCATTGTGTCTACATGATTCATCCCCCCCACTCCCACATAACACAAACAATCCACCATCTGGCCATATTTGACAGCCCTGAGCCCCAGAGCTGTGCCAAACATTCATAATTATTGCTAGGTGCTGACTGCGTGAGATGATTTCCTTTGTAGGGTATGTGTGGCAAAATAATCAAAGCACTCTTTTTAGACATGTTTACAATTTCTGTTACACCAAGGGAAATTACCCAATCATAGAATAATCTGCATTTTATCGCTGTATGGATGAGAATCGTCTTATTGAGCTCAGGGTACCAACCACTGTTTACTCGTGGTTGGGGTAGCTGGTTGATACCAATGCTCCCTTTTCTGCTGAGTTGAAGGGCCTGTCTATTATCAGGGGTGAAGCACAAGCCACTACATGTTCGTAACAAGAGGCTATTGGTTAACAAGGTAGAGTTTATTGTATCAAAAACTGAAATTGCTGGAGAAACTCAGCAGGTCTGGCAGCATCAGTGAGAAGAAAGCAGAGTTAGCATTTCAGGTCCATTGATTGGAGCAGGTCGGCAAATGGAAGGAATATAACATTGGGCATAATGGTAGGAATGTCATAATTGTCACCTACCTGCTCCCATCCGCGTCAATTTTACCAGCAATTGGGGAAGGGGTCAGATGAAATTGAGGCCTTAAGGTGGCCTCCTATTTTCACCCAGAGTATGGGAAACCAGCAGCAAGTGTCCAGGCAATTCGCAAAATTGTAGTTGGGCTAAGGAAGTGGTGGTGCAGACTGGTCAGGGTCCTGAGAAACTTCAGTTCTGAAAAAGAGTCATACTGGACTCAAAACATTAATTTTGTTTCTGTCTCCACAGATGCTGCCAGACATGTTGATTTTCTCCAGCGTTCTCTGTGTTTGTTTTCAGATTTTGCTTTTATTAGGTGGTGCAGCAATGTTGGCCTACAGGAGGCCCTTCCCCAAAGTATTTCTTCCTCTGCCTGCCTTTCCCCTCCCCCATCCTGTCAATCCCAGCCCCAGGCTCTCCTCACTGAAACCTACCAGCTTAGCCCCAGCAAGACCATGGCCTTAACTAAACCTTAGGCTTACGTGCTCCCGTTCCTTGGAAACTGCCTGAGCTCCCACCAGTGGCCACTTTTCCCGATTCCACTGGTAGAAGCAGACAATATCAGCCATTAACACCCCTATCAATGGTTTGGCAATCTACTCCATTGATTTTAAGGAAGATCATTTCCTTAGTTTCCAGTTTCAATATTTGGGCGTGATGACAATTGAGTGAATTTCGTGGCAGTGAGAGAGGACAAAATAAAGAAAAATCTGGAATTAAGTGTCTGATGATGACCATGAATCCATTGTCAATTGTTGGAAAAACCCATCTGGTTCAGCAATGTACTTTAGAGAAGGAAACTGCCATTCTTACCTGGTCTGACCCACATGTGACTCCAGACCCACACCAATATGATTTACTCTTAATTGCCCTCTGGGCAATTAGGGATGGGCAATTAAAGCTGGCTTAGTCAGCATCACAGGCATTTTTTTCTGAACCCTGAGAATGACCTTACTATCCACACGGAATTAGCTGGGCTGGGGTGGGAGATAAACAGTTCAACTGAGGCTATGGGAATCATTCCCGGTAAGGGAAGGGCTCCAAAAAATTTTTAAGAACTTTCACTGGATGACTGAAAATCAGGGACAAGATTTTATTGCTACTTTCCCCACATTGGGATTGGCGCTTGGATACAGGGAATTCAGCAGCTGTCAACTGCAAGGCTGGTCCAAGAATCTTTCCAACTCCAAAGATTGAACTTGTATAACTAAAGGTCCTGTTGCGGCCATTTTATGACAGGACCAGCATTGTGGATGGTGAAGTCACATCATTGAGCACTTTACTCAGCATCACAGCCATGTGGGATTCCTCATTTATTTCTCTGGCAGACAGTAGTTTATGTAAAGTGATTCACATATATCTCGATGTCTAGAAACAAATCAGTTGACATGGGAGATCTCAAAAGTAAATCTGTATTAACATGATTGCTGACTCATGGTATTTAATGTCATGCTAAAGATTGACTTCATTAATTGGTCCTCCTTGCTCAACGAACATTTTAGGCTCTCTTAGCACTTCTTCAATGGTAGACATACTCTTTCCGATCCCTACTGGAAATTACTTGACCCAGTTTCACTGCATTCTCTGAAGATAATTCTTTCCCACTGGTTCAAAAAATCCAAGTTGTTAGAAAGGCTCAGCAGGTCTGGCAGCATCTGTGAAGAAAAACTCAGAGATAACATTTCGGGTACAGGTGACCTTTCCTCAGAGCTAATAATAGCTGGGAAAACGTCAGTTTTCCCGGTTTAGGGCCCTTGGCAATGGTGCTAGGGAATCCTCTGCCTGACTCACAGACCCCTTCACCCAGTTCCAACACTCTCCCTCCACCTGGACCCCTCCCTCTGGCCTTTTACCTGCACGCGATCTTACATTGAGAACTGTCGACGTGATATTGGTTGCCTCAATTTCTCTGCCCCCCCACCCCTCACCAAATCCAACCTATCTCCCTCCAGACTGACTGCACTCCATGCACTTAGATCTAACCCTGACTTTGTTATTAAGCCTGCCGATAAAGGTGGTGCTGTTGTAGTCTGGCATAATGACCTCTACATTGCAAAGGCTCAGCGCCAGTTCTCAGATACATTCTCCTATCTTCCCCTGGACCGTGACCCTAACATGACTCATTAGGCCATTGTATCAACTATGGTAACTGATCTCATCTTATCTGGGTGACCTCCCCCCACTGCCTCCAAGCTGATAGTCCCCCAGACCTACACAGTGCGCTTCTAACTCCTTCCAAAAATCCACAAACAGGACTGTCTGGGCAGACCCATTGTTTCAGCCTGCTTCTGCCCTACAGAATTCATCTCTTCCTACCTTAACTTAGTCTTCTCTCCCCTGGTCCAATCCCTGCCCACATACATCCATGATTCCTCTGACGTTTTACGCTGGTTTCAAAATTTCCAGTTTACAGGCTCCAGCCGCCTCCTCTCTACCATGGATTTGCAATCCCTTTACACATTCATTCCCCGCCAGGAAGGTCTTAGGGCTCTCTGTTTCTTCCTGGAGCAAAGACCTGAATCATCCCCACCCACCAATACCTTCCTCTGCTTGGCCGAGTTCGTCCTCACCCTCAACAACTTCTCTTTTAACTCCTCTCACTTTCTTCAGGTCAGAGGGGTGGCCATCGATACGCGCATAGGCTCTAGTTATGCCTGTGTCTTCGTGGGGTACATAGAAAAATCTTTGATCCAGTCCTACTCTGGTCCCCATCCACGGTTCTTTCTCTGGTATATCAATGATATCATCGGTGCTGCTTCCCTCTCTCATCCGGAATTGGAAAAGTCCATCGATTTTGCTTCCAATTTCCACCCTGCCCCCACTTTCGCCTGGTCTAACTCTGACTCCTCCCTTCCCTTCCTCGACATCTCTGTTACCATTTCTGTGATAGACTCGCTACTAACATCCACTATAAACCCACTGACTTCCACAGCTACCTGGACTGGTCATCCTCGCACCCTGCTTCCTGTAAAGACTCCATCCCATTCTCTCAGTTCCTCCATCTCCATTGCATATGTTCAGATGAGGCAAACTTCGATAAGGGAGCCTCCGAAATGTCCACCTTCTTCCTCAGTTGAGGATTCCCCAGCACCATTGACAACAGGGCCCCCAACTGGGTATAATCCATCTCCCGCACTTCTGCCCTCAATCCCTCTCTTCCCTCCCGCAATGGTGATAGTGTTCTCTTTGTCCTTACCTACAATCCCACCAGCATCTATATCCAGAAGATCATCAGACACCATTTCTGCCACCTCCAGTGAGATGCCACCACCAGACACATATTCCCCTCCCCTCCCTTGTCTACCTTCTGCAGGGACCGTTCCCCCCGGGACACCCTGGTCCACTGTTCCTTCACCCCCAACACCCCTCCACAACCCACGGCACCTTCCCCTGCAACCAGCAAAGTGCAACACCTGCCCATTTACCTCCTCCCTCCCCACTATCCAAGGGCCCAAACATACCTTCCAGGTGAAGCAACATGTCACCTGCATTTCACAGAATCTAGTCTACTGTATTTGCTGCTCACAATGTGGTCTCCTCTACATTATGTAAATGAAGCTTGGACTGGGTGAGCGCTCCACACAACTTCTACGTTCTGATCACAAAAACAATCGTGAGCTTCCAGTTGCCTGCCACTTTAACACACCACCCTGTTCCCTGGCCAATGTCTCTGTCTCGGGATTGTTGCAGTACTCCGTGAAGATCAACACCAGCTGGAAGAACAACACCTCATTTTCCGCTTGGGGACCCTGCAGCCCTCCGGATTCAATACCTACTTCAATAATTTTAGGGCCTAAACTCTCCCATGTCCCAGCCTCTTACCCCACGCACTAGGCCTTGTTATCACATAGTCTGCCATTCTACACTACCTATTGTTGGTTATTAACAGTCACCATGTTAATATTCACCCTCCTAGCCAGATCATTATCAACTCCTTTGTCTATCCCATTGCTATTCTCTGTCTCCGGGCTCTATCCTTTATCCTATAGTTTACTCCATACCTCATCTCCCTCCCTATTTTCTGACGTTTTCCCAGCTGCCATTAGTTCTGAGGAACGGTCACCGGACCTAAAACGTTAACGCTGATGTTTTCTTCACAGATGCTGCCGGACCTGCTGAGCTTTCTTCTGTTTTTTTTCCTGATTTTCAACATCCGCAGTTCTTTTGGTTCTTTCCCATTGGTGCCCTTCCTACTAACAGCAGGCAAGAGATGCAATATCAGATTACACTCTAACACTACCTTGACCTAACACTGGGGTACAATTAGTAAATTTCACACTAGCTTGTGTAAGGAAATATGACTTGGGAATTTCTTGTTCTTTCCCTCTTGGATAAAGGACACTGCTGCAGTTCAATCTATAATGAAAGTACATTGTGAATATCCAACTTGTATTTTTACTGTGAGTGCTGAAATTATACCTTTCGTCCTACTACTTTCATTTTCTGTGTGCCATTTTCCTTTTTCTCTGACTGAGCACAACTCTTGATCTTCATGCTTGCTCACATCACCTTCTGCTTCCACACCTATCACATGCCCGTTCGGGTTTTCCAGATACCTAATCTCACATTTACAATGACCTCAACCTGGTGCAAGCCTGTGACCTGCTACTACCTTGATCAATATTGTTTACTCCCGTATAGCATCTAGGTATGACCAACATTCTCAAAGGCATAGACTTCAGATTGGAAATGGAGACTTTTAAATGGTTAGTGGCAGTGTTAACACCTAAATTATTTACTCTGAGACTGTAACATGGCCAGCGTGGTCTGTATCTCATTGAAGTTGGATAGACGTCTCCAGCTGGCTCAGAAAAACAGCTTTCTTGCAAATTGCAACTACCATTTCTGCCAGTTCCAAGTTTGTGGCCTCACATTAGCTTAATGCCTTTGCTCAAAAGCCTGGCCAAGAATTTAACGCTCTTTAGGCTTACAACAAACATGTCTCTAAGGTTGATTTCTAAGCTTTAGCGACACTAACAGCAATGAGATAGTTCCTTTAAATCAGAAATGTGAGGTGAGTGTGACTGCCCTTATATTAAGACAAAAACTCACAGTGTTGCTTCAAGGAGCTCTGGTAAAACTGGAACGTAAGGGAAACAAGCAGAAATCTCTCCATTTGTTGGAGACATACCTTACACAAAGGAAGATGATTGTTATTGTTGGATGTCAGCTCAACTCCAGGATATCTCTGCAAGAGTTCCTCAGGATAGTGTCCTAGGTCCAACCATCTTCAGCTGCTTCATCAATGGCCTTCCCCACATCATAAGGTCAGAAATGAGGATGTTCACTGAAGATTGCACAGTCTTTTAGTTGGAATCACTACTCCTCAGATACTGAAGCAATCTGTGCCCTTTTGCAGAAAGACCTGGATGACATCCAAGCTTGGGCTGATAAGTGGCAAGTAAAATTTTCACTGCAATGTGCGAGGCAGTGACCATCTCCAACAAGACAGAATCCAACAACTGCTTTATGACGTTTTATGTGAAATCACTTTTAGCACCTGAATAAAATAAAGATTATCGTCTTTGAACATAGTTATATAGTTCCCTCATCATGTGATGTAAATAATGATGCTGTTCATATATAAACATGAATTTACATTTGGTGGAATGTCAACGCTATACCAGGCAAAAGTTCTAACAAGCAATATTAAAGTACACCACTATCAAACAGCAAGGAGCCAATTTTATTGACAATACTAGCATAAATTGAAAACATATCCCACTCAGATTCTGATATCCTAATAGTATGTATTTCTCCAGACAAAAACGTATTGTTTCTGTCATCTTCAATATTTCATTAATTTAATCTTAAATAATAAACTGAAAGCAGAGCACTGACAACCATGTCATCCTTAGATTCTGAACAGATGTGTACTGACCATATTTCTCCCTTTTTAACACAAAAGGGATTGAACTTGTTATGTCTTAAGAAAAGAAACAAGATTCTGAACAGGTGACATGTTGATTTTCTGGACTGGAAAAGCTTGAATTGTGTTTGGATAATAAGTATTGCCTAATCAGGCTCTGATTTATGGCCCATTGCAACAAATCGTTATTAAAGGCAATGTGGAATGTGCATGTGTTTATGGCTAGCAGGTAGACAGCTTCAGAGAGGAGACTGATCTCTTTTAGAAACCTACTAACCAGCCACGTTTCATAGCTTTTTCCGAATACCAGCACTCACAGTTTCTCTCCTGCACACTCAAGTTGTTTCCATGATTTTATAGATTTATAATGTGTCTACTGGAGTTCTGGATTGTCCACAGGATTGTCCTGTGATAAGAAGCTAAGTAAATTGGGTGATATTCTCTGTGGTTTAGAAGAATCTGAAATGATCGCATTGAAATATACAATATTCTTGATAGGATATGCACTGAGAGGTTGATACCCCTGACTGGGAATCCAGAACACAGAGGCACATCTGAGAGTAAGGGATTGCTCGTCCAGAGTTGAGAAGATGTAAAATTTCCTTGCTCAGAGGATTGTGAATTTGAATGGTCTACCCCAGTGTGTTAAAGAAACATCATACTTGTGCCATGAAAGATAGAAAAACGCCATCATACATGGGAATGCCACCGCCTGCAAGTTCCCCTTCAAAGCACTCACATTCTGACTTGGAAATATATCCTTTATTGTTGCTGGGTCAAAATCCGAATTCCCTCCCGAAAGGTGGTGTGGGATGATCTACACCATATGGACTGCATCAGTTCAAGAAGGCAGCTCACCACCACCTTCTCAAGGGGCAACTAGAGACGGAAATAAATACTGACCCAGCCAATGACACCCTTGTCCCACGAATGAATTAAAAAAAAACACAATTGTGAGGAACAGCCATATTGGTCCATTTGAATCTCTAAATAAGAATGGTCTATTCAGAAGAATAAGAGGCAGAAGCTGCACTATAATGTGAAATAATATTGAACACCCACACATCCACTCTCTGAAACAGTCGACTATACTTATCACTGGATAAGACAGACTTTTGGTCTCTCAGCAAATGAAGGGACATAGAGAGTACACTGGGAAGGTCAAATTGAAGCAGAAGATCAGCTATGATTGTATTGAATGGTGAAGCTTGCATGAGGAGCATACCCGTCTTTTTAATATCCTTGTTCAGCAATAAATTACAAAGCTGAAGAATATATAAAGAAAAGGACAGAAAAAGATCACCTGGTGCATTGATTCTATCCAGATGCATCCCAAGAGCCTTGTGTGCACTGACACAAATTATGTTATCTTCTGAAACAGGCAGAAAGAAAGAAAACATGACACCAAAGAGGAAGAGCTTGAAAAGACTCCTCTCTCAGACCCCTTACCCCACCCCCCAAAACAGTGAAACAATCTCCAGCAGACCACAGTAGCTCAATAATTCCTGCTGCTCGCCACCTAACAGTTAACCCTCAAGATGTTCTCTCTCTCAACCCTCTTTTAAAGAACCACTTCTATGTGCATAAATAGATATAAAATGTGATTCTAGGAAGCATGAGGCTCTAATTTGTGTGGCATTGATTATAATAATTATTCTATCAATACTTAGCAGGATGTCATAACTGTAATGTTTGTTGATATATCCTATCAGTGAGGAGCAGTATTCCTATTTTGCAGAATTAATCTAAATTTCAAATGACTCCAGATACCACAGCAAAGCTCAACGAACCAGGTGAAGTTTCAATTAGACATATTTCTCTTTCAAATGGTGATTTCAATTCCTGAACAGAAAAGGCCCTGGAAGTCTCACCCAGCTTAGCTGATTTTAGAAGTATTAGCATTTCGCCAGTCGCCTCCCCGCTAAAACTGAAGGTGCTGGCTTACTGCTACCCCGGCAAAAAGCTGACATCCCATATATCACTCACCAGCACTCAGAGAACAACGACAGGACTATGGCGAATGTGAAGTGGGCAGGTACATAGTGCAAAGTCTAAACCATTTCTATCTGGGCCAATGTTGGGGCTACTAGATCTGGTTAAATGTGTTCCTGAAAGTTTCACTACTTGACTTTGTGTCTTCTAGTGTCCACCCCACCTTTAGACTACCTGAATACATCCATTCTCACTGTCACCACTGCCTTCCCAAGCCAATTAATTTGAGGGGGATTTACAATGTTTCGACATGGCTCCTTCAAGTTAAGACAAAGCAGAATGTTCTGGCTATTGGGGGATTATGATCAAACTAACCCTCTGCCAGGAGACAGACCCAGGTACTCTGCTTATCATGGAGAGTGTCAACCAAATTGAAAGCATTGAAAATCTAGTGACAGCTTTCACATCTTCACACAGAAAGGGATAGCTGCTTTTGTGAGCCAAAGGAGACATTACTGTGTGGCAGCTAAATGTTGGTAAGAATCCACTTCTCTGTTTAATAGTAGATAGCAGGATGAAGAGGACCTTTAGAGATTTAAGGAACAAAGACTCACTGAGCTGGACCTTCCACACGGAAGCCGGATCCAGAAGACACAGACTGAGTGCATCAACTTTTAAAGAACTCTAGAAGTTGCCGTCTGGCATGCCAAGGAGAAATGGGCCTGCTGAAAAGCTGAGAACAACTTGGGAATCATTCTTGTAATGCTATATATCTGTCAAAAGAGTGGTGAACGGTGAAGAAGAATTACAAGACTTATCTCAATTCTATTAAGTAGTTAATCTGCAAGGACCTACTTGTAAATTAATTTTTTTAGCTATTTGTTATGTAATATTTTATTTATGTTCATGTTGGTTGATTTATTACAGTAAAAGTCTTAAAATGGTTATTTGGTTATTTCTATGGATTGTTTAGAAAATTTACCACTTTTTAAAATTTATAGTTTACAAAATGACAGCATTCACATAATTGAGAACTACATCAAAACAGTGAGCTTTTATTTACTCATGGGATGTGGGCATCTATGGCTGGGACAGCATTTATTGCCTGTCCCTTCCTATGTATCTACTGGCCTCATCCTCCTAGATGGGAGTACTGTGGATTTGGAAGGTCTAATGAGTGTTGGTGAATATCTGTAGTGCATCTTGTAGATTGTACTGCTACCACTCTGTGCCAGTGGTGGAGGGAGTGGATATTTGTCAATGTGGTGCCAATCAAGCAGATGGCATTATCCTGGATGGTGCCAAGTTCCTTAAATATTGTTGGAGATGTACCCATCCAGAGAAGTAGGAAGTATTCCATCATACTCCTGACTTGTCCCTTGGAAACTGGAGTGTCAGGAGATGAATTACTTAGTCTCATCATAGAATCTCCACACTGTGGAAATTGGCCATTCGGCCCAACAAGTCCACACCAACCTACCGAAGAGCATCCCACCCAGGCCCATTCCTCTACCCATCCCTGTAACCCTGCATTTCCCATGGCTAATGAACCTAACTTACACATCCATGAGCACTATGGGGCAATTTAGCCTGGCCAATCCACCTAACCTGCACATCTTTGGACTGTGGGAGGAAACCAGAGCACCCAAAGGAAATCCACGCAGACACAGGGAGAATGGACAAACTCCACACAGACGGTTGCCTGAGGATGGAATCGAACCCAGGTCCCTGGCACTATGAGGCAGCAGTGCTAATCATTGAGCCACCGTCTCATGGAGATTAAACTTCAATTTCTAGGGACGTGAGGAGAATCCTGGAGGGTTGGCAACAGAAGGACTGAAGAAGATTTTCCTGGCCCAAAATGATAAATTAGCCCTCCATCTTTCAGATCCTCCTCTTCAGCATAGAGACCACTATAATCTTCTCATTTATCTCTTTTTCTCAAATTCCTTGAATTCATGCCATTGCGTTACCAATCTTTCAAGTGGAAATAGTTGTTCACTGTTTCCTTTGATCATCTTGAATTCTTTGTAAGATGCTCCTTCATCCCTTTCTGTTCCAGTTCAAATCTTTCTTCATAGTCACAATTTTTCATTCCAAGCATCATTTCAATAATCTTCAATGTACCTTTTCCATGGTCTTAATATTCTTCTTCCTATGAGTTTCCTAGAACTGCAAAATATTGTGGAAGCTGGAAATCTGAAACAAATACAGAGAATGCTGCAGAACTCAGCAGGTCGAGCAGTATCTGTGGAGAGAGAGAAAGAAAGTTAAGGTTTCGAGTCAGATATGACTCTTCTTCAGGGTCCAGTCATGGGGACTCAATACATTAACTCTGTTGTTTTCTGTCTCTCCACAGATACTGTCAAACCTGCTGAGTCTCTGCAGCATTCTCTGCATTTGTTTCAGTTTTCCAGCATTGGAATATTTTGTTTATATGCAGTTCTAGGAAACAGTTCTAGGAAGAAACCAAGATGGCGGCAGAGTAACAGTGCCGTGTTTGAGCTCCTGGTTCAGGTTTCGTCTCTCTCCATCTGCTTTCTTTGTTTCTTTTTCTTTTTTCTTCTGCTCCTCTTTACTTACCTTTTTCTCTTTTACGGCCTTTTCAGCGTCTTTGGCATGTCGGAAGCAGGTCTAGCAGCGGCAGCAGGAGAGAGCAGGCCGGCAGCTCAGAGGAGAGAACAAGCCCTCAGCGCGGAGGAGTGTACAGGTCCAGCTGTTCAAGATGGCGGCATAGGCACGGTAGATCTGTCCACTCAAGGCCAGCTACATCCTTTCTTTTTCTCTCTGTCATCTTTTTTCCTTTTTCTTTTCTCCATCTTCCTGATCTCAGGGGGAGGCTGGAACAGAGAACAGAGCTGGGACTCCAGGCTTTGGAAGCCCGACGCATGGACTCCTGGAATTGGCACAAGGCATTGGCTGCAATGGGGAGGGAGCAAGGACTCCTGGCAGTGCTAGGCCCAGAGTGTGGACCTTGCAAAAGTTCTGGAGCTGTATTTGGGATCCCAGCAAATGAAGATGAACTCTATTTAAGTACTTTCTTTTCACTCTTTTTTTTAACCTCAAAATGGCATTGTATTGTGCAACACCAACACTTTTCACTGTATCTCCCTAGATACATGTGACAACAAATCATTCATAAGTTCAGTTTCTCCAACATTTTCCGGATTTGTTCCAGAACTGCATGTTACGTGGCCTAACCAATGTCTTTTACAAACACATTATCTCATTGTTGTTTGGAAAGTTTGAT
This sequence comes from Rhincodon typus, assembly GCF_021869965.1. Taxonomy (NCBI): domain Eukaryota; kingdom Metazoa; phylum Chordata; class Chondrichthyes; order Orectolobiformes; family Rhincodontidae; genus Rhincodon; species Rhincodon typus. Next base: position 108,052,893 of record NC_063335.1, on the reverse strand, counting down.
CTATGTAAGTAGTCATTTTCTAAATTTTACCCAGTGACTACACTTCAAAGTACATCATTGACTACAAAACATTTTGGGATGTACTGTGGCTGTGAAAGTTACAATATAACTGTCAGATTTTTTTTCTTTAATGTTTTCTAGTTTAGTGTAATAGAAGCAGTAGCTAAAGCTGCATGAGTCAATTGAAATTTATTGTTTGAATTGCCATGAGGTATTCCAATGAAAATTGTAGCTAGCAATGTTTAGTTCTGTAGTGAGCTGAAACTGTGAAACAGCCAGATTGTAGTCAAGAATATTGCTGTGTCAATATTTTATTAATGTATAATATGATTATGTAGCTTCTTCTATTCATAGATCCATAAAAGTGTTGGCAACATTTTGGAGAGCTCACTGGCAACATCTCCTGGCTGGGGATCTGACACCACATCAACCACAGCAACATTCAATGTTGGTTTCAGAACAGTTGCAGAAGGGGCTTCTGGGACTTTGGGGTAATTTTTTGTGAAAACATCCTGGGGTAGTGTGCAAACTGAACGCTGGTTTCTGTTCGGAGTGGGGACTAAATAGTTCAGGTAGTCAATTGGCTCCATAACTGGGCGCAGTAACCCTGTATTATATTACACAGAAAATACAACTCAGGAACAAACAGTTTGGCTGATCCAACCTATGTCAGTGTCTCCCTCCACCGCCCATATTTCCAACTTGTTTCCATATTCATGTGTACCTCTTTCTTTCAACTATTTATCTAAACTGTTCATAAATGTTGATAGGATTATTGCTTCAGTGAGTAACCCCAGTGGAGTTTCAACAGGGCATCTTCTGTGTCTTGTTGGGTTCTATATGTTCCACAAAATAGCGCTGACCCGACATCAGGACCACAGCACTTTAGATTGGTCTCATCTGCTTAGCCTTTTAGAACTACTCTTCAGTTTCCAGCATAGAGAAATCTCAAAGTCACTGAGGGTAAGAGACACAGCAGCTTGGTTTGGCCCTCCTTTGCTGCAGTCCGCTGGAGTTTGGCCATTATCACATGCCAACATCAATGTGAAGATGGATTACAGGATGAGCCAGTCAACAGGATGCAGTCCAACTGCCTGTGAGAGGTGCTCCCACCCTCCCTCACATCCTGATGGATGAGACTGGAACCGGAGGGAGTTGGAGTTGTCTCCAACTGCACCAGAGCTTCCCAGATGCAGCCAAGTAACAGTTGGGGACGGTCAGTAGGACAGGCAGGAGGGCCAGTAGAGCACTTGAAATGTCTAGGCGACTGGCAGTCCCAGCAGATGAGGAGAACGCTGCCAGCTTAGATGGGGGCACCACCAGGATACTTCAACATGGAGGCTCCCTCTGAAATCTTCAAAAACTGTTAAAAATAAGAATAATAATAGCCACCATGCCAAGAGCTCCTCTCCACAGAATCTCCTTTGGCTGGAGTTGTGCCTCATTAGCATTCCCTCTTCTGAATAGGGGGTATTTACAAGGGGTTTCTCTGGCCCTCCCAGCTACTGCTGGGAATTCATCTCCAGCCATCTGTGATTAGCCTTTGCTGAAGGTCTATTTGCTTTGGGAAAATCCCAGCAGCATCAGCAATCTGCACCATTAGCCATTAATTGGCTCTAAAGCTGTCCACGGCAAATGCAGCAAGAAGTTTGGGTTAGCGTGGCAATTAATACTCATGCCATGCAGGCTATCTTTAACAAGAGAGAATCTAATTTATCTCCCTTTGACTTTCAATGGCATAACCATCACATCCAACATCCCGGTCATTACCATTGACCAGAAACTGACTGAAACAGCTAAAAAAAGAATTGTAGTGTTAGAGGCTAGAAATTCTGTGGCGCGTAACTCACCTCGTGTGTCCCCAGAGTCTGTCTAACATTTACAAACCATAACTCAGAAATGTGATGGAATAAAAACACATGTTACTGGAGAAACAGAGTAGGTCTGGTAGCATGTGGAGAGAGAATCAGAGTTAACATTTTGTATCCAGCATAAATCTTCTTCAGAATGGTATATTGGAATACTGAACACTTTTCTGAATAATTATAATTCCAAAAACAATGAACTCCCTTGTTTCACAACCGAACTAGTCATTCCTTCCATCACTATCAGACAGTGGCAGCAGATGCAATGCAGAAATTGACCAAGGCTCCTTAGTGAGTACTTTCTAAATCCATGACCACTATTAACTAGAAGGACAGGGCAGCAGATAGATGGGAAGTTCACTACATGAAAGACAGCACAGATTGCAGCAGTACAAAGAGGTGGCTCATATCACCTTCACAGGGCAATTAGGGATAGGCAACAATTACTGGACTTACTAGAGACACCCAAATCCTGTGAGATCATAAAAATAAAACCTGCCGCTGCTCATATGGCACCTCCACGTCCAGGAAGATCAATCAAAGTGAGATCATATCAGGTGCACATTCTGACCTACACCTTTCTAACTGGCCTCTCCCCCTGCCCTTTCTCCCACCCCAGCCCCACCTTCTCAGTTACCAGTCAGCAGCTTAAAGACCTTTATACAATTACTCATAATCTTCAGTAGTCCAATGAAAATGACTACTGGTCTCAGTCATTGGTGTGCTTTTCTGTATTTCCTCTCCACACAGTTACTGATATCTCTAACTTAAGCATTTGCCATTTAAACTGGGAGAGGTAGTGTATTTCAATAATGAAGCCTATTATTTGTAGCATGTCACATGGATGGATATCTGACAACCCCCTGCCACAGCTCCCAAGAAAGTGTGGGCTGGAAGTGGATGATTTTTGGAGCACAAACAGGCTGCAATGTACTCATTTCCACTGTTCACAGACACAGTGAAAACCTTACTTGTCAAAATCATAGGCTTCTTGCTTGAAGGTGGATGGGTTCCTCTCAACACGATTAACATCTTACAAGGTACGTTTAAATTCTTTTCAACTTTGCTCCAGTATTTTTTAATCAACATAGATTTCCTGGGATAAATCAGAAATTGCTGGAGAAACTCAATAGGTCCTGGCAACATCTGTGGAGAGAGAAAAACAGTTAACCATTTGAGTCTGAAATGACTTCTTCCTGTTCTGATGAAGTAATTGGACTCAAAACATTAACTCTATTTTTCTCTCCACAGATGCTGCCAGGACCTGCTGAGTGTCTCCAGCCCTTTGAGTTCTTGTTCGGAGTTCCAGCATTCATTTGTTTGCTGTAATTGTGTGAAATTGTTGGGGCTCGGGAAACTGACAAGGGAAACAAGTGAGTTTCAGCAACCGATGACCTGGGTATTTAAATTTGTCATTTTGACAGAAAACAAAAATCTCGATAGTTATTAGGAAACAAAGGCAAAGAACAGCAAGGCTGGTCCTCAGTGTCAAACTTCCATGATATCAGGAGTTGCAGTAGAACAGAAACATTTCCACTCTATGTTTAGAGCACTAGGGTCACTTTTGGAATGCAACGGTCTTCTGTGTGCATTATTCAACCAGATGTGGAAACTGCTATGATTTCTGGATTACATTCACAACTGTCTTAGTCAATAGATCAGGAAAGTATATTTTAAAAATTCATTACAGGATTAATCTGAATTTCTATCTCAATGATTCATAGACACTGTAAACACAAATATATATCTCAAAGATGCCAGTTCAGGAAGGAATTGAAGTGGGGAATGTGCCAAACAACAAACACATATCCTGTTGGCAGAGACAGGAGCAATATTGACTTTCTGAGTTGGTGGGGAGTCAATGACCCATTTACATGTCTCCAATACAGAAGGATGTTATGTGCACACATGTTCCCATAATGGACAAACATTAAATTAAAGAGCAAGTGATACAGGAGATGGAATTAAAAGACAAGTCAAAGCATTTTACTCTGCCTTCTGGGGGAACATATTGTTCACCATCACCTTTATAGTACCGTTTTATTGTTATGAGGCATTAAGTTCTGTCATTTGTGTCTCCACATTACATGCATGGGGTCCCTCTTACCCCTGCAGAATCTCCTCATGGCTATCATGGTTCCTTTGGTGCCACTGTCTGTTGTAAACAGATAAATCATATTGACCAATTGCCCCTGAACCTGCCACCACCTTTTTAAGACATGTGCACTGTCTATAGCATGAGAGTTCATCTTGATTTCAGTATCAATCCAAATTCTAGGTCAATGTCTCTCTGATCTGTGGTCTGGATAGGAGAGAGATGTTGAATGTGCTGGAGGGGCTGTTAAGGGAACTTTTGGGTGTTGGTTAACCAACTTGGTTTTTGCAGAAGATGCATTGCTTACAGCCATCATTCTGCAAGATTCATTTTGTTGAATCCTGGGGTAAGGGCTTTTCTTATGAGGAAAATTTGAGGAAGTTGGGAGTACAGTCATCAGGATTAGAAGAGTGAGAGGTGATCTTACTGAAAGTGATAAGGTGCTAACCCAGGTAGATACTAAGACAATGTTTCCTCTCATGTGGAAATATAGAACTAAGATTCACAATTTTGAAATAAGGGATATTGGACAGATGTTACGGACCAGATCAGACCCCCTCAAAATCTATTAAGACAGTAGCCTAGACCCTAACTTTTTCTTATTTTAAAGGTAAATGTGAGGTACTGTGTTCTAGATGCAATTCAATTGGTCAAACAATTTATTCAAACAATATAGTTAGAATACAACAAAAGAAAGAGGAATTTGGAATAACAATTCTCTTCAAAAACTTAACAGAATAATAGATTATTTAACAGTAACTGTTCCAATACAGTAGCATCCCATAAACGCACCTTTGGCAAAAGGCAAACTCCAAACATAGATTGTCTCATATGCAACTCCCATAGCAGGCAGAGAGCTCCCCAGCTTGTAGCTGTATCCGAGAGATGGAAAAAATAGCTTCCACTTCTTCAATACCCCAAAAGCAAATGCTAAAAGCTAAACAAAAGCTCCTGGTTCTGTGGGAGATTGGCCACACCTCTTCAGGCTGCTTCTATTGTTCCAACTTTTGAAAAAAGACTCCAAGGCCTCACAAGCTGTTTTCTTCGCTGGATTTACAACTAGACAGCTTGGTTCCTCTATCTTAAAACCTCTCTTTTAAAAAAAGAACAAAGTAACTTCTTAAAGCCACAGCATTGTCAGACAGAGGTGAGGAGGAATTTATTCTGTCATAGATTTGATACTATTTGGCTTCATCTTACAAACTGAACAATGAATATAAGACATAAGAAATAGGAACAAGAGTAGGCCATTTGGCCTTTCAATCTGCTTCCTCATTTAATAGGGTCATGGCTGATGCGACATTTCTCATATTCACTTTCCTGCATTTTCCCCATAACCCTTGATTTCCTACTAATCCAGAATCTATTTATCTCAGCTTTAAATATACACAAGGACTCTGTTCCCACAGCTCTGTGGCAAGCAGTTGGTTCAACCCTCTGAGAGAAGGAAGTCTGTTTAACTCAAATTGGGACTCCTTTAATATGAGAATATGCCTTTTGGTCCTAGATTCTCCCATAAGGGGAATGGAGTTGTACTCCAGGTTGAATTAGACATTTAAGGCCACAATATCAAATGACAGAACAAACCCGAAAGGATGAATGGCCGACTCCTGTTTCTGAAGCATAAAACTTGATTTGACAGCTTAATTTTATTTGACTAATGGATATGATAAATTAGAATAGGGTAGAACTGAGCAACTTTAAATACAGTTTAATTGAAGCAGCTAAATGTCTGAAAACCCCAGGCCTATCTCAGTCAACACCACAGAATGTTAATTAGTGCATGATTACTTTATGATGTAAACTTTGGCATGTGGAATACCCTGAAAATTTACCATCCATTTATTCTGCTAAAACTCTCACCAGCCATGAGCATATGGCCTGAAAGTTTTTCACAAAATCCCACATTGTAGGTTGATGATGTTGAAGAGAAGTTTTTAAGTAATGAAGCCGTGCTCTGTTTTCACGTTGCATTTGTTATCTCTATATTCAGCATAATTTACATATACCATAGTGTAAAATTTAAATTAGCAAAAGCCCTGGTGACTCTTTTCAACATTCCCCAAGGTGCTACAATAACAGTTTGTCCAATCCTATTTTGCTTTGCTGTCTTGCAGTTTTGAAGCCAGTGTTTTCATTTGTCAGCATTCTCAGCAAGTCCTGGCCTATCCTGCCTGCAAGGTTTGACTCCAGCAGTGACAAAAATATAAGAAAGCAGATGTTCCCAAGATTAATAACACTGTTTTCTTTGTGTGGGAAAACAAACTGTTCGGTTATTTTAATAAGCATAGCCTAGATCTTTGCAGAAGTTGGCACTTGTCAAGTCAACGACAATTATAGTATCAGAGTCATGAGGCATGCTGGAGGGCATTGTGGCGTTTGAGGGAGACCAGATTTAGGCACACTAATAGAGAAATATAGATTTAGTTGCAAAATTAAAACTGTGCTTTTGTTGAAAGACTGTTGTTTCAAATCATTGGAATTCCTGAAGGGCACACGAAACTCTCGCCTGAATCTAGAACCCAGCAGACCAAGTCTCAATAGAAGGAGATTGCATCAATGGTGGTGAACCTCTGACAGAATTGCAGCAATACAGCAGTAGACCAAACCCATTAACTGTTAACAAAGTAAATTAATTGCCATTAGTAAAATAAAAAGAAAAAGGTTTAGCTGACATTTCTAAGAATAGCATAAGATATTTCTTTAAGAGCCTCAGGAAACAATATAGCACAAGTTGTTATGATCTGGAATGCATAACTGCACTTGAAAGCTGATTCAATACTAATTTTCAGACAGTGAGCTTTGTTGGGTTATAAGGAGGAGTTGGGTGTGGGGCTAATTCAGATACTCTATCAACAAGCTGACAGTGATACGATGGGACAATTTACCTTCTTCTGTATCCTATGATTCTGTGGTTCTCTACATATGCCTGTACTTAACTTTGATAATTACCTTAAAATGTATATTATTTAACTCCATAAATTTGCCATCATTTGCTGCCCTATTCCTACCTTGCAGCAGATTCCATTTCCCCCATCAACACAATGCACATTGGCCTATATTGAATATTAGTTCACGGCCTCACCCCTCCTGACCTCTGTAAACTTCTTCAGCCCTCCAACCTTCACGAATTTTGTATCTCACCTATTATGTCTCTTACGCATCTCCCCCTTTCCTTCACTCTAACATTGTTGGCTGTGCATTCAGCTGCCTAAACCCCCAAGTACTTGAATTTCCACTGTGCTGCTCCCGCCTCCTCCTTAGAACATAGAACATAGAACAGTACAGTTCAGTACAGGCCCTTTGGCCCACGATGTTGTGCCGAACTTTTACCCTAATCCTAAGGTCTATCTAACCTCCGCCCCTATCTTATACTATCATCCATACGTCTATCTAACAGCTGCTTAAATGCCCCTAATGAGGCCAACTCCACTACCCTCTCCGTCAATGCATTCCACGCCCCTACCACTCTCTGAGTAAAGAACGTACCTCTGACATCTCCCCTATATCTACCTCCACTCACTTTAAAACTATGCCCCCTCGTAATAGCTACCTCCATCCTAGGAAAAGGTTTCTGGCTGTCCACTCTATCTATACCTCTGATCATTTTGTACACCTCTATCAAGTCACCTCTCATCCTTCGTCGTTCTAAAGAGAAAAGCCGTAGCTGTCTCAACCTTTCCTCATAAGACCTTCCCTCCATTCCAGGCAACATCCTGGTAAATCTCCTCTGCACCTTTTCCAAAGCCTCCACATCTTTCCTGTAATGAGGCGACCAGAACTGGACAAAATACTCCAGATGTGGTTGAACCAGGCTTTTGTATAGCTGGAGCATAACTTCATGGCCCTTGAACTCAATCCCTCTATTAATGAAAGCTAACACACCGTACGCCTTCTTAACAACTCTATCTACGTGGGTGGCAGCTTTCAGGGAACTGTGGACATGAACCGCAAGATCCCTCTGCTCCTCCACACTGCCAAGAATCTTTCTGTTAACCCTGTATTCTGCTTTCAAGTTTGTCCTACCAAAATGAATCACCTCACACTTTTCAGGGTTAAACTCCATCTGCCACTTCTCAGCCCAGCTCTGCATCCTATCAATGTCCCTTTGTAACCTAGAACAGCCCTCCACACTATCCACAACTCGAACCACCTCCGAATCATCCGCGAACTTACAAATCCACCCTTCCACTCCTTCATCCAAATCATTTACAAAAATCACAAATAGAAGAGGACCCAGAACAGATCCTTGTGGTACACCACACGTAACTGAGCACCATGTTGAATAATTTCCGTCCACCACCACCCTTAGTCTTCTAAGGGTCAGCCAATTCTGAATCCAATCTGCCACATTTCCCCCTATCCCATGCCTCTTACCTTCTGCCTGAGCCTACCATGGGGAACCTTATCAAATGCCTTACTTAAATCCATGTATACCACATCCACTGCTCTACCTTCATCCTCGTGTTTGGTCACCTCTTCAAAGAATTCAATAAGGTTTGTGAGACATGATCTACCCCTCACAAATCCATGCTGACTGTCACGAATCAAACTGTGCCTTTCCAAGTGATCATAAATCCTATCTCTCAGAGCCCTTTCCAATAATTTTCCCACCACTGACGTAAGACTAACTGGTCTGTAATTTCCGGGGTTATCCCTGTTCCCTTTTTTGAACAAGGGAATGACGTTTGCCTCTGTCCAATCTTCCGGCACTATACCCGTGGACAGCGAGGACAAAAAGATCATCGCCAAAGGCCCTGCGATCTCTTCCCTCGCTTCCCATAGAATCCTTGGATAAATCCCATCAGGCCCGGGGAAATTATCTATCTTCAAGTTTCTCAAAATTCCTAGTACATCTTCCTTACTAACATCAACCTCCTCTAGCCTACCAGCCTGTTTCACACTGTCCTCCTCTACAACTAGGTCCATCTCAGTTGTGAATACCGAAAAAAGTATTCATTAAGGACCTCTCCCATCTCTTTAGGCTCTGTGCACAAATTCCCTTCATAATCCTTGATCGGCCCTACCCTTTCTCTGGTCATTCTCTTATTCCTCACGTACGTGTAAAAAGCCTTGAAGTTTTCCTTGATCCTATCTGCCAAGGTTTTCTCATGTCCCCTTATAGCTCTCCTAAGCCCTTTCTTCAGCTCTTTCCTGGCTAACTTGTATCCCTCTAGAGCCTTTTCCGTCCCTTGTTTCCTAAACATTATATAAGCATCCTTCTTCCTCTTAACCAGTCATTCGACCATTCTTGAGAACCAAGGCTCCCTCACTCAACTGCATCTTCCCTGCCTGCTAGGGACAAACATATCGAGCACATGCAGTATGCATTCCTTAAACAATCTCCACATTTCAATAGTGCTCTTCCCTGACAGCATCTGTTCCCATTTTATGTTACCCAGTTCTTGCCTAACAGAATTGTAATTACCCTTCCCCCAATTATAAACCTTACCCTGCTGTATGTACCTATCCTTTTCCATGACTATTGTAAAAGTAGCAGAGTTATGATCGCTACCGCCAAAATGCTCTCCTGCCAACAGGTCTAACACTTGGCCCGGTTCTTTGCCAAGCACCAAATCCAAAGTGGCCTCTCCTCGTGTTGGTCGATCTACATACTGCGTCAGGAATCCTTCCTGAACGCACTGGACAAAATCCACTCCATCTAAACTATTACAATTAAAAAGTTTCCAATCAATATTTGGAAAGTTGAAGTCACCCATGACTACAACCCTGTGATTTCTGCACCTTTCCAGTAATTGCCTCCCAATCTGCTCCTCTACTTCTCTGCAACTATTAGGGGGTCTGTAAAAAAACCCCAACAAAGTGACTGCTCCTTTCTTGTTCCTGACCTCAACCCAAACTAACTCTGTAGACATATCATTCTCGAACTGCCTTTCAATAGCTGCTATACTAGCCCTGACTAGCAATGCCACTCCCCCGCCTCTTCACCCTCCCTATTTCTTTTAAAGCATCTAAATCCCGGAACTTCCAGCAACCATTCCTGTCCCTGACTAACCCAAGTTTCTGTAATGGCCATAACATCGTAGTTCCAAGTACTGACCCATGCTCTAAGTTCATCCTGAGATAGTAGGAACTGCAGATGCTGGAGAATCCGAGACAACAAGGTGCAGGGCTGGATGAACACAGCAGGCCAAGCAGCATCATAGGAGCAGAGAGGCTGACGTTTCGGGCCTAGACCCTTCATCAGAAAAGGGGGAGGGGAAGGGGGTTCTGAAATAAATAGGGAGAGAGTGGGAGGCGGATAGAAGAGGGATAGAGGAGAGGATAGGTGGAGAGGAAACAAACAGGTCGAAGAGGCGGGGATGGAGCCAGTAAAGGTGAGTGTAGGTAGGGAGTTAGGAAGGGGATAGGTCAGTCCAGGGAGGACGGACAGGTCAAGGGGGCGGGATAAGGTTGGTCGGTAGGCAGGTGCTAAGGAAGGTGATGTGGCTGTAGTACCTGGTTTGCTTCAGGACGTGGTCGAGCAGTTTCAGGGCCGAAGAGATTACGAGAGAGTTGCAGTGAATGGCTTTGTTGGCTGGGTCAAGAATGATGGGGACAGTATGTGGTTGTCTGAGAGAGGGCAGAAAGTAGAGGAGATGGATTGATAAGAAACATACACCATACTACTCAAGTCTCTGAATGTAAACCTGATCACAGTGGGCGGAAGGTCTGTGTGGATGGTTCCACATTCCACATGATTGCCCAGTTAAATCTGTGCAAACCATGGGTGATCATTCTTTCACATGTATGTTTATGCTGTTCACACAGTACAATTACTGCCATTCCATGGGTCTCATTCATGCAATTTTCCACCAGAAGGAGAAAATACAAAGAAAGAGAGCTCTTGCTGCCCAATAACAGGGGTTGCAAGGCTAACAGCAGGCAGTACTAGAGAGGGTCAAGTGCTGAAATCAAGAGGAGGCCTCAAAAAAGACGGTCACTGGCATGGCAACACATCCATAGGACAAGAACTAACCAACCATTTCCAGGTGTCCACAAGGCCTTGCTAGATACACTGAGGAAAAGGATACTGTAGTGTTCACTGTTCGTTGACAGCCACGTAGATACGCTTGGAACTCCATGTCAAGGTTACAGCAGCCATGAATATGTACACTAGCTGTCGTTTCCTAGGCACCTCATGGTTACCTCATCCTCCTTATGACCAGGTGGTTTAGCATTTCCATCTGCCAAGGATCTCAGTCCATCCACACCAGCTATCAGAATCACCTCTTTCTCCAGTGGTTGGACATAGCTCCTCCTGTGCACTTTCCCACCCTGTTGTAGTGGGCTTGCCTTTCCCTCACAATAAAGCTTGGAGTAACACTCGGCCCCTAGTCTGTACTTATACAGTCCTGTCATTTGAATGTTTCTTCCAAGAGCACATCGAAGACAAATGTCTGGATGCTTTTCCTTGAATTTCTATGTCACATTTGCTGTTCTGGTATGGTTGCCCAGTCACATAGGTCCGTCGCTGATGACCCCACGCTACACTCCTGTTGAAAGATTTGCTCCTGGTGCTCATGTTGGTGGATTGGAACAGGTCACTTACCTGCTTTCTGCACTTGACCCACCTTGTCAACCCTTAGTCACTTCCCTCTTCTGCCACCTAGGTCCCAGTTGTTTTGGTCTGGCGAGAGGATCTCCTCATACCATCCACAACAGAAGGCCACCTTCCCTAGGCAGACTGGAGAGGAAGTTGAAGGAGATGCATAGCTGAAACTTGGAGCTGGAAAAGTCAAAATGAAATTAAAGTCAATCAAATTTTCCAATTTATAGCAACACCAGGAATCAATTCTATCATCAAATGTACAGGAAAAAGATGACGGGGTTTGGAGTGGGTGAGATGGGGAATAGGGAGGGATACTTGTTTAGCACTGGAATCTCACAAAAATGCAGAAATAGCTAGGACCCAGGCAGGTAACGACATCTTTATTTAGAAAATGAGAGTGGAATAGAAGGCGATGTTTTCCAATGTAAGAACCTCACATATTTTGTAGATTTTTGCTGTTCTGATAAAAGATGATAGACATGAAATGTTGATGCTTTTTCTATTTCCACAGCTGCTGTGTATTTTGGAGCATTTTCAGTATTTATTTAGGAAAGACATCAATCTGCCTCCCAAGGTTTTGGTCAACATTCAAATAATGAAACAAAGGCTTCCAAGACTCCAGAAAAAAAAACAAATGCTTGTAAAGGTGAAGGTTAATCTGTCATTTCTGGGGGAGGAAGAACAGAACAGAAAGCAAATAGGCTACTAGCCTTTATGAGCCACGTGCAGAATACAACCGTAGAGAGGTTCTGCTGGAACTATATAAAACGCTGGTTAGGTCACAGCTGGAGTAATTGTGTGCAGTTCTGGTCAGCATATCATAAGAAGGATGTGATTCACTTGATAGGGTGCAGAGAAAATGTACCAGATGCTGCCTAGACTAGAGGGTCTAAACTATGACAAAAGATTGGATAGACTGAGAGAGTAGGAACTGCAGATGCTGGAGAATCTTAGATAACAAGGTGTAGAGCTGGATGAACACAGCAGGCCAAGCAGCATCAGCGGAGCAGGAAGGCTGACGTTTCAGGCCTAGACCCTTCTTCAGAAAACCTGACTAAGGTTGCTTACCTTGGAGCAGTGAAGGTTCAGAAGATACCCAACAGAGGTATTTAAGGTTATGAGAGGCATGGATAGGGTAGATAGAAAGGCACTTTTTTTTCCATTAGTGAGAAGGTCAATATCCAGGGATTATAGATTTAAGGTATGAGGTAGAGACTAAGAGAAGAGTTGAAGAGAATTATTTTCACCTGGGAAATCTGGAAATCACTGCCTGAAAGGATGTCAGAAACTCTGTAACATTTAAGCAACATTTAGATACTCACTGTTGTCACAGCTCCCGGGGTTAAGGACCAAAAGGTGGCAAATGGGATTAATGTAGTTAAATCTAATTTACCAGTGTGGACACAATGTGCCAAATGGCCTCTTTCTGTGCTGCAAATGTCTGAGTCTATAATCTATCCCGATAAAGGGCTCTGAAGATGAATCACAGAAACATTAACTCTGCTTTGTTTCCACAGATGCTGCCAGGCCTGCTGAATTTTTCTATTTCTACTTTTGTTCCCAATAAAGAGCCCCTTTCCTCTGTAGGTGCATAATAGTTACTAGTTCTTAGCAACATGCAACCATAGAAAGAGAATTCTGTCACCAACTGATGCTGCAACACTGCAAACTGCACACCCACTAGAGTAAAATGTTATAAAAGGTTAGAGATGGGATATAAATAACAAAGTCAGTGTCATTATGGACGATAAGCTTCCAATATTACCAGTTAACTCCTAATAGATGACTGTATGGCCCTTTTGTGAGAACAATATGGTTAGAAACTATGATTTAAAACATTGCATAAAATGAAGAGGGAGCCAATGAGTTTGGGAATCCCAGTTTCTCCAATCCCTACTAACCCAGTAACTACTGAGATAACCATTTCCGCTGAGCAGAATAACAACCTTCAAATCTCAGAAACATTATGCTTGGCTCAGGATAAAGGCTTGTGAAGATCAAGAGTAATATTATTCTATATTTAAAAAAATCATTTTCATGTTACATGAAACTATTCTACTGTAACAGCGATAAGATCAAAGTAATGCAAAGCCCATCCCAACTTGAGCCTGTTCATCACCATGACCCTCAATAAAAATGTGCCCACGTCCCTTTAATGATTAAACTACTTTTTCAAATCAATCTTTAAACAATGAAGCCACTGAGCAGTAATGCTTCTGAGTTCAATTTTATGGCCTAAATGAAACCACTGGTATATTCATTAAAAGCAGTCTGAAGTGATGAATTCCCTTTGTTGCTGGGTTAATGAGTTAAATAATCAACAGTCCGACTTTGTAAAATGCAGGTAAAGTTGATCAGAGGGCTCGATCTCTTCCTGCAATCACTTATCTTACGTAACATCATCTACAAAGGAACATGCAAACAATGATAAGCAGAGGGAGACTGAAAACAGAAGGATATGGTATTATAGTGGCATGCATTTACAGCAAGATCAAAGTAAATCATAAGCCACATCTGTCAAAGAAAAGTGGCGTCTGTGTGTTAAAGTTGTCTAATAACTACTTAGGACCTTAACATTTGTGAAACTTTAATTTTGTTGGTCGCCTCTGAGGATTAGGAATACCACATTTCATTTATTGAGTTCATAGGGCAATGAAAACTCACAAACTGATTTCCACCAATGTTACATGCAGACAATTGCCTCAAATGGTATTGGTCTTGATTCACAATGCTGATACAATGCTGATGACCTCCCGTTGAAACTGTATGAGAGCTGGTGTGAGAATTACTTAATGTCAATTACTGCCAGTTTCGCACAGATCGGGACTTTCTGCTGTCCATGGTTTACAAATGCAGTGGGTAGAATCAAAAGGGTTTGGTTGGAAGTGCAATTTTTTGAAAGTCTGTATAAGTGAGTAATGTGTAGTTTCCACTCGCCAATAAATGGTACTAACCACTTGGCTTGTTCAGTTATCTATGAAATAAAGCCAACTTTAAATACTGATCAGCAATGTTAATTTAATTCAATTGTTTGTGATTATATATCCTCTATCCTTTCTGTTTTTGGCCCCTGTGTTTCCTTGTCTGATAAGCAATAGTTTTCCAGAACGTAACTAGCTCCCAGAAGATACATCAGAGTTCCTTCTAATTCTTCCTCTCCTTGAAGGAATAAGACTATAAGGAAAATGATCAACCCCATTTGCAGAGATGTAAAACTCAAAGGGCTGATGTTACGACAGTCTTGAGGAAAAGACGTTTCGGGGAAAAAGGATCTGCTTAATCAGCAACCCAGCTTAAACATTTACTCCCGTGTTTATGTATGTACAATGGCAGCAGAGTGTACCAGCTACAAGGTGCACTGCAGCAACATGTCAAGGCTCCTTCAAATCCACGAGCACCAGCATCCAGAAAGACAAGTGCAGCTGTTACTTGGAAACAACACTACCTGCAAATTCCCCTCCAAGCCAATCACCATCCTAACTTTAATATATACAGCTATTCCTTCAGCGTTGCTAGGTCAAAATCCTGAAACTCCCTAACAGCATTGTGGACGTCCTGACAAGGACTCAAGTGACTTAACAAGGCAGCTCACTACCACCCTCTCCAGAGCAATTAGGTATGCACAAGAAATGCTGGTCTAGCCACAATGCTCACGTTCCAGAATCATAGAACCCCCACAGTATGGAAACAGGCCCTTCGGCCCAACAAGCCCACACCGACCCTCAGAGTATCCCACCCAGACCCATCCCCAGACACTACGGGCAATTTTCCATGGCCAATCCACCTAACCTGCACATCTTTAGAATGTGGGAGGAAACCGGAGCACCCGGAGGAAACCCACGCAGGCACAGGGAGAATGTGCAAACTCCACACAGACATTTGCCTGAGGGTGGAATGGAACCCAGGTCCCTGGCGTTGTGAGGCAGCAGTGCTAACACTGAGCCACCGTGGAAGATTTTTTTTAAACTTTCTTTCTTGACTCCTTTGTCAACTAACATTGTTAACAGTTCATTCTCCTCAGAGTATAGCCCTTACTCCTTCAAATTTATTGCCATTACCCCTCTCCATGATAAAACTTAGACCTATTTTAATTTGCAAATTAGCATCCCATTGCCAACCTTCCTTTCCTCTCTAAAGCCCTTAAGATTATTGTCACTCACACAAGTTAGTGTTCATCTTACCCAAAACACCATAGCCGAATCTCTCTCCAATCAGGTTTTGCCAATTTCACAGTACTAAGGAGCTCCTATCAGAGGATCAACACCTGAAGCCATGAGTGACCCCTATGTAACAAAGATAAATGACACCTTTCCACCCTCCTGACATGCCTGTAGCCTGTGATGCAATATTTTAACACAACATTCCTCCAGTATTTCTGCACTGTCATTCTGTTAGGTGGGATAGCACACTCAGCTGCTTCCATTTTTAACCATTAAGCTAGAGGATTGGCTTCCATTCCCATTTTATCAGGATGCATTCTGGGTTGGTACAACAACTGGTCTGCCCAGGACCGTAAGAAATTACAGAGAGTTATGAACACAGTGAGTGTACATCACACAAACCAGCCTTCCGTCCATTGACTCCCTCTATACTTCTCGCTGCCTCAGGAAGGCAGCCAACATAATCAAAGACCCCTCCCACCCCAGTAATAATCTCTTTCAAGCTCTTCTGTTGGGCAGAAAATACAAAAACTTAAACACACATACAACAGATTCAACAGCTTCTTCCCCACTGTTATTAGACTTCTGATGGACCTCTCAAACTTTAAATTTATTGTTGATCTCGCTTTTTGTGCACCTTCTCTGCAGCTGTAACATTGTATTCTTCACTCTGTTCTATTACCCTTTGTAATGGTATGATCTGCCTGTACTGCATGTAAAACACAACTTTTCACTGTACCTTGGTACATGTGGCAATAATAAATCAAATCAAAATCAAATCATGCACTGTTACTTCTGTTCTCTCCAAGTATCCATCCCAAGACCCATCTTTTTCTCACATCCAAGCCATCCCTTAACAACATCACCCAAAACCACATTGGCCAGGTCTTTTTGATAGGGAGATAGTCATTACAGCAGCACAGACAGGAGTTACAGATCAGGACCATGCAAGGTCCTGATACTTTCCAGGAATTGCCCTGGGATTTGAAACTGCCATGGGCAATGGCATGGCATCTGAAGGCCCCAAAACCAGCCCCCAACCCTGATTTGCCTCTGTCCTAATTCACACTGAATGTCATTCACACATCACCCTAGGCACATTGGCCTACACTGGATCCCAATTAAACAATCACTTCAAAGTTAAAATTCTTATTGTTGCTTTCAAATCCATCTAGTACCTTCTACCTCCCTATGTCCGAAACTTCCTCCAGCCCTCTTGCAAGATATTTGGTCTCCTGTAATTCCTAGTGGTTGCTAGCTCAGGAATATCTACGGATGTTGGTTCTGTGGACTTCCAGAAGGCACTGGATAAAGTCATACATAAGAGGTAAGTGCCAATGAGATTGAGGGCAAATTATTGACATGGCTGGGAATTGGTTGAGTGGTAGGTGACAGAAAGTAGGAATTATGGGTAGATACTCAAATCGGCAGGATTTAACCAGTGATGTCCCACAAGAATCTGTGTTAGGGCCTCAATTATTCATATTATTTATTAATCACTTGGATAATGACATAGAAAGTCATATATCCAAATTTACTGATGGCACAAGGTTAGATGGTATTGTTATACAGTGTAGATGATAGCATAATATTACAAATTAATAGATTAGGTGAACGGGAAAAACTGAGACAGATGGAATTCAGCGTAAACAAGTGTCAGGTTGTTGAGGTTGGTTGGCTCGCTGAGCTGGGCTCGCTGAGCCCTGCTGGGTAACATCTTCAGTGCAGCCTCTGATGATTTGTCTTGCGCTCTATCATGACAAATGGCGCAAGGCAAATGGGGAACTCCAAACGAAAGTACACAGAAAAGCTACACACACGGACAAGGTACTGAACTTCAACACACGCAAACGAAGCTGCGTGTGAACGCTATTTAAACGGGCAACGACACACTGCAGCAACACAGAACTACGCCAAGAGGAAGAAGAATACCTCTTCGAGGTTTTCAAGGGAAATGGATATCCAAAAAACTGGATCAGAAGACGCCTACACGAACAACATCAGGGAGATACTACACACCCCGACACACTCATCACACTACCCTACGTCAGGAACACATCAGAACTAACCACAAGACTCCTACAACCACTGGGCATGAGAGTGGCACATTAGCCCACATCAACACTACGACAACTGCTCACCCGAACTAAAGACCCACTCCCCGCCATGGACAGGACCAATGTCATCTATAAGATCCCCTGCAGAGACTGAGAGAAACACTACATTGGACAAACAGGAAGGAAACTAACAACAAGGGTACATGAACACCGACTGGCTACAAAAAGACACGACCAATACTCACTCATCTCAATCCACATGGATAAGGAGAACCACCAATTCGACTGGGACAACACCAAAATCCTGGGACCAGCTAAGCAGAGACAAGCACAGGAATTCCTAGAAGCCTGGTACTCCATGAAGAAAGCCTTCAATAAACACATAGAACTCGACCCCGTGTACACTCCACTACGAAGGAAAACCGGAAGTGAGGCAATCCAGCTCAACGGACTCCAGAGTTAAAAAACCAGGCGGGAAAACACATCGACGCTTCATCGGAGGCTGCACTGATGATGTTACCCAGCAGGGTAATGAAACGTCTGTGGAACAACAAACCAGTTCGGCGAGCCAACCAACCTCAACACCCACAACCCGAGCTACAAACCTTAAAATGTCAGGTTATCCATCTTGGACCAAAAGGGGATAGATCAAGTTATGAAGTTAAATGCTGTGAATGTTCAAACAGACTTGGAGTTCAGTGCATTGATCTTTAAAATGTCATGACCAGGTGCAGAAAATAATCAAGAATGCTAATGAAATGCTAGTTTTTGTATCTAGAGGACTGGACTCTCAGGATGCAGATGTCATGCTGCAGTTACACAAAGCCCTGGTTAGACCCCACTTGGAGTACTATCAGCAAATTTGGTACCACACCTTAGGAAGGACATATTGGCCTTGGAGGGTGTACAATGTAGGTTTACAAGAATGATACCTGGACTTTAGGGACTAACTTCTGAGTAAAGCTTTTACAAACTTGGACTGTTCCTCTTGAATTTAGAAGGTTAAGAGAATGATCTGATCTTCAAGATATCAACAGAAAAGACGAGGGAGATAAAGATAACCATGGAGGCATAGCCTGAGAATTAGATACAGGCCATTCAGGAGAGATGTTGGGAAGCAGTTCTGCACACAAAGGATGGTAGATGTTTGGAAATCTCTTCCATAAAATGGCAGTAGATGCTGGATCAGTTGTCAGTTTTAAATCTGAGGTAGATACGTTTTTGTTAAACAAAAGTATTAGGGATCTGAGCCAAAGGCAGGTATGTGGAGTTAGGCCACATATCACCCTGATCTCATTGGTGGTGGAACAGGCTTGAGGGACTGAACGGCCTATGTGTCCCAATTTTATTTTTTGCTTTATAATATCTCGATTAAGCACCTTGGGATGTTTTATTCTGTTACAGGTGCTATGTTAAAACAAGTTGTAGAAGTATCATCTCCCAGACTGTTTATCTAGAGGCTACTCGAATTGATGAAGGAAGGAATGTAGACTTGTAAACCAGAATAAGCAAATCAGATTGAATTACTTCCTTCACGTGGGTCCTGATTGTTGTGATTTCTGGAATTTTATTATTCTTTCATGAGAATCATGAAATCACAGGCAAGGCCAGTAATTGTCATCTATCTCTAATTTCCGTTGAACTGAGTGATTTGCTCAATAGGTGATGTCACATTTAAAATCCATCAACTTCCATGGTGAATCCATATCACCAGTACATTAGCTGGCGCCTCTGATTTACCAATTCAGTAACATTACCATCACAACACCATCCTTTATTGCTGTAAGATGACAATAGTGTCAATTACACAGTTCAGTCAGCAAGCAGCCTATGGTTCAAGGGCTCAGTATCATTCCTTTGCTGGATATATGCTTTACTCCTGTCTCCGTTTGGTATCTGCAGCAGGTGGCATTGTTAGCACTGCTAGCAAGTCCAATACTGGTTGCTCATCCATAATTGCCCATAAGAATGCTGTAAACCTGGCATGGACACAATGGGCTGAACGACCTTTATCCATACTGTGCATCACTATGACCCATCCAGTTTCTACCTCACAATTGATATTTTGTGCGTCAAACAGAACCGACTACTTTGCACTTCAAGTTTCAGTTTCATCCCGGTGTTTTATTAAATTTGACCTCAAAAAGAAAACTGACCTAATTGTTGAAGCAAATGGAGCGAGTTGGGTTGAGGGTGTTTCTTGAAGAACTCCTACAGTTGTGTGCAGCAGCTGTGATGACCACCCACCCACAATCACATCGTCCACTGCGTCACGTTTAATATCAGTCACCGGTTCACTTGCATTGAAGTTAGGGGGTAAACAACGATCTATAGTAACTGAGGATTTACCAAGTTGGCAGATGTTCTCCAGTCTATTTTAATGAGCCATTTAATTGCTTCTAAAGTTCAGTGTTTTTGTTTTTTCTATTACATTTAAACAAAATTAAATGGCTTGTATTCAACTCATCTTAGCTATAAAATATAAAAAGCAGATTGTGGCTTATAGATCTTTATAGCCCTGCTTCTATCAATATATATTGCACCCTTTGATATTTTTTATATCCTAAAGAGGTAGAGATATGCACACCCACCATTAGCTTGACATCAAAGGACTGAATGTTAATATAGCATGCCAAGTTAAACAAGGCTGTAAAGGGGGTATTAGGTAGCACTGCTGAACTTATGTTTCATGCTTCTTACACATTCCCCACAAGAACACCAACTCAGCGCACACCCCCTCCCCCCACCGCACCCCCCCCCCAACCCCCACTCCCACAACCACCTTATTGTCTGAGATTCCATTTTTCACCATAGCTCTCATCAGGAGTGTGATGAAATAGTCTCCACTTATCTGCAATGAGAGCAGTTGCAATAACACTCAAGAAACTTGACACATCCAGGTAAAAGCAGCCCACTTGATTGGCATTTCATCCATTGCCTCAAACATCTCCATTCTCTACCATCAGTGAACAGTGTCGGCAGTGTGTACAATCTACAAGGTGCACTGCAGCACTCAGCCAAGCTCCTTCAACATATCCACAACCTGCACTACTGAGAAGGACGAGGACAAGGGAGCAGCACCTGGAAATTCCCCTCCAAGCAGTAAATCATCCTGACTTAAAGCCATATTGCTGTTCCTTTACTGTTACTGAGTTAAAATCATGGAACTCTCTGACAGCATTGTGGGCATCTAATGACATATATAAGACCCCAGTATATTTAGAAGAATGTCTGGTTGGGTTGTGTCTGATTCAAACTTCACTCAATTTACTCAGGTATTACAACAAAGCCCCAACAAAGGGGGAGGTAAATGCGGACTGAGATTATCACTGGGCAAATCATTTCAGGGTAAAGTTCTAGGGAGCACAAAAACAGAAATTGCTGAGGTATGTCCTGTACACAAGAAGCAAAACAGATTGACCCAGCCAATGTCAGACTACTCTCAATCATCAGTAAAGTGATCAAAGTTGTCCAATGCAGGCATGATGGGCCCAATGGCCTCCTTCTGCACAACAATACTTCTGTGTAATCAAAAGTGCTATTAAGCACCACTTGCTTAGCAATAAACTGTTCCACTAGGACCACTCAGCTGCTGACCTCATCACAGCCTCATCACAAACATAAACCAAAGATCTGAATTCCAAAGTTAAGGTGAGAGGGACTGCCCTTAACATCAAGGATGCATCTGACCAAGTTTACCATCCACAAGCCCGAGCAAAACTGGTTCAATAGGATTTGGGGGAGGCACGGTGGCTCAGTGGTTAGCACTACTGCCTCACAGCGCCAGGGACCCAGGTTCGATTCCACCCTTGGGCGACTGTCTGTGTGGAGTTTGCACATTCTCCTTGTGTCTGCGTGGGTTTCCTCCGGGCACTCCGGTTTCCTCCCACAGTCCAAAGATGTGCAGGCTAGGTGGATTGCCCATGGAAAAATTGCCCATAGTGTTTAGAAATGTGTAGATTAGGTGGGTTATAGGAGGATGGGTCCGAGTGGGATGTTCTGAGAGTTGGAGTGGACTTGTTGGGCCGAAGGGCCTGTTCCCACACTGTAGAATTCTATGATCTCTATGAAGTCTCTGTTAATTTGAGCCATACCTGGCACATAGGAAGTTCGCAGTGGTTGTTAAAGGTCAGTCATCTCAGCTCCAGGATATCTCTGCAGGAGTTCCTCAGAGTAGTGTCCTAGGCCCAAGCATCATCAGCTGCTTCATCAATGACCTTCCCTCCATCATAAGGTCAGAAGCGGGGATGTTCGCCAATGATTGTACAATGTTCAGCACCATTCGCAACTCCTCAGAAGCAGTCTATATTAGAGTAAGCCGTGCAGACAGAGTGAGTGTGCCTTCACCTGAGTGAGACGGAGACAGAGTGGATTTCTTGCAATTTGAATCCAAGTGGAAATTTGGGCCAGAGGAGGAAAGCAGTGCTTTAATTAAAGTTCACTGTCAGAAATAAAGTCAGAAAAGTGAGAGGCAAGTCAGAAACAAAATAAGACATGGATCGAGAGAACTACCAGCATTGACATCAATGCCACTTTAAGTGCAGGGAAGGCAACTCACCAGTGAGTAGAATTGGTCAGTACTTCAAACTTTTACCGTGAAAGATGGGTATGTAGTTTCTATTTAAATCTCTCATCACTTTTTCACTTTTTTTCAGAGTAATAGCTTGTTAAGTTTTCATAGTAATAGCTTGTTAAGTTTTCATAGTAAGCTCATGCTTTTAAGGGTAACAGATAAATGTTAGAGTTATAGAATGGCAGGTCAGAAAGGAAAAGTGGAGTGCAAATCCTATGAAATCATAAACATACCATGTGTTCTGCGATGTTCCACCATCTGCATTAACTTGAGCTCCAGGTTTCAGAACTTGAGCAGTGACTTGAATTCCTGATGTACATCTGCAAGACAGAGCTCTACATGAATAGTATGTGTGGGGAGGTGCTCACATCACAGAGAAGTGATGGGTGACTACCAAGCAGTCTATGAAAGCCAAGCAGGTAGTACAGGAGTCCCCTGGGTCGATTGTGCTTGCTAATCATTATTCGGTTTTGGAAACTAGAGAGAGGGTGATTGTTCCCCAGGGGAATGCTGCCAGAGCTGAGCCCAAGGTACTACAAACAATTCAGTCATACACAGGAAAAGGAAGAAGAATGGAACAGCAATAGTTATAGAGGATTAAGACCATCCGGCATTGGTGCAGAAGTAGGCCATTCAGCCCATCAAGTCTGCACCACCATTCAATGAGATCACGGCTTCTCTGATAATCCTGATTTCCACTTTCCTGACACTTCCCCATAAGCCTTGATTCCCTCAATGATCAAAAACATGTCTACCTCAGCCTTGAATACGCTTCACGATCTAGCCTCAACTACCTCTGTGGTAAACAATTCCCAATTCATTACCCTCCAAGAGAAGAAATTCCTCTTCATCTGTATAACTGGGCAATTCCATAGTCAAGGGATCAGACAGGCATTTCTGTGGCAGTAAACATGACTTCAGAATGGTGCATTGCCTCCCAGATGCCAGGGTCAAGGATTTCACAGAGCAGTAGCAGGTCATCTTTCCAGGTGAGCATTATTAGCCAGAGGCCGTGGTCCGCATTGATACTAATGGCATAGGTAGGAAGAGTGATGAAGTCCTGAAGATATATTTCAGGAAGTCAGGAAGTAAATTGAAAAGCTAGACCTCAAGAGCAGCAATCTCTGGATTACTCCAAGTGCCGAAAGCTAGTGAGCATAAGAACAGGAGGATTGATCAACTGAATTTGTGGCTGGAGAACTGGTACAGGAAGAAGGGCATCAGCTGTCTCAGAAATTGGGACCAGTTCTGGGGCAAGTGGAATCTGTAAAAGCTGGCCGGGTTGCAAATTAAATGGGACTGATATTCTCACAGGGAGATTTGTTAGTGTTGTTGCTATAGGTTTAAATCCGTTTGTCAGGGAAATGGGAACCTGGGGGCAAATCCAAATTGGAGGGAAGTAAAGCAAGTAGCAGGAAGTCGAAAGAATGCTTGGGTGATGGGAGAAGGAGAAACAAGGCTGGGCATTGAGCATATTTTGAAAGTACAGTGATGTCAAAAAGGCAAAATTAGATGAAGTCTAACTGAATGCAAGCAGTGTGTTCACAACAAGGTCAGCAATCTAAAGGCACAAAAAAGAGTACCCAGGTTTGATCGAATTGTCTTTACAGAAACATGGCTGAATTGTGAACAGGGCTGGGAACTGAGTATTCAAGAATACTTGATATTTAGGAAGGACAGACAAGAACGAAATTAGGTGGAGCTAAACTGATAATTAGGCAAGGGATAAGTACATAATGAAGGAAGGAAGGAAGAATCTCAGAAAAGCAATGTGCGGGATCTGTTTGGACTGAACTAAGAAACAGGGAGAGGCAGTAAACATTTGTTGAAGTTATTTATTGACTACCAAATGGTAGTGGTCATATGGGCATGGTATTCAGCAGGAGATGAGAGACGTATGCAACACAGACAACACAGTTATGATGGATGTTTTCAATCTGCATTAAGTCAGAGTAAATTAATTGAGCACTGAAGCTGTGGAGGATGGCTTTCTGGAGTGTGCTAGGAATGGTTTCTTGAGCAGTATGTTAAGAAGTCAACTAGACAACATGCTATTTTACATCTCATATTATATATTTAAAAAGATCTATTTAATAATCTTGAATGACCATAATATGATAGAATTTTATCATATGTTTGAAAGTGAGGAAGATTAATCTGAAACAATGGTGTTAAAGTTGAATAAGGGAAACTATGAAGGCAGGAGGCACAAATTGGTTGAGGTGGATTGGAAATATATATTAAAGCGCTTGACTATGCTTAGGCAATGGGCAGTCTTTAAAGAATTATGACATGGTTTACAGCAACAATGCATTTTTCCAAGGTGAAAAAACTCAAAAAATGGTCGGTCAACCATGGCTAACAAAGGAAGTTCAGCATTGCTTCAGAATTTAATAAGATCTGTAAAGTTGCCAGAAAGAGCAGTAAATCTGATGATTGGAAGGTTTATAGAATACAACAAAGGAGAGCCAAGAAATTGATAAGGATAGGGTGAATTGAATATGAATGCACTCTAAAAAAAATAAAAATGGACTGTAAAAGCTTCTACAGGTATGTAAAAAGGAAATGATTAGCTAAAACAAAATGTTGGTCCATTACAGGCAGAGTCAGGAGAATTTATAATGAGGAATAGAGAATTGACAGAGAATCTAAATCATTATTTTATATCTGTTTCCATTGAAGAAAATCCCATAAATTTCCGAGAACTACAGATCAAGTAGGAATGGAAAAGGAGAAGTTGAAGTAAGAAGATTGCGCTAGCGAAACTAATGGAGCTGAAAGTTGATTAATCCCCATGACATGATGGTTTACATCACAGAATATTGAAAGAGGTGCCTATAGAGATAGTCAATGCATTGGGGGTGATTATCTTCCATAGATTCTGGAATGACTTCTGAGGTATGGACAGCAACAAGATGTCCCTAGGTACTTTTGTTTCTAAGTCGGCACTGTAATTGGTGACATATAAACTTTTCACTATATTCATTGAGTATATGTGACAGTAAAGGTTATTCTATTCTATTAAGAAGGAAGCAAGAGGAAAACTGGGAACTGCAGGCCGATAGGCTTACATCAACAGCAGGGAAAATGCTAAAATCTATTATAAAGGACATGATAAATAGACACTTGGATATTAATGAACTGATTGGCATAGTCAACATGGACTTGTGAATTGGAAATTATATTTGACAAACTTGTGGGAGCTTTTTGAAGATGTTACTCATGAAATTCATAAAGGGAGCCAATGGGCACAGTATACTTAGATTTTCCATAGAATTCCTACAGTGTGGAAACAGGCCCTTCAGCCCAACAAGTCCACATCGGCCCTCAGAACATCCCACCCAGACCCATTCCCCTATAACCCACCTAATCTACACATCCCTGAACACTATGGGCAATTTAGCATGGCCAATCCACCTAAGCCGCACATCTTTGGACTGTGGGAGGAAACCCACACAGACACGGGGAGAAAGTGCAAACTCCACACAGGCAGTTGCCTGAGGGGGGAAATCGAACCCAGGCCCCTGGCGCTGTGAGGCAGCAATGCTAACCACTGACCCACGATGCCACCCACCTCAGCAGGCTTTTGATAAAGTGCCCCACAGCAGCCTAGTTAGAAAAATTGAAGCACATGGGATAGGAGGAAATGTGTTGACATTGTTTAATGATTGACTGACAGACAGAAACAGAATAGCAATAAGTACATCATTCTAACAAAAACAGAATGTGACTAGTGGGATACTCACAAGGATCAGTACTTGGGCCCCAGCTGTTTACAATACATATCAATGATTTGGAGGTGGGGACCAAATGTAAAATTGACAGATTTGTGAACAATACAAAGCTAAGTGGGAATGTGTGTTGTGAGGAAGATATAAGCAGCTTCAGGAGGATTAGACTTCCCTAGTGAATTAACAAGATCATGTCAAATGGAATATGATTTGGAAAAATATGAAGTTATCCAGTTGACAAGTGGCATGTAACATTCACGTCACAAAAATGCCAGGCAATGACCACCTCCAATAAAAGAGAATGTTTTGACATTCAATTCATCATCTTTGACTCCCACACCATCAACATCCTGGGGGTTACCACTGACCAGAAGTTGAGCTAGGCTAGCCATGTAAATATCATGGCTACAAGAGCATAACAAAGGCTAGAAATCCTATAGTAAGTAACTCACCTCCAGACTTCGCAAAGCCTGTCCAGCACCTATAAGGCACCAATTAAGAGTGTGATGGAGTACTTGATATTTATGTGAGTGAGTGCACCTTCAGCAGTGCACAATAAGTTTGACACCATCCACGACAAAGCAACCATGGTATTGGAACCATATCCACAAACATTCATTTCCTCAACCATTAATGCAATGTGCCCTATCACTGCAGAAATTTAACAAGGCCCCTTAGCACCTTCCAAACCCACAACCGTTGCCACTCAGAAAGGCAAGGAAAGCCGATGCATGGGAACACCATCACCTGAAAATTTTCCTCCAAGCCACTGACCATCCAGTCTTGGAAATATATCTGCCTGAAGAAATTAATTGCACAGCAAAGTATTGACAAATATACTTCTTTTCTAAGGGATGAATTACATATCCATATGTGAGTTAAGCTCTTGAAATAGAAGATGGGAATTTCTTCTAAAGATGCTTCTTGCTCACCTCATGTTTTAGTCATATTTCATTTTGCTATTTTGACACCTTTAATTTTTCAAAGGAATAAAGAAAATAAGGTAGTAAATTCAGTTTAGGTTTTACACTGTTTCCTTCAAGATAAAACCTTTCCAGTCTCCAAATTCTGCCATTCAGTGTTAGTGCTTCACATGAATCTGCTCCCGCCTTTTCGAACGAGTTAATAAATTCTAAATGTAGCTGACAGAAATCTGCTTCCCATTATATAAGCAAGTTGATAAGCAATCTTGTGGTGCAGTGATAACATACCTATGTTTAAGCTAGGGGGCCTGGTTTCAAGTCCCACCTGCTTGAAGGAGATGTGATAACACCTCTGAACTGGTAGATTAGTCAATCATTTACTTATTGTAGAAACTAGGGTCATAAATGTAAAACTGTCACTAATAAATCCAACAAGTGTATTCAAGAGAAACATTTATACCCATTGTTTATACAGAAAGTAGAACTTGTTTCCAAATGGAGTAATTAATTTGAAAAGCATGGGTGCATTTAAGGGGAAGCTACAAAAATGTGTGCCTGTTACAGCACACTCAGATAGTCCCAGTTTCTGTGGCAGCATACACTTTTTACATTCATGTTCTAGTTTGGAGCTCTAGACAGCGACAGTACAGTCTCAAGTTTCTTTCCAACATATAAATTTCCTACTGCCTGTATTGGCATGTGTTGGAAGGATTTGTAGTTTGATGTTTAACCTGTTTGACTACTTTATAAATACATATCTTGCCATTAAGTCCTTAAGTTTTGACACTTAGTTTAAGGAATCACAGTCATTGAAACTTTTTGTTTTTGCAAATGGTGAAATATCTCAAATATTACCATGACAACTTCCAAAATGGCATTTGTATAAATATATGCCATTCGTCGATTGGTATGGGAGAAATGGGCTCCTGACCACTGTGTTGGAAGGTGTAACCTTGGAATGGTGTTCACCTGAAGCATGTTTGGACCAGTGTTCTGGTGAATTATATAACTAGGGCAGTGAAGGGAGCTTTAACCTAAAAAGTGGAGGAAAGGGATCAAGTTTAGGAAGGATTGATCAATTGTATTGAGAAGCTGATGGAAGATAGTAAGTTCACAGTAAGGGAAATTGTGGTCAGAGATGACAGGAAAACACTGAGTGTGCAACCCTAAGAGTGCAAGAGTAGTTAGGAATAAAGGTTACAAAATTAGTAAAAAGACAAGACTAAAGGTGATATTTGAATGTACATAGTATTCATAACAAAACAAGAATTGATAGTGCAAATAGAAATAAATAGCCATTACAGATACTTTACTACAAGATGAAAATGACTGGAAACTGAATATTTAAGGGTACATGATATGCTTCAAGGGGCCAAGTGGCCTGGTCCTCTCCTAATTTGTATGCTTTTACATTCATACTGCTCATAATTCAATGCATTAAGAATTTAGTCCACCGTGTCTTTATTGAACATGGAAAACTAATATAAGTCTGAATTGCCAAACAATCTTAAATTATAATGATATGAAGTATGCAAACTTGACTTCTGTACATTTTAGACCTCTCTGCCAGACCAAAAAAGGCAGGCTTTCAAAATTATGTGCGTGAATGGAACATGCAAATTCTTCCTTTAGAAAGCCTGACTATTTAAAATACAAATGTTTACCTTTCACAGTCTCAAATTGTTTGAAGCAACCAAAAGGGGAAGAGGGCTCATGGAATCCAAATAAGATCGGCCTTCCACAGAACCACTGAGTCAGAAAAACAACGGGAACTCTCAAATTTAGCTCAGTATTATTTAACAAGCTGCCTGTCTGAAATAGAGACTTGTTTTCTGACAAAAGTTCCTGAGTGAACCTAAAGAACGTTGGTGAAAAATTCAATAGCTGTCATTTTTGGTGCAGAGTGTTCTTTTTTACAAGCAATTGGCACCCATCCACATAAAATAGCAATTTATTGTCACGTATTTTTACAAAAGAATACCGTTAAAGGTTTTTTGTCCCCATACCACGGCACCAGTATTAATGACTTAAGTTATAGATAAGAAGGAAATATAGGTAAAAATTAAGACAAAATTCATCTCAGGTCAATTTCAATTTGGGGAAAGCTGGTAAAAATGACAAATGCTGGAATACCCAGAAGCCACCATCGATGGAGACCTCACACACCGCTGAAGCAGGGAGAAAACTTCATTTGCATTAATGTACTATTCAGCCCAGTGCAAGCCACACAACTGGAGCTAAACATTCAACATGGGACCTAGTATCATGTGTGTGTTCCAGATTCCCGGACTTCTTAAAGGTAGCCTGTCCCTTTTAAAGAGGAGCTGCAGTCATTAGAAGGAATTTCCTGTCAACTGTTTTTAATGCAGGTGACCATGAGTAGAAGCTAAAATGATGCTCCATAGCAGAGATTGAGAGAGGTCTTGCAGCGCTTCCAGATGCAAAGCTGCTGGCTTATGGGATGGAGGTCAACAGTAGGACAATGGTCATACTTCCGCAAGGAACCAGGAAGTTCTCAAGAGAACATCTTCAGAAAAGGAATGGAGTTGGTGGCCAGGAAATACAATGCCCACTACCTGATCCAAAGGATCTGACTGCAGTGCAACAAGTACTTCAATGACTCCAAACCAGTTATCAAGTTCAGTGAGTGTATCCTGAATGTTTATTTTTACAGACTGCACAGCCAAACTCTCAGAATGCTCAACACACCACATTCCCATCATTCAATCACCAGCAGTCCCTGGCAGTCAGGACTCAGTTACCACCCTCACATTGATCTCTTGCAGTTCTCCAGCTTTAAAAGCCACATCACTGTATAACACAATCACTGACGTTCTGGCCTCTCTCAGGCAGGACAAGTGCACCCACCTCAAGAAGCTGAACACAAACTGCAGTGAACAGGCACAACTGAAGCATCACAGCGTTACGAGGTGAATGTGCTTCAGAGCACTCGCTTCTGGCATTGTCCAGAACATTTAGTAATATCCTGCTTGATGCCCCTTCTCAACTCTCATCACCCCCTTAGCATACTACAAGGCATGATGGGAAAGCTGCTGATGGTTTAACCATGGACCTCAGAATTAACCCCCACCTCCTTTCCCTCATGTCAAACCTACCCTTCTATCAGACGCAAAATACCTTTCACCTAATTCAACCATAGCATTCAGACTTGGGCTAATAAGTGACAAAGGATAGAAAGAGGGACAAGGGAGGAGAGGGACTGGCGTTCTTGGTTGTGATAACATTATGGCTATACTTTAGGAGTATATTCCTGAGAGTATGTCCGGTGAAGTTATGCGGGTGGAGCTGAGAAATAAGAAAGGGATGATCACCTTATTGGGATTGTACTATAGACCTCCCCAACAACCAGTGGGAAATTGAGAAACAAATTTATAAGGAGATCTCAGATATCTGTACGAATGATAGGGTTGTACTGGTAGGGGATTTTAATTTTCCAAACATAAACTGGGACGGCCCTAGTGTTAAGGGCATGGATGGAAAGGAATTTGTTAAGTGTGTACAAGAAAATTTTCTTATTCATTATGTGGATGTACCTACTAGAGAAGGAGCAAAACCTGACTGTCTCTTGGGAAATAAGGCAGGACAAGTGATTAAGGTGTCAGTGGGTGAGGACTTTGGGGCCAGTGATCATAATTCTATTAGTTTTAAAATAGCCATGGAAAAGAATAAACCTGATACAAAAGTTAAAGTTCTAAATTGGTGTAAGGCCAATAAGACAGGAACTTTCAAAATTTGATTGGGAGAGGCTAATTGCAGGTAAAGGGAAGATTGGAAAGTGGGAGGCCTTCAACAATGAGATAACGAGAGTCCAGAGGCAGTACGTCCCTATTAGCGTGAAGGGCAAGGCTAGTACGTGTAGGGAATGCTAGATGACTAGTGAAATTGAGGCTCTGGTCATGAAAAGTTACAGACTGTGGGGATAAAATTAATCCCCCAAGGAGAGTAAGGGCAGTAGGAGTATTCTCAAGAGCGAAATCAGGAGGGCAGAAAAGGGCACATGAGGTAGCTTTGGCAAATAGGGTTAAGGAGAATCCAAAGAGATTCTACAAATACATTAAGGGTAACAGAGTAACTAGAGAGAGAATAGGGCCCCTTAAAGATCAACAAGGCGTTCTGTGTATGGAACTGCAGGAGATGGGTGAGATACTAAATGAGTATTTTGCTGTAGAGAAGGATATGGAAGCTCCAGAACTTGGAGAAATAAACAATGATATCTTGAAAAGTGTCCATATTACAGAGGAGGAGGTGCTGGACATCTTAAAATGCATTGAGATAGATAACTTCCCAGGACCTGATCCAGTGTATCCCACAACTTTGTGGGAAGCTAGGGAAGTGATTCCTGGGCCCCACAGGTGAGGTGCCGGAAGACTGGTGGATGGCTAATCTGGTGCCATTATTTAAGAAAGGTGGTAAGGAAAAGCCAGGGAACTATAGACCAGAGAGTCTGACGTATCTGGTGTGTAAGTTGTCAGAGGGGATTCTGAGGGATAGGATTTACATGTATTTGGAACGGCAAGGCCTGATTAGAAATAGTCAACATGGCTTTGTGTTTGGGAAATTGTGTCTCACTAACTTGATTGAGTTTTTTGAAGAAGCGATGAACACGATTGATGAGGACAGACTGGTGGATGTTGTCTATATGGACTTTAGCAAGGCATTTGACAAGATTCTACATGATAGACTGGTTAATATGTAATACGGGGGAGCTACCAATTGGATACAATATTGGCTATACAATATTGATACAATGTTGGCAGAGGATGGTGGTAGCGGTTACACAGTGTGGAACTGGAGGAACACAGCAGGTCAGGCAGCATCAGAGGAGCAGGAAAGCTGACATTTCGGGTCAGGACCCTTCTTCAGAAAATCTTCAGAAGATCCGAAACATCAGCTTTCCT